>NC_135767.1:18289700-18787200 GCF_052425735.1 Oculina patagonica
CCCCTATACCTAAATTTTCCCAAAAACCTTTTCCCTGTTCTCATTTCCAGTGCTCTCCAGAGGAATTCAAGTTTCTCATCTGGCGGAGTTTTGGCTATTCTCGTCTTCAAAGCCCTTTCGTTTCTCTTAGCCGGCTGGGTCTTGGCACGAGGTAACTAAGGGCTCTGAGGACACAGGATTTCCAGTTCTAAATTCTAGGACTTCCGGTCTTCATGTATGGAGTCATGACGTTTCAAAAGAATGTACGAGAGAGTCGTTACGTTTTCGACTTCCGTTTAGGAATTCTTTGTTCGAAACAGCCAATCAAAAAAATTCGAATTAATTATTTTATAAATCCTATGTCCCCAGAGCCCTTCGTTTTCTCGTAACTCGTTTTCTAATACTTAGTTCCTACCGGCTTATGGGCTCGCGTGGCTCTGGTGACCAGAATTAGTTCTTATAAGGAAAGCTGGTTGTCATGAACGAGGGAATCGAACCACATACTAAGCTCAAGCACAAGCAAAATAAGAAAGAAGACTGGAGTCTTAAAAAAAATTGGGAGAACACGAAAACGTTTATTTCATCCTGCCATTTCGGTAAGAGTGAGATTTTATTGAGAAGATCTAGTGAAATTATATATTGCCGATGGATTTGATCCCTCAGCAATTCCGCTTATGCCTTGGAATGTTTGGCCTTCCATAAACATCTCTCCCTTTAGGAGACAGTGACAAAAAAATCAACATTTTAGGGACTGGTCAGTATTTTATAGTGAGTGACGGGTTGGACAAATTATGAGATTGATTTTCTATTTTTTACTGAAATCCCGCTGCAAGAAAATCTGCCCGGATCATACCCCGGGATGTCTTTCGCCATTAGGCTTTTACTCCCACTATTAATTATCTTTCGATTTTTGTATGATAGACAGTGGCAATAAGGTTTGTTATGTTAAGCCTGGTTTTCACTAGCGACGCAAGCGCAAGCGCAAGCACAAGCGCGAGGATAACAGCTCTTATTTCACCCTGACTGAAAACGGCGTCGACTCTAGCAAAAGCACAAGCGCATTGCATTTGGATGCTTGTGCTTGTGCTTGCGGCAAGCACAAGAACAAGGATCAAAATTTGTCCTTTTGTGTGATCGCGCTTGTGCTTGCGCTTGTGCTTGCGCTTGTGCTTGCGCTTGTGCTTGCGACGCTAGTGAAAACCAGGGTTAAGCTATGTTGTTGTATGCCTCGCTCTATTCTAGGGTTAAATAAGGCATCAAACATAAAGATCTTTGCACAAAAGCATAGAAAACCAAAATCCACCCCTCGCTGTGCATGGTTCCAGTCAAGTATAGCTCAGAAGTCTGCTTACCAAAACGTGAGACGAAACCTGAAAAGCTCGTGATTGCGGTTAGGGTTGGTGGGTGTTCTGGTACTTGGTTTTCATTTTTTCTTTCAATCGATTGTTTCAAAATTGATGCTAGGCGGAGGAAAGAAGCGTTTATTTTGATTTTTTTTCAACTTAGAATTGAAACGTATTTGAAAAAAATTGATTGCGCAAAACTGATGAACTGATGCGCCGAGTCGGCTGTCGTACTAACCGTGCTGAAAGTTGTCTAGAAAAAGTTGTAGAAAAGATTTAAAAAAATATATAATGTTGAAATTCAAATTTATATAGATACTTTTTTACTTAAAGCGGCCGGTGCCTTAGCGTAGATAGACCATAAATTAAACTTTTTTTTCGTATCTAAGCTCAAAATGACGATATAAAGTTGTTATGTGAACTTCGCCGGCATTAAAGGCAAAAATTAATATAAGCAACGAGACTTGCTGAAAGGCGCTTCAGTTCAAAAGCATAACTTTTGAATGAATTACCACAATACAAAAGAACATGGCTGAACGGAAGAAATTAATTTGACCATCGCTGGATTCATTTCAAAACGCCACACCTCACAGAAAACTGGCTCGATCCTATAACGACAAAATGAGAGCTGACAGCGGGTGGTCGAATCTTAAATTTGTCCGACTTACCTGTGAACTGACTTGAAATTCAAACCAAAAAAAATACACAAAAAATAGGGCAAAAAGAGGGAATTCGAAATTCCGACAGCGTAATCCCAACCTTTTGAAATTGCGACGTATAAAGGTTTTTCCCTGCGGAAGAAACTGCCCCTTTTGCTTTATACCTTGCTTTGTTGATTATTTTGGTTACGTGTTTGATTGCATATAGACTGAAAATGATCGAAAACGCTCATCATCTTCACTGATCGAAAACACGCACATTTGAAAGCGCTGTTTAGAGTAGATACATTTTAGAGCGGAGCCATATCGGTATCGTTATTTGGGCGGCGAAATCGGAGGCTTCCGCGGAGAACGAGCGTTTTGGTATCAGCGCGACAAGCGAAAATTCCATAGATTAGACGGGGCCTAGAGATAGTTACCGCGAAAAATTAGTCATGGTAAAAGTTTAGTTTTAGTGAAAAAAGCAAGCTGCTATTGGTCTATCTCCGAATGACTTTTAAACTTGTAATTGTGTGTGACTCCATAAAAACAAAATAAAAACACGATTCTTTTCTTTTCGACTCGCTTTTGTCGCTTGGAGTCGATAAAATCGCGACAATTTCTAAAAAAAAACTTCGGTAATTTCTTGACATTCTCTGTCTTTGCTATTCATTGAACAAAAAAAATAAATTAAAAAATTTATTATGCAAAAATTCGAAAAAGGTTTTGGTTGAAGGCACAAGACTGAAGGGTCAGCGGTTTCTTGTATGCAAATCATGTGATCAAGTTAGAGCAAAGGAAGTGAAGTTTCCTGGCGAATGCATGTTTTCATCACAAAAGGTCTGCAATATTAACACGGCAAATCAGGAATGTAATCGCCGCAAATGCTAACTGGCAACGTCTTCCTCTTGTGCACAAGGGAGAATGAGTGTAAAGGAGAAAGCTAAAGCGTTTGAAGGTACAATATGTCGTTTAAATGCCGTTCGGCTCGCTATAGCTGCGAACTTTGAGAATACCTCGAATATTTGGGGGTGTTTCTTGTTTGATCGTGTGCGTGTCTCTTTCAAACGCCATGACGTTACTTTATTAATAGATTAGTTTATTTTAGATCAGAACACACTATGGCAGAGATCTGTTTGTTCAGGACAGGTTTATGCGCGTGAAAGTGTATTGTAATGGGCATTTCCGCCTACATTATCCAACATGTCGGCGAATTGATATATCGTGTTTCTTGACTGCTTAATAGTCGAATTTATTGAAGCATATGTATTCTAATATTCGCCATATATTGTATGGTTTGCAGATCGACACTCCGTGGTCGGGGAAAGCCCTCCGACGAGGAAAAAGAGTCGCGAAGAACTTATAGGTGAGTAATAAACTTTAATTCATGCTTCTTGAAGTGTCATAGTTAATTAGATCATTGAAGTCTACTCGTTTGGTCTTTGTCATTTTTCCTGTTACTTTAGTTTTTGATCCACGCTTCACAGACTGCGTTTATTTTTGAACCTGACAGTTTTCTTTCCCTGTAATTTACTGACTATATATAAGCCAATTTTCCTTGAGGAAAAGATTTCCGATATCATCTGTTGACACGCTTGTCATTTTGAACAATAGAGATTGATTTCACAGAGCTTTCTTGTCAAAGTTCACGAAAAATTTGAACGTTTGTTAAATTTCAACACAATTTCCATTACACTGCTAACCTTCCCCCTTGTATGACACCAAAGATTTTTCAAGGAGTTTCAAAACATTTTATTTATAATTTTTTAGTTTTATTTATTGGTAAACATGCCCTTTCCACTCGCCACTCAGACAGACTTCATATAAGCTTATTTCATTTGTCTACCATAGTTTATTATTTTGTGGAAAGCTGTTCGAGGCAGATGAAACCAATTTATGTTTTAAATGAACAGGAATATCTTATTGGTTTTTACTGCATAACATTCTGGGTAGTTGTTAATGTTTGTGCTGTGATTTACAATTTAGGACTTTATATTTAGTCATGGCACATGATTTATCATTTCAGTGCTGTAATATTTAATGTAAATAAAATTCCTTAATAAAGCTCGTATTTTGTTTTGGTTAATTATTTGAGGTTAAATTTTAGTAGCCTTTGAAGGATTTTTGACAGATAAATAAAGTTGACCTTTGATATAGAAGGGTGTATAGCATTCAAAGTTAGCATTAGATGTGTAGCATTCTAAAGGCCTGGCTAAACTAGTTTAAAACATTGTTGCAGAAACATTGTTTTGGAGGCAAATGTTTCCCACTTTAGCCACGCGGGAAACATATGTTAATTAGAAACTCCAACGTTACACAAAATGTAGGAAAAGCAGCAAGGAAAATTTGTGATTGATGATATTTGCATTAATTCTGTAGCTTAAATTTTTTAGTGTGTAGGATAGGTAAGGTTAATTCTGCGTTTGGGCCTAGAGGGGGGAGGTTTTTCTTGGGTTCTGTAGCACTAAGCAACTGGGAATATTTTGATCCCCCCCCCCACTCCAAGGTGGGATGCTAGTCCATTGCACGGTTTCTCCCAGCATTAAATGTGCCAGAGTATATCCATTTATACACCTAGGTAGAGATAGGCTCTATGAGAGTAAAGAGTCTTGCCCAAGAACACAACACAATGACTCCAGCCAGGGACTGCTGGACTCAGAGTCCAGTGCAATAACCACTAGGCCACCATGCCTCCCTAATTCCAAGAGTGACATACTTTTAATTCTTAAATATCTATTTTTTCTCAGGAAACAAGGATGGTAGTGACACACTGGGAAAGTATGTTCTCACAAAATATATTTTTTATTTTGCTTTGTTGCAGATCATAACAAAATGATGAGGCCCTGTTAGGGGGGGGGGTCTTCATGTCCCCTGTCTGAATTTCAAACCTTTTCATGTCGCAATTTCGAAAGGTTTGCATGTCGCTGTCGGAATTTCGATTTGGTCCATAGCCACTGATAATATCGGAAATGGTTGAGTCCGGAGTGCATAACCTAAAATAATGCGTTCTCGTAGTTCTGTCGCCAAAATATTCCCTATTCTTGGATCTCTCAATTAGATCTGTGGGCACAGATGAAGGAGACACCTTCTTAGGGGGGTCTGGGGGCATGCTCCCCCAGAAAATTTTGAAAAACTGAAGTAGCTAAGACATGTTTTCCTTTATTCTGAGCCCTCTGAGCCGGTACACAGGGAACATGGAGTGAATTATTTTCAGAATGATGGGTCATTTTGTAGTTACTTAACTTAAGCAGCCTAAAAATGAACTGTTAGAGCGTAAGATTGCAGTCGTTCAATGCACGAGAATGGTCTTTACAAGGTCAGGCTATTTTGCCTACAAGCCACTTTAAAAAGCGCCAATGTTGCTGTCGATTTTGCTCCTTTCTTTGTAGCTGTCGTTATTTCACGGGAGCATCTCGTCGTTCGTCTTCATTTCAGCTCCGTCATGTCGGCGTTTCAGAGCCGTGTCGACTGTCGGAATTTACCCTAACAGGGCCTCAATGATATATAAGAAAAATAAAATTTAAGCATACATTATTAATTAGTTGTGTGCTGATAATGGGAGGGGGAGAGAAACTCTAAAATGTAAAGGAACGGGATGCTCATGGGAAATTTAGAAAAAAAAAAACCTAAAAGAGACCAATCTAGGCATGGGTCAAGCTTTTTTGGACCCCTAAAACATACTAAAATACTAAAAAAGGAATTTATATTTATTTATTTCTTTGTGTGCAACCCCAAAGGAGACCTTGAATGCTAAAAATAAGGGCATTTTGTCTGGAACACCCTAAGTGAGACCAGAATCTGAAACTAACACACCTAAGCGAGATGCCAAGCATCCCTGCCCCTTTCATCTGAGTCCCCCAGGGGTAAATTACCACATAATTTTAACTTGCTGTATGTTTCAATCTTCCACAGAAAGCATACGACGGGACCTCCTGTGCCGCCTCCCAGGAAATACAAAAAGAATGGAACAATCAGACCGCCTGGAGAGTCAAGCCCAAGCACAGAAAGAAAAGAAAACATGCAACCTGAATTAAATCCAACAAAAACCACAAGCGACCCTGATTCACCGACACGTAAAAAGCCACCAAGACCTCCCCCACCCCCGAGAGGAAGCTCTCTCGGGAGGAAAAGTTCATTGCTTGCAAATATGCAGTCATTGCCGTCGGGTGAGAAAAAGGTTAAACCTCCTGTCCCTCCAAAACCAAAGAATTATGTTCCAAAGAAAATTTCGTCACCTGGAAGTATTGTCAGTGCGAAGAATGATAACAGTAGAGATAGTCAACCGACAAAAGACAGAGCTGATTCAGCACCAGCATTTTCTACTACATCTGAAAATCATGATTCACAGTTTTTTGTCACACTAGGAAAGGACTCTTCTACACGCAATGAAGCTCCTCCTGAGAGTGACGAGTCTAGAAATTCATCACAGTTTTTTGTTTCTCTGGAAGGAAAAACTTCTGGTGACTTTGTAAGCGCAGATAAAACAACTAATGGTGTTGTGAATGGCACAAAAAACAACAGTAGATCTCGTAAAAAGGGCAAAACAATAACTTCTGGGAAGAACTTGCCAGATCCTCTTGAAGGCCTGGAAATAACTGTTGATGCATTTAGCGACGAAGAAGGTGACTTAACTGGAACCGTTCATGAAGATGAGACAGCAGATCACTTTTCTGAATCAGTAGATGTCATCAATGGAGTAACAGAATCCGATAGTACAGATGTTATTATGAGTGACCAGCTATGTGATGGATTTAAACCAGAAGATAGTTTGAGCGAACCTAAACAAAATGTTAAGATTTTGTACAGTGTCGAACTCGAGGAAGAGTGTTCGGTTACAATGATTGACGATGCTTCAGAGAGGCAAGAACTTGATGACATTTCAGTACATAAACCTAGTCTTGTGTCTGAAACAAAGAAAGAAGAAGAAATTGCAGATGAAATTAGCGAATCAAGTAATAAAACGGATCAGTATGTTGAACCTTGTGAAGAAACTCCTGAAGAAAACGAATCATTTCAACAAGAGGATATCTCGGAAAGTTATAATTCTGAACCTTTGCCTATAGTTACAACTGACGAAGAAAAGGAAAAAAGCGAAGAAATTGATGATGTTAATTATATATTAAATGAAAAAGAGGAAGATGTTTCTAATTTTGATGTTGAAAAACCAACTGAAGATGAAGACCTGTGTGATATTGACATTTTGGAGAACCTTAGTGATGATAATGAGGAGAAGATTTCCGAGGACAATGCATCTATTGAGGAGTTCTATAAAACAACTATGGACGTTGAACTTGAAGGAGATTTGCAGGGAGAGGGTTTAGACTCACAGCAAAACAAAGAGGAAAATCAGAAGGACGAGAGTACTGAGGAAGTTGTCACAGGTATTCTCATAATTTTTTTTAATTTGCTTTTTTCACAATCCTATAATACTGTACATCTTGTTTACCCCCAAATTTATTTGCATACCGTATTTACTTGAATAAGCGCCACCCCCGATAAGCACCACGGTACCGATGTGGCACTTGTTCAAAGAATTCCATAAAACTAAAAACAGCACTATAAAGCAACTCTAAAAAAGCCTTGGAAATTTCTTTTCATCAAGCGATGTTTTGCAGTTCATTTTGTTTACAATTATGTAACCGCTCGCCCTTTAATTAATTTTTCAATCCAACATTGTAACAATTCTTACGTAGTTCTGTTAACACTGTTAAGGCCGTGAACTTTGCCAGGACAGCAAGCACATTTTCTCTCTTCCACAAGAGACAGATGCTGACAATCAAAAGTCGCTCCTTTTAGTTACTGTCTGTAAAAGTTATACATGTATAAATTAAATATTTGCGGCATCCGATTTTTAAATAAGCGCTGCCCTCAAATAAGCGCCACACTTAAGGTGCGAAAAATGTAATAAGCCCTGCGGTGCTTATTTGAGTAAATATGGTAACCATAATAATTGTTCTCAATATCTCTTGTGACGATTGTACGTCATTGTAAATCCCAAGAGAAGTTGAAAACAATGCTTATGCAAAAATTTTGGGGGGCAAATAAGTTGTATTATGAGAAATTGGTGAAAACAGCGAATTGCAATACTAACATTACTCACAATACTAACATCAGTTACAAACTAAGGTTTCTTACAATATGGGCTGTACATGCAATATTAATGTCATTTACAATACTGACATTACTATCAATGCTAACTTTACTCACAATACAAACATTTCTTACAATACTAAACATTACTAACAATAATTTTAATAACACTTCTTACAGTGCTTTACATTTGTATTTATTAATTAACAATTATACAACATGTACATGTAACCTACAATATTTTACAAGTACAGCTGTAGAAGTATAAAGAATAAAGTTCTTATTTATGAAAACTATGGTATTTACCAGTATTAATTTTATGAAGACAAAAAGGAACAGACAAAATCATAAAAATGCACTTTATAAAAGAATCATGAAAATATATAAAACAGGAGAGTAGATAAATTAATAATCAGGTACATGTAACTGAATACAAAAAGTACACAAAGAAAGATATGATTGATTTCTGGCTCAAGTGATTAGCCTGTCAAGTCTGGAATCAACCCAAATAAGTTGATAGGGCAAATCTACTAAAACTGCCTGCCTATTTACGAATTATGAGAAAAGTTAAAAGCTCATCATTCTGTTTGATCTTCCACAGAGTTGCAGCAGGACGAACCACAAGAAAAAAGTGAAGTGATCATTGCTGAAGCCATAAGAGAAGGTACTTTAATATCTGTGACTGACCATGTAGTTTCCGAGGCAACTGCAGAAGTGACAGAAAATGAACACCCAGAGGTAGTCACTGAAGAAGATTCTGAGGATGCCCACGACGAAGTACCAGTTAAGGAAACATTAGAAATTACTGCTTCATTTTCAGAAGATAAGCTTGATACTCAAGCGCATTTTGAAACTTCTGCAGACGGTTTCAATGATCAAATTGAAGAGCAATGTGCAGATAATATTGTCGAGTCAGAACCTAATTTGGCTGTGAGCTCTTCTGAAGAAGTGAAATCTCAAGACATAGTTACAGAGTTGAATGAAGAGGAAAAATCTGGAGAACATTTGCTTGAGGACGCAGTTTTAGACAGTAATGAGGAAGTTACTGCTGAGCTGACAGAAACTGTATGTTCTGACGAGAATGTGGACCAAGTTGAAGCAGACAAAGACGTGGAAATTTCTGTAGTAGAGCCTGTATCAGTAGAAGCATCAAAGGACGTACAGGTAGTTGAGTGTACTGTTACTGCTGTCCCAGTTTCTACTGAAGAGGAAGAAAAGGAGAATGTTGATGTAGCTTCAGTTGAACAAGAGAGAGTTGTAGAGTCACAAGAAAATGAAGATGCAGAGGAACCACATTCCCCTGCGTCTCCCCCGCCGACACGCCCAGAGAGACGTAATCGCCAGGCTAGACAAAAGCATGCTTATGAAAATGTTGACCTTACCAACAAACTACTAGAGGACGTCAAAAGTAAGAGTGGCACGTCTGTGAGGAAAACTCATTCTTTTAGCAGTTATGAGACAGTTGTTCTTTCCACGCCACGCCCTGTTCAACGCGTTTCTGACGATGAGGCAATTTACCGAGTTCCTAGTAGAGTGATACCAGTTGAGAGTTATGCTAATGACGAGTCTGTGTACAGTGTTCCTTATCCAATTTCATCCCGACGTGACATTGTTGAAGATAATGAATATGCTGTGCCGAAACCAATCATAGTCCAGGCATGTGCAGTTACAGACAGGAGGGCCGCAGATGAAGGAGATATATACTCTGTACCGGGTCAAGTAACATCAGTACCTGTAGTCGAAACGTTTGCCGACCCTTCCAGGAATGAGCCTGTTCATGCAATTCCGCAGGAGGAAGATAACATATATTCTGTGCCTGTGCAAGAACAGCAGAAAACCATTAATGCAGTCCCTGTTTCTACCGAAGAAGCACAGCAGAGAAAAGCTACAACAGTCACTGTCTCGGCTACTCCACCTCCAAAACCGCCAAGGCTGAGTCTTACAAAAGATGACATGAAAAAGATCAAGGTCGACTTGGGTGACGCCGCCAGTTCCTCCAGCACAGACACGCCAGCAAGGGAGTCACCTAAACCAGTCCCAAGAACAAGGGAGCAGAAAAGTTCGCCAAGCCCTGTACCAAGAAAGAGTTCCAAAACAGCCGAGTCATCAGAATCAGCCACGCCTCCAGGGGGTGAGTCCCCTGTCCCAGCTCCACGAATTCGCTTGAATGCTCTTCAAACAGGCAAGGAGGCTCCTTCAAATTTTTCATCTTCGGAGATTTCTAGTACATTGTCATCATCCGAGGTTTCTACCCAGGAGAGTACAGAAGATGAGGCAACCCTCAAGCGTAAGCCTCCACCTCGCCCACCACCACCCAGCGGCAGAACGAGTATGTTAAACAACGATGACAGCATGCTGCCTCCTGTATCACCTGGACCATTTGGAAATGAGATAGACTCAGACTCAGATTCTGATGTTGAAGAAGACACAGCACCAAAGGTAAGGTTTGTTAATATTGTCAGTAATGTAGAGCAGTAGAAAACTGATAAGGCCCTAGGGTCCAGGTTGTGCAAACTCTGGAAGTCAAACTTTAAGGCAGGAAGGTCCCTTTTGTAAACACAGGGCGCTACACTCTTAGACAACATTTAAAGGAATCCCCACTGATCTTAAGTCAATGTTTAATTGTTTGAAACAATGCCCAAGTACCAAATTAATACTGTCCCAGGTTGGAAGAAATGACATTTTAATAGTTCTGTATTTGGAAAAGATATCAATGGCTTTTAACTTTCTTGCTCATTGTCATTTTGGATTTATTAATTACTAAGCCTTAATATTTAATAATTTGTCATAATTTTGATCATTTTTGAAGGGTCCACCCAAGCCTAAGACGTACTACATTGCTCATGAAATTCTGACAACTGAACGCACATTTGTGGATGCTTTGAAACTTGTGTTTGAGGTAGGTAGAAAAATGTGGCTTGTGCTGAACAAGCTTATTACATTGTATTTTGTATTTTCCTAGTGACCCATCAGTATACATTGTGTGGTTCCAGAAAATATCCTTACTCCCTCTACAGAAGGGATTGGAAATTCCGGGGAGGAGGTGGGGTCACAAAGACCCAAAACTTTAAAGCCATGTATGAAGCTAAATTGGAACTTTCAGAGGGGTGGGGGGTCATAGGTCAAATCCCTTTTGTGGGGGGGGGGGGGGAGTATGGATATTTTTTGGAACCACGCATTTAACTGCTTACATTGTACATGTATATTAGTGAGCAAGAGTATTGCTAGAATTTCCTCTGGATGGGATGCTAGTCCATCATAATTTAATGCAGGTAGAAAAGCCTTTTGCTCTAAAACCTGAAACTCGTGATCGAGAACCTTTTTGTACTAACAATATTAGGCCAACGTGCCTTTGACACATAATTGTGCCTTATAAATGCAAAGATTGAACCCAAACCAGCTATGCAGATAAAAGGTGGAAGTCCTGAAATTTAGTACCTGTCCGTTGTGTGAATTTTACTGCCCTTGAAGGCTGGGAAATGGGGAACTTGGGTAGGTTTTGAAGACGTTTTGACTCACCAGTTTCAAATCTTAGCTACATCCCGGCTTCCCCTTCCCCCTTGTAGGCAAAAAAAGAAATAATAATCATTATAAAAAAAGGAAACAGCAGGGTTTAGAGAAACTGAGCTAAGTTATTGGGGAATACTGCTCAATGTACATTTTGTTCTCTTTGTAGGAATGCTATGGTACAATCAAGAAGGCTAATGTTGTAGCTGATGCCGTCTTGGCTGACAAATTCCGGGATTTGGAAAATATTTATTTGCTGGATTCAAAATTTCTCCAGGAGTTAGAAGAAAGAATGGAAACATGGTAAATATAAATCCAGAAGATTATTGAACTTGAATGTATAAATGTAGGAACTGCTTTTGAAGCATTGTAAAAAAGTAATCTATTTACCCACATATCATTGCAGAGCTCTCGGGAGCTTGATAGAAAGTGTACGTGCGTTAGAGATCAAATTAGTATTTGAAGTGTTGGTTTTTGTGGAGGAAAGAAAGCTTCAAAAACTCATTAATAATTCATAAAGAAAATACAAAATAAATTAATGTTTAATGAGTGTCTTTATAATTATCTGATAAAGACACAGCTAAACTTTATGTCCAATTTCCTAGGCCAAAATAACCCTAAATCTAAATATTAGTGCAAGAATGAGTTGATCTACATCAGAAGATTTTGAAGCCATTCAATAAATTGATAAAACACTGCGGCTCATTTATTAAACATTACTAGAAACCCAGAAAAAAAACTGAAACCCTCAGAGCAAGAATGAAAACCAACAACAAACTCAGTCCATATAATTATGAAGCCAGGTCCAGGATTTCAACCCAGGCCACATTGGTCGGTAACAAGTACTTCCACCACTACCCCACTTAAAACTGCTACCATGTTTTAACAGTGAGATTGTTGTCTTTACTTCTAGGGAGGAACATGAGAGAATAGGTGACATTATCAAGAAATATGGGCATTTCTTGAAGGTAGATTGAGTTCTTTTATTTTCTTCAGTGTGCATGATTATGAACTGTTCACTTGGTAAACTTATTATTAAATATCTACAGGTCCTGAGGCCATAGGTGTGGCTTTCATTGCCAAAGTTTCTCCTGATTTCCATAGTGTGAAGTGACCTGGACTAACTGATCCTTGCCCAGGGGTATAAATGGGTACTGGCAAATTTATCACTCAGGGTAACCCTGCAATGGACTAGCATCCCATCCAGGGGGGAGTAGAAATACTCCTAGTTGCTTCATCTTGCTGAAACCAGGATAAGCTCTGGTCAGCCTGATGGGCCACTGGGCTTGAACACGGAAAGCTTTTTTAAGGAACATTCAAAGTTGTTACTAAAAAAACTGGAAGTATTAAAACTTTGATTTCTTTTCAGATGTACACTCAATATGTGAATGGTTATGACAAAGCAATGAGTGTTTTTCAAGACACAATGAAAGAGAATTCAGAGTTTGCAACTTTAGTTTCTCAATTCCAGGTAGGAGATGTTAAAATTCATGATTAACATACTGTATTATCGCCCTATACAAACTACCCCATGCATACAATTCATATAAGGGTGATTCTTTGCCTTCAGGGCCCGGTTGTTCGAAAGAGGGTTAAATTAACCTTGGGTCAGAGCTAAACCAGAGGTTAAATTTCTTAACCGCAGGTTTATTAACCCGAGGATAAAATGGTGTTGTTCAAAGCACATTTAGCGGACCGGTTAGTTAACCCCGGGTTACGCGCGCTAACCCGCGGATAGCATCCCATAATATTCCTTGTTTGTCTGTTTTATTTCGGGCCAGCGGTAAAAATAGTTTCTGCGACACCAGCGCCTTCACGCAAGGCGAGAAAACAAGGCTTTAGCGCGACCCAAATGGCCATTTTAACGCACAAAGTAGAGGAGAACTTGATCATTTTACAGAATAAACTGACAAACAGCGTGACAAACGAAAACAGAATCACGTACAATATGACAAGAATTTACCGTAGCGATAAATGCCGTCGGCGTGGAAATGTGGACTGTACACGAAGTTCGCGAAAAGTGGAAAATTTAAACTTCGCGGCAAAGAAAGACTTCCCAGACATGATTCATCGGCTGCAAGGCATGATTGCGTTGAGTGTTGCCGTTTTGTTTGACTTTCACTATTGAATCTTACTATCTAATCCGAGGTTAACGATTTAACCCACCTAGCTAGGTGGGTTAAATTTAACCCGCTGTTTACCCCGAGGTTAGCGTTAACTTACCTTCGAACAACAGAACTAACCTGCGGATAAAATTTAACCGGTGGTTAAGTCGATTTAACCCCCGGGCCCTGGTAGTAAGCAGGTGATGTTTGTCCACCTAATGACAATTTCAATGCAAAAACCAGCAAGAATCGAATAGTAAGTAAACAAACACTTATCTATGAGTGTGTTTAAGGTTTTTATTGTTGTATCTCAGTCTGCGTTTTTACATTTTACCCAAAACAATGTTGACAAACAACCCTCCAAGTTTACTTTTTTCCTTAGTGGCCATTTGGCCACCAACTACTCAAGTTTTGGTCGCCAGTGAAAAATTTTAGTCACCAAATTAAGCTGATGCTTTCAATCATTCCTCTCAATTTTAGTCGCCAGGCTGGCGTCCTTGGTTCAAATTTAGTCGTCAGCTCCAAAATTTTAGTCGCCATGGCGACTAAAATGGTCTTAACTTGGAGGGTTGACAAAATAGAGGGTATTTGAAGAATTGACTCATAAACATGGCATAGAAGTTGTACCAAAAAGTGCTGAGGGTAGTATAATGAAGAGAATTGTAAAAACAACTGATCTTCAATGTACATTTAGTGATGAAAGAAACACCCAGGTTGGTCTCATTCAAACACTGTGGCATTTGAAGATTTGTTGTTGTTGTATTTTGTGTTGTTAATTTACGAGTTTTATTTTCAGGCCAGTGAAAGATGTCATGGCATGATTCTATCAGCTTATATGCTAAAACCTGTACAGCGAATACCGAGTTACAGACTTCTTCTTATTGGTGAGCACTATCATGTTAATGTCAATACAGGGTATTATCATTAAATGTAGGTCTTGCTTAATTACAAGCCAAGTATCCCCACACAAAGCTACTACAGTGCTAGTGCATTTAGAAATAATGCTACTTCACTAGGGCATTAGAGGTTACCAACAGCGATCTGTGAGGTTGCCCAAACATATCACCAGGAGACATTATTTTAAAACTCTTTTTATCGCTCTGTGGAAGAGAGCTTTTGTCTTGCTTAATTGACCACATAAATGTCACAGATTCTAAAACCTGACTTATAAGATAAGCCTTTCACAGTGTTAATAATAGGCGAAAAAGAAAACAAACCTTTCATTGTGTATTGTTATACTTATGTTTAAGCCATTTTGATTTTAATTCTTGTTTATATTCTTAGACTATCTTAAGCATTTACCAAAGGATTCTGATGAAACTAAAGACACAGAGAGTGAGTGACAATTATTTCATTTGTCTTTACTTCATGTTTGTGAACTCTAGTTATTATGATACCTGCTGATACAGCCATAGCAAGAATTTTAAATTGTGATTTTCTTTTAAAATATATCTTTCTTTTATAGCCACATTGAAGATTGTATCAGAGGTTGCGACCCACATCAATGAGTCCATGAAAAAGATGGTAGGTGACAGCAACTTTATTCCTATACGTAAACATAGACAGCTTATAATTCTACAGCATCGATACATTTTAGTTAAGCATATAACTACAGAATTGATATTGCATCTATTTTCTAAACTTTTTTGAATAATGGGTATAAATTATTTAATAGATGAATCAAACGTTTGATGGGTTTGTTTAGGATATTTTTACTTTTCAGTCTTGTGTTGTTACTGAAATAAAATTGTGTCTTTGTTCATGTTTAACAGGACAGCTTTGAGCAGATGCTAAAACTTCAAAGGATGCTTGTGGGACACCCAGAGATTGTCAAAGCTGGGCGGGTCAGTAGCAACGGCCTTTACTGTAATAAAAGGCCTTAAATTCTGTTCAGCAAAGACGTTTCGTACATTGTTATCGCACAAGTTGTGTGTAAATTATTGTAAGGAACTATTTTGTTGCTAGTTACATTATTTTAATTACCGGTTCAGTATCAATAATAATTTAGTTAACATGATTAGTCAGTTAACTAATTTAAGTTAAATTGCCTTTTTTGACAGGACTATCTAAAAGAGGGAACATTAATGAAGTTGTGTCGGAAAGACATGCAGGAGAGAATGTTTTTCTTGGTTTGTAAACATATTTTTTTTTGCTACAAAATCGAACAAAATAACATAAGATGAGAGCACTCTGTGGTACTCATTGAAAGGGTGTGCTTATTGGAATATTGATCCTATTAAAACATAACACTCAAAGGCAGTTAAAGGTGTGCTTATTTGAAAGGAAGGCACGAAATTAATTAATTAAATTACAGGGGGGTGGGATCCCTAATTAAATTACAACGGTACTTACTTAAGCCCATCATTGGAGGTAGAGTATAGGCCATTAACAACACCTCGCCAGCAAACTCAAGCTTGGGCTTTTCGTTTTCTTTCTTCCATGTACTTGCACAAGACGTGTAGTTTCCAGAAAAGCTTTTGCTTGGGATCATCCCGTAAATCTTAACTGTTGTCACAACTTCCAGGATATATAGACGACTTTAGAGGAGATTATTGGATGAAAATCTTGGGAAGAAAACTCTCTCGCTCGCTTTCCTCGTGTGTTTCATTCAACTCAAGAAGTGAACACCGCGCCACAAATTTTCCCGCCTCCTCATACTATCACTTCGTTTACATCAAACTGAAATGTCCAGTCGATTTAAACTTAAAGAAGAATTTAATAAAACAATTATTCTATTCGCCCTTGTTGGATACGAGTCGTTATAGCCAACTCGGCGCTTCGCGCCTCGTTGGCTATTTACCACTTTGTATCCAACGCGGGCTCATGGAATAATTTTTAATTATTTTTTCTCAGCTGACCGATGTGCTACTGTATACCACCCCAGTGGGTGGAAATCAGTACAAGCTCAACAAAATGCTTCCTCTACTGGGAATGCAGGTAAGTCTTCCATAGTTGAAAGGTTTAAAGGAACTGTGTCACGGATTTTAGCCAAATTTAGGCATGGGAAGTGACCAATATTGATGAAATATAAAAATAACCGCTTAAGGCAGTGAAGGAACATTTCAATAACACAGCAAATACAAAAGAAGGTACGAAGAAGATTGAAATAGATTGTGACTCCAGGGGTTTTTGAAATATTGTTGGGCTGAACAGTTTTCAACGTTAATCTTGTTTGCTTGTAACTTTAAATTATCACACAATCACAATTATAACGCCAGGGAGAAACATTTGGCTGTATTGAAGCTATGGTTTGGTCATAAAGATCCATAGAAGTAATTTCTTTGCCAAAATTAAGTTTCATAGCGAGTATTTGGCGAAACATAATTATAGCCCTTTCCTGACTACAGTCAACTCTCATCTTGCGGACACCCCACTATTGCGGACACTCGCTATTACGGACAAAATCCAGATCCCCGCGAAAGAGGTTTGACTGGAAATGACTCCCGCTATTACGGACTCTCGCTATAACGGACACTAAACGACGCCCCGAGCGTGTCCGCTATAACAAGATTTGACTGTAGTGCCACGTAAGGCCAATATGGTTTATCTGTGCTAGCACGCAGTTCTTCGTAGACATTTTTCTCGCTTTGAGCTCGGCTTAGCATTCGCCACTGTATACAAGATCTTAACCCTGCAGAAAGGGCGGTTTATTTTGCGGATAGCGCGAAGCACGAGGACGAGCGCAAAGCGCCGGGAGGAGGGCTTATCACACCTTTTCAACCTCTTGCTTGCATGGAACTTACATGATAAAAAAATCCTCCAGTAAAGTACTTCATTTATTTATTGTTTGTGTTTTCTTTGTTAGGTGCTTGTTTCAGATTCTCCAGACTTTGTAAACGAATTTAGTATAATCAGCACTACAAGATCGTTCACACTCACTGCAAGGTCAGTTCAAACACACAGTTACTATATTTAGTAATTTTAAAGCATCAGTCAATTGAAACCCCGGCTCTCCGACCCCCGGGACTTAGCGGGGAATTTAACATTTTCCAAGTGTTAAAAAACGGCTGATTACCCCGCCCTAGTGGTCAATACGCCTGTTAAAATCCTGCATTGCGGGGACATCCGAACCTTATGAAGAAACAACTCAAGAGCGATTTTCAGGAAAAGCTGGGCAAAACTATCATGATTTCGTTGTAGAAGTTAAAAAAATCGATTTTTTTCATTTATTGTCTAAGTATAGCTATAACCTAAGGTAGAAACAGACCTTATGTAGTTTGTTTCCGCCAAAAGCCCTTTTATTTCGAGAAAACTAAGAAAATCGGTTTGCATGGTTGAAGTTACAAATTTGCAAAATTTTAAACCCGAAATAAGCTAATATTATGAGCACACCTGGCGGAAGACCCATAATAGCGGGGGTGTGATTGCCCTACAGAACGTATTTCAGCTTTTGTCGACCATCTACTTCAGCCGATAGCACAAAAACAAGTTTCGTGCAACAGACTTTATTATACGACAGAGTGGAGAACAATATCAAAATCGCTGAATGCAAAGTATCAGGTCACTGTCAACGAAATATTTTCTTAACACTAGCTGAAAGATTTTTAGTTTACTGTAAGATTTGCTGTTCAGTGACTCGACGAATTTTCATTGTATTCTCATTGTATGTGTATTTTTTTACAGCACTCCAGAGGAAAGAGATCAATGGATAGAGGTATGTGTACTTATAATGAATCCTAACTGCGATAAGTCCAAGTAGTGTTAGTCAACAAGCAATTTTCGATTGAATGTCAAAAATAATCTGCTGTGGTTTTTCTACACTACGCTTTAAAAATCTTGCGCCACCTCAAACAATCAGAAATCAAAACCAATCGTGATTCGCTCACAAACTTTTTCCTGGCTTTGCGGCCGATACATGTATTTGCTTCGAGCTTAGACTAATTTGCTAGTTTTTCAATGTCCTTTGTAATTGGCCAGAGTGATTACTTTGGTTTTGGTCTTTCGGCACAATTAAAAACTGCTCGACCACACAACTAGAGTGGATAACAAAAAGGATGAAAAAGTAAACAGTTATCAGTTGCATTAATATTTATGCAAATTATTGCAATTTTGCTCTTCCGAAAGGTCTTAGTAAAAGCAGCGATAAAACAAATTTTTAACAAAACACGACCCTTTTAAGTTTTGCAGACATGCTGATCGACATCATCGATCAGGCCTCTTCAACGTTTACACGCAAAATCAAAGAAGCGCTCCGTTTAATTTTTTTCTCATTACTGTTACTGTGCTAATAAATACTACATGTATTATTATTGTAATTGTCCTTACTAATCAAATTGATTTTCAGGCTTTGAATAACGCGATAGATGTTGTCACCAAGAGAAAAATAACATTCGTCAACAAGACAAAAGATGCAGCCGGACTGGTAAGGAAATGAGCATCCTATTTGATTGTCTAACATAAAAGAAGCTACGTAACGCAGGGTGTGTCTTATAATTAGGGCATTTTTTTAAGTTTCTTCTTTAAGTCTCTTGAAGTCGTACTCGACGGGAATTTCAATTGCAGATGCAACATTTTTAACATTCATTTTAGTTTTTAACGGTTGGTGTGATATCTTTAGATTTTACCGACCTAATTAAATGTAGATGTAGATGTAGAACTGCACTCGCCAATGTATTTACGGTACGTACGACCGTGCGTATTTTTTAACAATTATTCCAATGGAGCGCGTTGGATTCCATCCAACAAGCGTGAGTGGAATAATTCTTTTATTAAAAACACCCCCCAAAATTGCAATATTTGAGCTCCCCGGCTTTTCTCGCTCTCGCGTACACCTACCATATTTGTGGTTCATGGTATATGAGCTCATATACCTTAGTCTGTAAACCAATTAAAACTCAGGAATTGCAATATACCATGGTTAGTTTTTTTTATTTTAAAGAGATATATATATATATACCATGTGGCTCAATAGCTATTAGCTAGGTCCATCACGCTAGCTATGTTTAAGGCGATAATGTTCCATGTATAAGTACCACATGTACTGAAATTCAAAGCGTTGTTTCTTTTGCCTAGCCAAAAGCTCCATGCTTTAATTTCTTTCTCTTTGCTAAACATTTCAGGGAATACAAGAACAGGACGCAGATTTCAAACTTGGCGAGAAAGCTCCTGTGTGGATCCCTGATGCTCGTGTCACTATGTGCATGAGCTGTACGTCGCCATTCACTCTAACAAACCGCAGACATCATTGCCGAGCGTGCGGCAACGTGAGTAGAACATGTAGAGAGCGTGTTTTGTAGTGGAATTATTAGGAACCTTCAGATCGGAGTGTTCGAGGCGCAGTGGCCTAATGGTTAGTGCGCCGGACTCCGGAGCGGACGTTCCGGGTTCGAGCCCTGGCCAGGGTCACTGTGTTGTGTTCTTGGGCAAGACACTTTACTCTCATAGTGCCTCTCTCCACCAAGGTGTATAAATGGGTACGGGCGAAAAAGCATCCCATGCAGGGGCGGGACCGGTCCGGAACGGATCAGGTCCGATTTTCGGATCGGATAGGCCTTCTGTTTACACGCGGGACCGTTCTAGAACCTGTATGGAACGGATCCAAAACTGGACCTGCTATTTTGCAAGTCCAGTTATGGATCCGTTCCGTACCGGTTCCAGAGCGGTCCCGTGTAAACACATGAATCGGTTCCAAACGGTTCCGTGTAAACTGAGGCCGATCCGGTCCGGTCCGATCCCATGCAAACGTAACTCGTGCCCTGTTTTCTAGAATTAACTGCTGTCTCTTAGCTAGTGAGAAAAGATACAGTGATAACAATGTGTAACAAATTAGTATTTTAATCTCTTTGTTCCAGGTGGTGTGTGGATCTTGTTCTGACAGCACTGCTCCGTTAGCTTACTTGGATTATACGCAGGCTAGAGTCTGTGACAAGTGCTATGACATGCTTTTAAAAGGTGATTTTAAAGATATTTTAAACCCGCCGCACAGTAGCCGATTAAATCGTTGGCCGTCAAAAAATCTTCACTTGTCGGCTAGTATGCGTTGAATTCAGACAAGCCTACGACAAGCTTGTTTAAAAGAAAAAGAGGATTAGCTGGTCCTTGTCTAAGAGCCCCAAGTGTCCCCCAAAGTGTTCCAATTGCTGTTAGCGAATAAAAACTTTGCACGATTTAAGCCAAAGCGTGACGCGTAAACTTGACGTCATGTTCCCAAGCAACATCCCGCAAAAAATTGCGGGCTCAACAAGTAATGCAATGGAACAGCTCGGAATGTCCAGACTATTACAGTAAAAACCCGCGAGTAAGAACCTAACATTTATTAACCTGTAAGGCTAAAATTTGCAAATTAGATACCATTTTTATAAGAACCTATTTAGCCTCAAATTTGGAAACAGGTTCTTATTTGCTAAAATTCATTCAAAATTTTTATTTTTGGGAAATAAGTTTGGACAAAGCATTACTGTGCATGTATATCATGTCATATTCTAAATGATTAGTGCTTCATTTTTACATAAGCACTTATTAGGGATGCAACTTTTATGCAAGGAATAGGCCGAATATACAACATATATATAACAATGTTGATATTTTTTCTTCAGAAATCAAGAACCTATTAAAAACCTAATAAGCCTTAATTTGTGTTAATAACCCTTTATGTAAGAACCTGTTTAGGCTAACCTGAAAAATAATAGGTTCTTACTCGCGGGTTTTTACTGTATATGTTATCAGTGTTTTACAAGTGTTGTGTTATTTTGATTGCAGATTTTCACACGGATGAAATTCACGTAGCCGAGGAGGAAAAGACTCCTTTGCCGCCGTTACTACAAGAAACAGAGAACGCAGAGAAACTGCTACGGAAACCCACCAAGTTTGAAATGATGCGGCGATTTAAGAGCAGAAAAACCAAGCGAAAATCACAAATAATGCATCCATCGCACTTAACCGAGGTGAGAAGTGTGATCAATTTTCGATTTCTTCTTACAGTTTAAACGTATTGTTAAGCATACAGGTTTTGAGAATGGCGAAAATGATAGACAATAGAGAATTTCATCCCCCTCCCCCCCTAGAACTATTAGTTTTCATATTTACAAGGGAGGTATATGCAGGGAACTAATAAATGTACTGCTAACTTTTCATGCTCCCTTGCCCAACGTGCCAGGGCATAGACAAGTTTTCTGTCAAGTTAATTATACTGAAAAGGTTACTGCCCTATTATAGGAAATTAACTCTCCATGAAATTAACGCGAATTCTAAAAAATTCGCGTCAATTTAAGTGGCGTTATTTTTTTGCGAGGGTTAATTTCCGCGACATTTTTTAAGTGGAGCGTTATTTCCAAGACCTTAATTTCACTCCGAATACTGGATACTGTCCGAACACATGTAGAAACTAGGAAACAACAAACCTCTTTTCTGTGTACTGTACTATTTTTTCAATCTCTTACGGTATAAAAGATATGTCATCTGCAGTATTTCCAGTTTATTCTTGCTTTCAGAGGAGCGGTACAACAGCCAATAAATCTAGAGACATCAAAAATCGCGTTAATTTTCTTCGTTTTGAAAATTTGCCCCATTCCTCGCGTAAATGTCCTTTATCCAAAAGAAATTTTCCCTCCAATTCCTGTTAATTTAAATCGCGTTAATTTCAAAGACCTTAATTTATGAGATTTAATTTCCTATTATAAGCTAAGACAAGTATACAAAAGCCGGCCGGGCTTGTAAAATTTGGGGGCTGCTTCTCCGAACGGCTAACTGGAATTCAAAGTTTTTTCGAGACCTGTACATGAAGTTAAAAATGTCCTGTCTGTCGGTAGGTTGTCGCCAATCAAGAAGGCAGTCAAATGAGCGGCTACTTGAGATACAAGAAGGGGAGAGAAAGATGGAAGAAATCGTGGTTTGTCCTGAAAGACAACGTGTTATACTCGTACAAAGCTAGCTCGGTAAGTGCTTATACAGACACTGTTAAAAAGAGCTGAGATTTAGGTAATGACAATGACGTAGACCGACAATGACGTAGACCAGGCCAATCATTGGCTGGGAAATGGCGTGAAGAAACCAATCAGAACTAGACGGCAAAAGTGGACGTGTAACTGATACTTAGCGCGGGAAACGTGTAGCCAGCGGCAAACGCGGGAAACATGTTGCCAGTGCCAAGGGCGGGAAAACGTGTAACCAGTGGCAAACGCGGAAAAAACATTTTGCCAGTGGCAAGGGCGGGAAACGTGTAACCAGCGGCGAGCGCCGGAGACATGTTACCGCAATAGGAAACGCGGGAAAACATTAACCAGTGTCAAGTGCAGGAAAGATTTTACCACTAAGTAGCAAGAGTGAAAAAACAAAACAAAAAAACGCGCGACCGTTGGCAGGTTTATTCGCCCTTTATTAATATAAGAGTATTAGCCCGAGTGTTCTAAGAGCGAATGGACGCAGCCAAGTTGACTATCGTTGGGAAAACGAAAGCGAATACTCTAATTGTTTTTGTGTACTATTTTCCCTATTAAAGCAACCTGAACGCGTTTGCTTTCTATCAGCGATTATAGTTCACCACTAAATTTTCTCCGATTCTGATTGGTTTAAATTGAACAAGTGACGCGATAGTGCCCGTCCGCCGGAGGGCACTATCAGCCCATAGTGCCCTCCGAAGAAAAATGCCCGGATCGATAGTGCCCGCCCGTGACTTTTTATTGTAAACAAGCGTGCCTGTAGACAAAAAAAAAAAACAACCAAATTCACTGCATTTAGTGGGTTTCTTGTCTGGTTTTGTTTCGTTTTTTAAATTTCGGCTTTCAATTGAGTTTTTATCAAAAAAAATAATTCACGATGCTTGTTTTTGTATGTGCGCGCGGAAGAAAATTTAGTGGTGAGCAATAAAGACAATAGAGTGTTTCTGTCTCGGAACTATCGGCTGATAGTTGCCCCGCGGAAATTTGATGTTCTTAAAACTAGCATATTAGCCCTCGAAGCTTCGCTTCTCGGGCTAATATTTGTTTTAAGAACATCAAATTTCCGCGGGGCAACTATCAGCCGATAGTTCCTCGACAGAAACACTCTATTGTTAAAATAGAAAACAGTTGAAAAACCAATCAGATTTGTGCACGTTTCACCTTTTTTAACCAGCTGTTGCTCCAGAACAGCAAAATTAAAGTATAAGTCCTTATTTTTTTTTAGTACAGTTTTAATCACCTTTCATACTCCTAAAGTTATTTTGGATTCTAAAGTGCCCATATAACGTTTGTTGGTTTATTTTGTGCATTTAGGATGTGGTGGCCCTCGAGACTTTACCAGTGCTGAGCTATAAAATCAAAGACCTCGGGAAGGTATATTCTCAACATTATTACTATGATTATTATACATTGTAGTCAGTATCTGTCTTCTCATTGGCTAAGAGCCTACAGCTAATTCTAATCAAGAACGAGGTCTGATAACACTAACGCCATCAAATAATTGTTTCTTAGTAGGTGTTTAGAGAACCAATAATTCAGTCAATGACCTTTTTTTACAGGAGGGAGATGATTTTGTATTCCAACTTGAACACCAGAATGTTCCACCGTTTATTTTCAAGGCAGATAATGAAAATTCAGGAACAAGGTAATAAGTAATTCTAAAGTGTGCATTTTTTTGTTACCTTCTCGTCGAAAAGATGGTCCGTTTAACACGTCAAAGGTGGCGTGTTTGGGTTTAAAAACAATTTTCAAATATTTTCCGGGACGCGAGCAGATTTACTTAATTTGACAACCTACAGAGATTTTACACTGTTCTCTGTATAGCCTTAATGAACGCATGGGCTATGAAAAGATAGTTGAAATGTTTCATTTGGTGTTAACTTTTACAGGAGCAGCCATAAACGAAAGCTTTTAATTACAGAATTAAGTAACAATTAAAAGGAGATTTCACAATGGTGGTCGTAACTAGAGCTGGTCGCTTTTTAGAGTGGTCACAAGGAGGGCTTCGCCTGTATTAGTTTAAGTCAAAGAAAATCTCAATGTATTTAACCTTTGTATAAACTAAAAGAGGTTGTGTGACATTTGTAGGTGGGTGCGAGAGCTTAAAAAAGCAATCACGATGGACACCTGAGCTTTCATTCAGTCACGCACCAAAGTAACGCATTCTGACGTGTCACAGTGAGTCACGCCATGCAGAACCCCTGGAGTGATGTCACGGACTTACGAAAGGTGGAGTTCATTCAAGGAGGACATTTTATCATTTTAGGACATTTTATCCGTGCTCGGAATAAACTTAAATATAAAATGCTATAGAATTATTTTATAATAACTACAAAATATATTTTATAAATATATACTTAAAGAGTTTGATCATTTTAGTCTAAAAGCTTAATTTTACGTGTAAAATGTATCTGAAAATAGTTTGTATTATAAATGAGGCTTGTTTGTTCAGTCATGAGAACAAGAGTTCGTCTTCGGCTAATGTTCGTTAAATCACTCGGAAAGTGTCCGACTTTTATAAGCCAATCAAAACCTAGCACGAGCGGTGAGCTCGCCCGAGTTCTTCGAAAGTTGTCGTGTTGGCATGACGCAATGAGAGTTCGTCATGTCGCTTAGCAACTCGCAGACAAACTGCGGGCTCAGGAAATCCAGCCGAAAAGTTTTTGTTCCAGTGACTGAAAAATATAAGATTTAGAAAGCAAAAAAAATTTAAGGCAGAACAGAAAAAGCCATCTTCAAACTTCCAAAAGGGGAAAGATTTGCAGCAGCGGAGAGTCCTAAGATCTCCATTCAGATTTTTTTTACTCGCATTTTATTTTTGCTCGTGGTTTTATCGCTACACGAGCTCTTCACGAACTCTTGACGAGTTTTTCACGAGCTCTTCCGAAGAGTTCTTCAGAAACTGGAAGCCTTTGACAGGCAAAACGCGGGAACACAATTGTCAATAAAATATTCAATTACGCCAGATTCACTAAGTTGGCGTCAATTTATTGTAGATAAATATTACTACTAATACCTAGAAATATATATTTACCAAGAATTTGAAATTATTGTTCAGTTAACGGTGTATGCTAATTTTTTTGCCCTGTTTAGAGTAGATATTATTATAAATTGATATAGAAGTAAAGAGGTTACACGAGAAAGATTTGTACTTAAAATATTCAATGTAGAACGAGAAATCTAAGAACTCTTATGATATATCGTCAATAAATTTTAATGCAATGATTTTTTTTTATTTTGATTTACAATACTGCTAAGTAAACAACAAAGAAATTTACATTATCTTTTATCAGTTAAAAGGTCTTAAGCTTGGTAGTTTGCTCTTTTACGAACTCCGTGACATTTTATCTCGTGAATAAGATTTATTTTAGAACCTTCACTTAGTTATTTCGGATGGTGAAATTCGTACTGGCAACTAAAAGCGAGCCTTTAAAGATGAATTACAGTCCGTACTGCGCAATCTCGGCTGCAATGTTTATGTGAGCCTCACAAACAAAGCAAAACTAAAAATTACGTGACAAACTTACCTGTTTCTTCATTATTAACGCCAGATATCCTTGTAGAACAAATAATAACAAGTAGAAGAACCTTGACGCTATTTCAAACCGACGTTTCAGCTCATCGGAAATTCTTGAACAAAGCGAACTGTAATGGCGGACTAAAAAACGTCATGTATGCTGTCACCGAAGTGTAACGTTTCAACGAATCAAAACAAAAACGAAAACAAACCCCGAGTCTGCGCAGTACGGACTGGAAATCAGCTTTAAGACCTTACCCAAACTGATAGAACTGAAGAGGAATTACTTAGCTATTCTTATTGAAGTAAAAATTTTGAGCAACTGAAATCGCGGATGAAATTCGTACGAATTCCAGATAGATCTTCTTCGCATCCATTCTTTGTGTCAGTCTATCCCGATACAAAAAGATCGGATTTTAATACTTTAGGCCTAGAATGAGTACAGGAATACTGTTGCTAATAAAACCAATGTATTGATATGCTACTGTTAGATGTTGATCTCTGTAGGGGAATAAAAGACTTATGCAAACCATGGTCTCGAGTTTTAGAGTGTTAATTAGTGCAACACGGTGGCCATGTAGAGAGAGTTCAACGTAATCTCGCATCAATAATGGAATATCAAGATTTGGACACCCGTTTAAATATTGAACTTCAATATTTGGACACGCGTTCAAATATTTAACTTCAAGATTTTGACGCTCGTTCAAATATTGAACTTCAAGATTTTGACGCTCGTTCAAATATTGAAATTCAAGATTATGACGTCCGTTAAAATATTGCACTTCAAGATTTTGACGCTAGTTCAAATTTTGAACTTCGAGATTTTGACACTCGTTCAAATATTGAACTTCAAGATTTTGACGCTCGTTCAAATATTAAACTTCGAGATTTTGACGCTCGCTCAAATATTGAACTTCAAGATTTTGACACTCGTTCAAATATTGAACTTCAAGATTTTGACGCTAGTTCAAATTTTGAACTTCGAGATTTTGACACTCGTTCAAATATTGAACTTCAAGATTTTGACGCTCGTTCAAATATTGAATTTCAAGATTTTGACGTCCGTTAAAATTTTGAACTTCAAGATCATAGATTTTGACGTCCGTTAAAATATTGAACTTCAAGATTTTGACGTCCGTTAAAATATTGAACTTCAAGATTTTGACGTCCGTTAAAATAGTGAACTTCAAGATTTTGACGTCCGTTAAAATATTGAACTTCAAGATTTTGACATCCGTTAAAATATTGAACTTCAAGATTTTGACATCCGTTAAAATATTGAACTTCAAGATTTTGACGTCCTTTTAAATGTTGCACTTCAAGATTTTGACGTCCGTTAAAATTTTGAACTTCAAGATTTTGACGTCCGTTAAAATTTTGAACTTCAAGATCATAGATTTTGACGACCGTTAAAATATTGAACTTCAAGATTTTGACGTCCGTTAAAATATTGAACTTCAAGATTTTGACGTCCGTTAAAATATTGAACTTCAAGATTTTAACGTCCGTTAAAATATTGAACTTCAAGATTTTGACATCCGTTAAAATATTGAACTTCAAGATTTTGACGTCCGTTCAAATACCAAACTTCAAGATTTTGACGTCCGTTCAAATATTGCACTTCAAGATTTTGACGCTCGTTGAAATATTGCACTTCAAGATTTTAAAGTCCGTTAAAATATTGAACCTCAAGATTTTGACGTCCGTTAAAATATTGAACTTCAAGATTTTGACATCCGTTAAAATATTGAACTTCAAGATTTTGACGTCCGTTCAAATACCAAACTTCAAGATTTTGACGTCCGTTCAAATATCGAACTTCCAGATTTTGACGCTCGTTCAAATACTGAACTGGTAGATTTTGATGCTCGTTCAAATATTGAACTTCAAGATTTTGACGTCCGTTAAAATATTGCACTTCAAGAATTTGACGTCCTTTAAAATATTGCACTTCAAGATTTTGACGTCCGTTAAAATTTTGAACTTCAAGATCATAGATTTTGACGTCCGTTAAAATATTGCACTTCAAGATTTTAACTTCCGTTAAAATATTGAACTTCAAGATTTTGACTTCCGTTAAAATATTGAACTTCTAGATTTTAACGTCCGTTAAAATATTGCACTTCAAGATTTTGACGTCCGTTAAAATTTTGAACTTCAAGATCATAGATTTTGACGTCCGTTAAAATATTTCACTTCAAGATTTTGACGTCCGTTAAAATATTGAACATCAAGATTTTGACGTCCGTTAAAATATTGAACTTCAAGATTTTGACATCCGTTAAAATATTGAACTTCAAAATTTTAACGTCCGTTAAAATATCGAACTTCCAAATTTTGACGCTCGTTCACATACCGAACTTCAAGATTTTGACGTCCGTTCAAATATTGAACTTCAAGATTTTGGCGCTCGTTGAAATATTGCACTTCAAGATTTTGAAGTGTTAAAATATTGAACATCAAGATTTTGACGTCCGTTAAAATATTGAACTTCAAGATTTTGACATCCGTTAAAATATTGAACTTCAAGATTTTGACGTCCGAAAAAATATTGAACTTCAAGATTTTGACGTCCGAAAAAATATTGAACTTCAAGATTTTGACGTCCGTTAAAATATTGCACTTCAAGATTTTGATGTCCGTTAAAATATTGTACTTCTAGATTTTGACGTCCGTTAAAATATTGAACTTCAAGATTTTGACGTCCGTTAAAATATTGAACTTGAAGATTTTGACGCTCGTTAAAATATTAAACTTCAAGATTTTGACGTCCGTTAAAATTTTGAACTTCAAGATTTTGACGCTCGTTCAAATATTGAACTTCATGATTTTGACACTCGTTAAAATATTGCACTTCAAGATTTTGACGTCCGTTCAAATATTGAACTTCAAGATTTTGACGTCCGTTAAAATATCGAACTGCAAGATTTTGACGCTTGTTGAAATATTGAACTTTAGGATTTTGTCGTCCGTTAAAATATTGCAATTCAAGATTTTGAAGTCCGTTAAATTATCGAACTTCAAGATTTTGAAGCTCGTTCAAATACCGAACTTCAAGATTTTGACGCTCGTTCAAATATTGAACTTCAAGATTTTGACGTCCGTTAAAATTTTGAACTTCAAGATCATAGATTTTGACGTCCGTTAAAATATTGAACTTCAAGATTTTGACGTCCGTTAAAATAGTGAACTTCAAGATTTTGACGTCCGTTAAAATATTGAACTTCAAGATTTTGACATCCGTTAAAATATTGAACTTCAAGATTTTGACGTCCGTTAAAATATTGAACTTCAAGATTTTGACGTCCGTTAAAATATTGAACTTCAAGATTTTGACGTCCGTTAAAATATTGAACTTCAAGATTTTGACGTCCTTTTAAATGTTGCACTTCAAGATTTTGACGTCCGTTAAAATTTTGAACTTCAAGATCATAGATTTTGACGTCCGTTAAAATATTGAACTTCAAGATTTTGACGTCCGTTAAAATATTGAACTTCAAGATTTTGACATCCGTTAAAATATTGAACTTCAAGATTTTGACGTCCATTCAAATACCAAACTTCAAGATTTTGACGTCCGTTCAAATATCGAACTTCCAGATTTTGACGCTCGTTCAAATACCGAACTTGTAGATTTTGACGCTCGTTCAAATATTGAACTTCAAGATTTTGACGTCCGTTAAAATATTGCACTTTAAGAATTTGACGTCCTTTAAAATATTGCACTTCAAGATTTTGACGTCCGTTAAAATTTTGAACTTCAAGATCATAGATTTTGACGTCCGTTAAAATATTGCACTTCAAGATTTTGACGTCCGTTAAAATATTGAACTTCAAGATTTTGACGTCCGTTAAAATATTGAACTTCAAGATTTTGACGTCCGTTAAAATATTGAACTTCAAGATTTTGACGTCCGTTAAAATATTGAACTTCAAGGTTTTGACATCCGTTAAAATATTGAACTTCCAGATTTTGATGGTCGTTCACATACCGAATTTCAAGATTTTGAGGTCCGTTCAAATATTGAACTTCAAGATTTTGACGCTCGTTGAAATATTGCACTTCAAGATTTTGACGTCCGTTAAAATATTGAACTTCAAGATTTTGACGTTCGTTAAAATATTGAACTTCAAGATTTTGACGTCCGTTAAAATTTTGAACTTGAAGATTTTGACGCTCATTCAAATATCTAACTTCAAGATTTTGACGTCCGTTAAAATATTTCACTTCAAGATTTTGACGTCCGTTAAAATATTGAACTTCAAGATTTTGACATCCGTTAAAATGTTGAACTTCAAGATTTTGACTTCCCTTAAAATATTGCACTTCAAGATTTTGACGTCCGTTAAAATATTGAACTTCAAGATTTTGACGTCCTTAAAATATTGAACTTCGAGATTTTGACGCTCGTTGAAATATTGAACTTCAAGATTTTGACGTCCGTTAAAATATCGAACTGCAAGATTATGACGCTTGTTCAAATATTGAACTTCAAGATTTTGACGTCCGTTAAAATATTGAACTTTAAGATTTTCACGTCCGTGAAAATATTGAACTTCAAGATTTTGACATCCGTTCAAATATTGCACTTCAAGTTTTTCACGTCTGTTAAAATATTGAAGTTCAAGATTTTGTCGTCCGTTAAAATATTGCACTTTAAGATTTTGACGTCCGTTCAAATATTGAACTTCAAGATTTTGACGTCCGTTCAAATATTGCACTTCAAGATTTTGACGTCCGTTCAAATATTGAACTTCAAGATTTTGACGTCCGTTCAAATATTGAACTTCAAGATTTTGACGTCCGTTCAAATATCGAACTTCAAGATTTTGACGCTCGTTCAAATACCGAACTTCCAGATTTTGACGTCTCTTCAAATATTGAACTTCAAGATTTTGTCGTCCGTTAAAATACTGCACTTCAAGATTTTGAAGTCCGTTAAAATATCGAACTTCAAGATTTTAAAGCTCGTTCAAATACCGATTTTCAAGATTTTGACGCTCGTTCAAATATTGAACTTCAAGATTTTGACGTCCGTTAAAATATTACACTTCAAGATTTTGACGTCCTTTAAAATATTGCACTTCAAGATTTTGACGTCCGTTAAAATTTTGAACTTCAAGATCATAGATTTTGACGTCCGTTAAAATATTTCACTTCAAGATTTTGACGTCCGTTAAAATATTGAACATCAAGATTTTGAAGTTCGTTAAAATATTGAACTTCAAGATTTTGACATTCGTTAAATTATTGAACTTCAAAATTTTAACGTCCGTTAAAATATCGAACTTCCAAATTTTGACGCTCGTTCACATACCGAACTTCAAGATTTTGACGTCCGTTCAAATATTGAACTTCAAGATTTTGACGCTCGTTGAAATATTGCACTTCAAGATTTTGACGTCCGATAAAATATTGCACTTCAAGATTTTGACGTCCGTTAAAATATTGAACTTCGAGATTTTGACGTCCGTTAAAATAATGAATTTAGGGATTTGACGTCCATTAAAATATTGCACTTAAAGATTTTGACGTCCGTTAAAATATTTCACTTCAAGATTTTGACGTCCGTTAAAAAATTGAACTTCGAGATTTTGACGCTTTCTCCAATATTGAATTTCAAGATTTTGACGTCCGTTAAAATATTGAACTTCAAGATTTTGACATCCGTTAAAATATTGAACTTCAAGATTTTAACGTTCGTTAAAATATCGATCTTCCAGATTTTGACGCTCGTTCACATACCGAACTTCAAGATTTTGACGTCCGTTCAAATATTGAATTTCAAGATTTTGACGTTCGTTAAAATATAGAACTTACAGATTTTGACATCTGTTAAAATATTGAACTTCAAGATTTTGACGTCCGTTAAAATATTAAACTTGAAGATTTTGACGTTCGTTAAAATATTAAACTTCAAAATTTTAACGTCCGTTAAAATATCGATCTTCCAGATTTTGACGCTTGTTCCAATATTGAACTTCAAGATTTTGACGTCCGTTCAAATATTGAACTTCAAGATTTTGACGCTTGTTCAAATATTGCACTTCAAAATTTTGACGTCCGTTAAAATATTGCACTTCAAGATTTTGAAGTCCGTTAAAATATTGAACTTCGAAATTTTGACGCTTGTTCCAATATTGAACTTCAAGATTTTGACTTCCGTTAAAATATTGAACTTCTAGATTTTAACGTCGGTTAAAATATTGCACTTCAAGATTTTGATGTCCGTTAAAATATTGTACTTCAAGATTTTGACGTCCGTTAAAATATTGAACTTCAAGATTTTGACGTCCGTTAAAATATTGAACTTGAAGATTTTGACGCTCGTTAAAATATTGAACTTCAAGATTTTGACGTCCGTTAAAATTTTGAACTTCAAGATCATAGATTTTGACGTCCGTTAAAATATTTCACTTCAAGATTTTGACGTCCGTTAAAATATTGAACATCAAAGTTTTGACGTCCGTTAAAATATTGAACTTCAAGATTTTGACATCCGTTAAAATATTGAACTTCAAAATTTTAACGTCCGTTAAAATATCGAACTTCCAAATTTTGACGCTCGTTCACATACCGAACTTCAAGATTTTGACGTCCGTTCAAATATTGAACTTCAAGATTTTGACGTCCGTTCAAATACCAAACTTCAAGATTTTGACTTCCGTTAAAATATTGAACTTCATGATTTTGACGCTCGTTCAAATATTAACATTCATGATTTTGACACTCGTTAAAATATTGCACTTCAAGATTTTGACGCTCGTTCAAATATTGAACTTCAAGATTTTGACGTCCATTAAAATATTACACTTCAAGATTTTGACGTCCTTTAAAATATTGCACTTCAAGATTTTGACGTCCGTTAAAATTTTGAACTTCAAGATTTTGACATCCGTTAAAATATTGAACTTGAAAATTTTAACGTCCGTTAAAATATCGAACTTCCAAATTTTGACGCTCGTTCACATAACGAACTTCAAGATTTTGACGTCCGTTCAAATATTGCACTTCAAGATTTTGACGCTCGTTGAAATATTGCACTTCAAGATTTTAAAGTCCGTTAAAATATTGAACCTCAAGATTTTGACGTCCGTTAAAATATTGAACTTCAAGATTTTGACATCCGTTAAAATATTGAACTTCAAGATTTTGACGTCCGTTCAAATACCAAACTTCAAGATTTTGACGTCCGTTCAAATATCGAACTTCCAGATTTTGACGCTCGTTCAAATACTGAACTGGTAGATTTTGATGCTCGTTCAAATATTGAACTTCAAGATTTTGACGTCCGTTAAATAATTGCACTTCAAGAATTTGACGTCCTTTAAAATATTTTACTTCAAGATTTTGACGTCCGTTAAAATTTTGAACTTCAAGATCATAGATTTTGACGTCCGTTAAAATATTGCACTTCAAGATTTTGACGTCCGTTAAAATATTGAACTTCAAGATTTTGACTTCCGTTAAAATATTGAACTTCTAGATTTTAACGTCCGTTAAAATATTGCACTTCAAGATTTTGACGTCCGTTAAAATTTTGAACTTCAAGATCATAGATTTTGACGTCCGTTAAAATATTTCACTTCAAGATTTTGACGTCCGTTAAAATATTGAACATCAAGATTTTGACGTCCGTTAAAATATTGAACTTCAAGATTTTGACATCCGTTAAAATATTGAACTTCAAAATTTTAACGTCCGTTAAAATATCGAACTTCCAAATTTTGACGCTCGTTCACATACCGAACTTCAAGATTTTGACGTCCGTTCAAATATTGAACTTCAAGATTTTGACGCTCGTTGAAATATTGCACTTCAAGATTTTGAAGTGTTAAAATATTGAACAAAAAGATTTTGACGTCCGTTAAAATATTGAACTTCAAGATTTTGACATCCGTTAAAATATTGAACTTCAAGATTTTGACGTCCGAAAAAATATTGAACTTCAAGATTTTGACGTCCGTTAAAATATTGCACTTCAAGATTTTGATGTCCGTTAAAATATTGTACTTCTAGATTTTGACGTCCGTTAAAATATTGAACTTCAAGATTTTGACGTCCGTTAAAATATTGAACTTGAAGATTTTGACGCTCGTTAAAATATTGAACTTCAAGATTTTGACGTCCGTTAAAATTTTAAACTTCAAGATTTTGACGCTCGTTCAAATATTGAACTTCATGATTTTGACACTCGTTAAAATATTGCACTTCAAGATTTTGACGTCCGTTCAAATATTGAACTTCAAGATTTTGACGTCCGTTAAAATATCGAACTGCAAGATTTTGACGCTTGTTCAAATATTGAACTTTAGGATTTTGTCGTCCGTTAAAATATTGCAATTCAAGATTTTGAAGTCCGTTAAATTATCGAACTTCAAGATTTTGACGCTCGTTTAAATATTGAACTTCAAGATTTTGACGTCCGTTAAAATTTTGAACTTCAAGATCATAGATTTTGACGTCCGTTAAAATATTGAACTTCAAGATTTTGACGTCCGTTAAAATATTGAACTTCAAGATTTTGACGTCCGTTAAAATAGTGAACTTCAAGATTTTGACGTCCGTTAAAATATTGAACTTCAAGATTTTGACATCCGTTAAAATATTGAACTTCAAGATTTTGACGTCCGTTAAAATTTTGAACTTCAAGATCATAGATTTTGACGTCCGTTAAAATTTTGAACTTCAAGATCATAGATTTTGACATCCGTTAAAATATTGAACTTCAAGATTTTGACGTCCTTTTAAATGTTGCACTTCAAGATTTTGACGTCCGTTAAAATATTGAACTTCAAGATTTTGACGTCCGTTAAAATATTGAACTTCAAGATTTTGACGTCCGTTGAAATATTGAACTTCAAGATTTTGACATCCGTTAAAATATTGAACTTCGAGATTTTGACGCTTGTTCCAATATTGAACTTCAAGATTTTGACGTCCGTTAAAATATTGAACTGCAAGATTTTGACGTCCTTTTAAATGTTGCACTTCAAGATTTTGACGTCCGTTAAAATTTTGAACTTCAAGATTTTGACGTCCGTTAAAATATTGAACTTGAAGATTTTGACGTCCGTTAAAATATTGAACTTGAAGATTTTGACGTCCGTTAAAATATTGAACTTCAAGATTTTGACGTCCTTTTAAATGTTGCACTTCAAGATTTTGACGTCCGTTAAAATATTGAACTTCAAGATTTTGACGTCCGTTAAAATTTTGAACTTCAAGATCAAAGATTTTGACGTCCGTTAAAATATTGAACTTTAAGATTTTGACGTCCGTTAAAATATTGAACTTCAAGATTTTGACGTCCGTTAAAATATTGAACTTTAAGATTTTGACGTCCGTTAAAATATTGAACTTCAAGATTTTGACATCCGTTAAAATATTGAACTTCGAGATTTTGACGCTTGTTCCAATATTGAACTTCAAGATTTTGACGTCCGTTAAAATATTGAACTTCAAGATTTTGACTTCCGTTAAAAAATTGAACTTCAAGATTTTAACGTCCGTTAGGATATCGAACTTCAAGATTTTGACGCACGTTCACATACCGAACTTCAAGATTTTGACGTCCGTTAAAATATTGAACTTCAAGATTTTAACGTCCGTTAAGATATCGAACTTCAAGATTTTGACGCACGTTCACATACCGAACTTCAAGATTTTGACGTCTGTTCAAATATTGAATTTCAAGATTTTGACGTCCGTTAAAATATCGAACTGCAAGATTTTGACGCTTGTTCAAACATTGAACTTTAAGATTTTTTCGTCCGTTAAAATATTGCAATTCAAGATTTTGAAGTCCGTTAAATTATCGAACTTCAAGATTTTGAAGCTCGTTCAAATACTGAACTTCAAGATTTTGACGCTCGTTCAAATATTGAACTTCAAGATTTTGACGTCCGTTAAAATATTGCACTTCAAGATTTTGACGTCCGTTAAAATATTGAACTTCAAGATTTTGACGTCCGTTAAAATTTTGAACTTCAAGATCATAGATTTTGACGTCCGTTAAAATATTGAACTTCAAGATTTTGACGTCCGTTAAAATATTGAACTTCAAGATTTTGACGTCCGTTCAAATATTGAAGTTCAAGATTTTGACGTCCGTTCAAATATTGAACTTCAAGATTTTGACTTCCGTTAAGTTATTGCACTTCAAGATTTTGACGTCCGTTAAAATATTGAACTTCAAGATTTTGACGTCCGTTAAAATATTGAACTTCAAGATTTTGACGTCCGTTAAAATTTTGAACTTCAAGATTTTGACGTCCGTTAAAATATTGAACTTCAAGATTTTGACGTCCGTTAAAATATCGAACTTCAAGATTTTGACGCCCGTTAAAATATTGAACTTCAAGATTTTGACGTCCGTTAAAATTTTGAACTTCGAGATTTTGACGCTCTTTCAAATATTGAACTTCAAGATTTTGAAGTCCGTTAAAATTTTGAATTTCAAGATTTTGACGCTCGTTCAAATATTGAACTTCAAGATTTTGACTTCCGTTAAAATTTTGAACTTCAAGATTTTGACTTCCGTTAAAATATTGCACTTCAAGATTTTGAAGTCCATTAAAATATCGAACTTCAAGATTTTGACGTCCGTTAAAATATTGAACTTCAAGATTTTGACTTCCGTTAAAATATTGAACTTCAAGATTTTGACGTCCGTTAAAATAGTGAACTTCAAGATTTTGACGCTTGTTCCAATATTGAACTTCAAGATTTTGACGCTCGTTAAAATATTGAACTTCAAGATTTTGACGTCCGTTAAAATATTGAACTTCAAGATTTTGACTTCCGTTAAAATATTGCACTTCAAGACTTTGACGTCCGTTAAAATATTGAACTTCAAGATTTTGACGTCCGTTAAAATATTGAACTTCGAGATTTTGACGCTTGTTCCAATATTGAACTTCCAGATTTTGACGTCCGTGAAAATATTGCACTTCAAGAATTTGACGTCCTTTAAAATATTGCACTTCAAGATTTTGACGTCCGTTAAAATTTTGAACTTCAAGATCATAGATTTTGACGTCCGTTAAAATATTGCACTTCAAGATTTTGACGTCCGTTAAAATATTGAACTTCAAGATTTTGACGTCCGTTAAAATATTGAACTTCAAGATTTTGACGTCCGTTAAAATATTGAACTTCAAGGTTTTGACATCCGTTAAAATATTGCACTTCAAAATTTTAACGTCCTTTTAAATGTTGCACTTCAAGATTTTGACGTCCGTTAAAATATTGAACTTCAAGCTTTTGACGTCCGTTAAAATATTGAACTTCAAGCTTTTGACGCTCGTTCAAATATTGAACTTCAACATTTTGACGTCCGTTAAAATATCGAACTGCAAGATTTTGACGCTTGTTCAAATATTGAACTTTAAGATTTTGTCGTCCGTTAAAATATTGCAATTCAAGATTTTGAAGTCCGTTAAATTATCAAACTTCAAGATTTTGAAGCTCGTTCAAATACCGAACTTCAAGATTTTGACGCTCGTTCAAATATTGAACTTCAAGATTTTGACGTCCGTTAAAATTTTGAACTTCAAGATCATAGATTTTGACGTCCGTTAAAATATTGAACTTCAAGATTTTGACGTCCGTTAAAATATTGAACTTCAAGATTTTGACATCCGTTAAAATATTGAACTTCAAGATTTTGACGTCCGTTAAAATATTGAACTTCAAGATTTTGACGTCCGTTAAAATATTGAACTTCAAGATTTTGACGTCCGTTAAAATATTGAACTTCAAGATTTTGACATCCGTTAAAATATTGAACTTCAAGATTTTGACGTCCTTTTAAATGTTGCACTTCAAGATTTTGACGTCCGTTAAAATTTTGAACTTCAAGATCATAGATTTTGACGTCCGTTAAAATCTTGAACTTCAAGATTTTGACGTCCGTTAAAATATTGAACTTCAAGATTTTGACGTCCGTTAAAATATTGAACTTCAAGATTTTGACGTCCGTTAAAATATTGAAGTTCAAGATTTTGACGTCCGTTAAAATATTGAACTTCAAGATTTTGACATCCGTTAAAATATTGAACTTCAAAATTTTAACGTCTTTTAAAATATCGAACTTCCAGATTTTGACGCTCGTTCACATACCGAACTTCAAGATTTTGACGTCCGTTCAAATATTGAACTTCAAGATTTTGACGCTTGTTCCAATATTGAACTTCAAGATTTTGACGTCCGTTAAAATATTGAACTTCAAGATTTTGACGTCCGTTAAAATATTGAACTTCAAGATTTTGACTTCCGTTAAAATATTGCACTTCAAGACTTTGACGTCCGTTAAAATATTGAACTTCCAGATTTTGACGTCCGTTAAAATATTGAACTTCGAGATTTTGACGCTTGTTCCAATATTGAACTTCAAGATTTTGACGTCCGTTAAAATATTGCACTTCAAGATTTTGACGTCCTTTAAAATATTGCACTTCAAGATTTTGACGTCCGTTAAAATTTTGAACTTCAAGATCATAGATTTTGACGTCGGTTAAAATATTGCACTTCAAGATTTTGAAGTCCGTTAAATTATCGAACTTCAAGATTTTGAAGCTCGTTCAAATACCGAACTTCAAGATTTTGACGCTCGTTAAAATATTGAACTTCAAGATTTTGACGTCCGTTAAAATATTGAACTTCAAAATTTTGACTTCCGTTAAAATATTGCACTTCAAGACTTTGACGTCCGTTAAAATATTGAACTTCAAGATTTTGACGTCCGTTAAAATATTGAACTTCGAGATTTTGACGCTTGTTCCAATATTGAACTTCAAGATTTTGACGTCCGTTAAAATATTGCACTTCAAGATTTTGACGTCCGTTAAAATATTGCACTTCAAGAATTTGACGTCCTTTAAAATATTGCACTTCAAGATTTTGACGTCCGTTAAAATTTTGAACTTCAAGTTCATAGATTTTGACGTCCGTTAAAATATTGCACTTCAAGATTTTGACGTCCGTTAAAATATTGAACTTCAAGATTTTGACGTCCGTTAAAATATTGAACTTCAAGATTTTGACGTCCGTTGAAATATTGAACTTCAAGGTTTTGACATCCGTTAAAATATTGCACTTCAAGACTTTGACGCTTGTTCAAATATTGAACTTTAAGATTTTGTCGTCCGTTAAAATATTGCAATTCAAGATTTTGAAGTCCGTTAAATTATCGAACTTCAAGATTTTGAAGCTCGTTCAAATACCAAACTTCAAGATTTTGACGCTCGTTCAAATATTGAACTTCAAGATTTTGACGTCCGTTAAAATTTTGAACTTCAAGATCATAGATTTTGACGTCCGTTAAAATATTGAACTTCAAGATTTTGACGTCCGTTAAAATATTGAACTTCAAGATTTTGACGTCCGTTAAAATATTGAACTTCAAGATTTTGACGTCCGTTAAAATATTGAACTTCAAGATTTTGACATCCGTTAAAATATTGAACTTCAAGATTTTGACGTCCGTTAAAATATTGAACTTCAAGATTTTGACGTCCTTTTAAATGTTGAACTTCAAGATTTTGACATCCGTTAAAATATTGAACTTTAAGATTTTGACATCCGTTAAAATATTGAACTTCAAAATTTTAACGTCTTTTAAAATATCGAACTTCCAGATTTTGACGCTCGTTCACATACCGAACTTCAAGATTTTGACGTCCGTTCAAATATTGAACTTCAAGATTTTGACGCTTGTTCCAATATTGAACTTCAAGATTTTGACGTCCGTTAAAATATTGAACTTCAAGATTTTGACGTCCGTTAAAATATTGAACTTCAAGATTTTGACTTCCGTTAAAATATTGCACTTCAAGACTTTGACGTCCGTTAAAATATTGAACTTCAAGATTTTGACGTCCGTTAAAATATTGAACTTTGAGATTTTGACGCTTGTTCCAATATTGAACTTCAAGATTTTGACGTCCGTTAAAATATTGCACTTCAAGATTTTGACGTCCTTTAAAATATTGCACTTCAAGATTTTGACGTCCGTTAAAATTTTGAACTTCAAGATCATAGATTTTGACGTCGGTTAAAATATTGCACTTCAAGATTTTGAAGTCCGTTAAATTATCGAACTTCAAGATTTTGAAGCTCGTTCAAATACCGAACTTCAAGATTTTGACGCTCGTTCAAATATTGAACTTCAAGATTTTGACGTCCGTTAAAATTTTGAACTTCAAGATTTTGACGTCCGTTAAAATATTGAACTTCAAGATTTTGACGTCCGTTAAAATATTGAACTTCAAGATTTTGACGTCCGTTAAAATAGTGAACTTCAAGATTTTGACGTCCGTTAAAATATTGAACTTCAAGATTTTGACATCCGTTAAAATATTGAACTTCAAGATTTTGACGTCCGTTAAAATATTGAACTTCAAGATTTTGACGTCCTTTTAAATGTTGCACTTCAAGATTTTGACGTCCGTTAAAATTTTGAACTTCAAGATTTTGACGTCCGTTAAAATATTGAACTTCAAGATTTTGACGTCCGTTAAAATATTGAACTTCAAGATTTTGACGTCCGTTAAAATATTGAACTTCAAGATTTTGACGTCCGTTAAAATATTGAACTTCAAGATTTTGACGTCCGTTAAAATATTGAACTTCAAGATTTTGACGTCCGTTAAAATTTTGAACTTCAAGATTTTGACGTCCGTTAAAATATTGAACTTGAAGATTTTGACGTCCGTTAAAATATTGAACTTGAAGATTTTGACGTCCGTTAAAATATTGAACTTCAAGATTTTGACGTCCTTTTAAATGTTGCACTTCAAGATTTTGACGTCCGTTAAAATTTTGAACTTCAAGATCAAAGATTTTGACGTCCGTTAAAATATTTAACTTTAAGATTTTGACGTCCGTTAAAATATTGAACTTCAAGATTTTGACGTCCGTTAAAATATTGAACTTTAAGATTTTGACGTCCGTTAAAATATTGAACTTCAAGATTTTGACATCCGTTAAAATATTGAACTTCGAGATTTTGACGCTTGTTCCAATATTGAACTTCAAGATTTTGACGTCCGTTAAAATATTGAACTTCAAGATTTTGACTTCCGTTAAAAAATTGAACTTCAAGATTTTAACGTCCGTTAGGATATCGAACTTCAAGATTTTGACGCACGTTCACATACCGAACTTCAAGATTTTGACGTCCGTTAAAATATTGAACTTCAAGATTTTAACGTCCGTTAAGATATCGAACTTCAAGATTTTGACGCACGTTCACATACCGAACTTCAAGATTTTGACGTCTGTTCAAATATTGAATTTCAAGATTTTGACGTCCGTTAAAATATCGAACTGCAAGATTTTGACGCTTGTTCAAACATTGAACTTTAAGATTTTGTCGTCCGTTAAAATATTGCAATTCAAGATTTTGAAGTCCGTTAAATTATCGAACTTCAAGATTTTGAAGCTCGTTCAAATACTGAACTTCAAGATTTTGACGCTCGTTCAAATATTGAACTTCAAGATTTTGACGTCCGTTAAAATATTGCACTTCAAGATTTTGACGTCCGTTAAAATATTGAACTTCAAGATTTTGACGTCCGTTAAAATTTTGAACTTCAAGATCATAGATTTTGACGTCCGTTAAAATATTGAACTTCAAGATTTTGACGTCCGTTAAAATATTGAACTTCAAGATTTTGACGTCCGTTCAAATATTGAAGTTCAAGATTTTGACGTCCGTTCAAATATTGAACTTCAAGATTTTGACTTCCGTTAAGTTATTGCACTTCAAGATTTTGACGTCCGTTAAAATATTGAACTTCAAGATTTTGACGTCCGTTAAAATATTGAACTTCAAGATTTTGACGTCCGTTAAAATTTTGAACTTCAAGATTTTGACGTCCGTTAAAATATTGAACTTCAAGATTTTGACGTCCGTTAAAATATCGAACTTCAAGATTTTGACGCCCGTTAAAATATTGAACTTCAAGATTTTGACGTCCGTTAAAATTTTGAACTTCGAGATTTTGACGCTCTTTCAAATATTGAACTTCAAGATTTTGAAGTCCGTTAAAATTTTGAATTTCAAGATTTTGACGCTCGTTCAAATATTGAACTTCAAGATTTTGACTTCCGTTAAAATTTTGAACTTCAAGATTTTGACTTCCGTTAAAATATTGCACTTCAAGATTTTGAAGTCCATTAAAATATCGAACTTCAAGATTTTGACGTCCGTTAAAATATTGAACTTCAAGATTTTGACTTCCGTTAAAATATTGAACTTCAAGATTTTGACGTCCGTTAAAATAGTGAACTTCAAGATTTTGACGCTTGTTCCAATATTGAACTTCAAGATTTTGACGTCCGTTAAAATATTGAACTTCAAGATTTTGACGTCCGTTAAAATATTGAACTTCAAGATTTTGACTTCCGTTAAAATATTGCACTTCAAGACTTTGACGTCCGTTAAAATATTGAACTTCAAGATTTTGACGTCCGTTAAAATATTGAACTTCGAGATTTTGACGCTTGTTCCAATATTGAACTTCCAGATTTTGACGTCCGTGAAAATATTGCACTTCAAGAATTTGACGTCCTTTAAAATATTGCACTTCAAGATTTTGACGTCCGTTAAAATTTTGAACTTCAAGATCATAGATTTTGACGTCCGTTAAAATATTGCACTTCAAGATTTTGACGTCCGTTAAAATATTGAACTTCAAGATTTTGACGTCCGTTAAAATATTGAACTTCAAGATTTTGACGTCCGTTAAAATATTGAACTTCAAGGTTTTGACATCCGTTAAAATATTGCACTTCAAAATTTTGACGTCCTTTTAAATGTTGCACTTCAAGATTTTGACGTCCGTTAAAATATTGAACTTCAAGCTTTTGACGCTCGTTCAAATATTGAACTTCAACATTTTGACGTCCGTTAAAATATCGAACTGCAAGATTTTGACGCTTGTTCAAATATTGAACTTTAAGATTTTGTCGTCCGTTAAAATATTGCAATTCAAGATTTTGAAGTCCGTTAAATTATCGAACTTCAAGATTTTGAAGCTCGTTCAAATACCGAACTTCAAGATTTTGACGCTCGTTCAAATATTGAACTTCAAGATTTTGACGTCCGTTAAAATTTTGAACTTCAAGATCATAGATTTTGACGTCCGTTAAAATATTGAACTTCAAGATTTTGACGTCCGTTAAAATATTGAACTTCAAGATTTTGACATCCGTTAAAATATTGAACTTCAAGATTTTGACGTCCGTTAAAATATTGAACTTCAAGATTTTGACGTCCGTTAAAATATTGAACTTCAAGATTTTGACATCCGTTAAAATATTGAACTTCAAGATTTTGACGTCCTTTTAAATGTTGCACTTCAAGATTTTGACGTCCGTTAAAATTTTGAACTTCAAGATCATAGATTTTGACGTCCGTTAAAATCTTGAACTTCAAGATTTTGACGTCCGTTAAAATATTGAACTTCAAGATTTTGACGTCCGTTAAAATATTGAACTTCAAGATTTTGACGTCCGTTAAAATATTGAAGTTCAAGATTTTGACGTCCGTTAAAATATTGAACTTCAAGATTTTGACATCCGTTAAAATATTGAACTTCAAAATTTTAACGTCTTTTAAAATATCGAACTTCCAGATTTTGACGCTCGTTCACATACCGAACTTCAAGATTTTGACGTCCGTTCAAATATTAAACTTCAAGATTTTGACGCTTGTTCCAATATTGAACTTCAAGATTTTGACGTCCGTTAAAATATTGAACTTCAAGATTTTGACTTCCGTTAAAATATTGCACTTCAAGACTTTGACGTCCGTTAAAATATTGAACTTCGAGATTTTGACGTCCGTTAAAATATTGAACTTCGAGATTTTGACGCTTGTTCCAATATTGAACTTCAAGATTTTGACGTCCGTTAAAATATTGCACTTCAAGATTTTGACGTCCTTTAAAATATTGCACTTCAAGATTTTGACGTCCGTTAAAATTTTGAACTTCAAGATCATAGATTTTGACGTCGGTTAAAAAATTGCACTTCAAGATTTTGAAGTCCGTTAAATTATCGAACTTCAAGATTTTGAAGCTCGTTCAAATACCGAACTTCAAGATTTTGACGCTCGTTAAAATATTGAACTTCAAGATTTTGACGTCCGTTAAAATATTGAACTTCAAGATTTTGACTTCCGTTAAAATATTGCACTTCAAGACTTTGACGTCCGTTAAAATATTGAACTTCAAGATTTTGACGTCCGTTAAAATATTGAACTTCGAGATTTTGACGCTTGTTCCAATATTGAACTTCAAGATTTTGACGTCCGTTAAAATATTGAACTTCAAGATTTTGACGTCCGTTAAAATATTGCACTTCAAGAATTTGACGTCCTTTAAAATATTGCACTTCAAGATTTTGACGTCCGTTAAAATTTTGAACTTCAAGTTCATAGATTTTGACGTCCGTTAAAATATTGCACTTCAAGATTTTGACGTCCGTTAAAATATTGAACTTCAAGATTTTGACGTCCGTTAAAATATTGAACTTCAAGATTTTGACGTCCGTTGAAATATTGAACTTCAAGGTTTTGACATCCGTTAAAATATTGCACTTCAAGACTTTGACGCTTGTTCAAATATTGAACTTTAAGATTTTGTCGTCCGTTAAAATATTGCAATTCAAGATTTTGAAGTCCGTTAAATTATCGAACTTCAAGATTTTGAAGCTCGTTCAAATACCGAACTTCAAGATTTTGACGCTCGTTCAAATATTGAACTTAGAGATTTTGACGTCCGTTAAAATTTTGAACTTCAAGATCATAGATTTTGACGTCCGTTAAAATATTGAACTTCAAGATTTTGACGTCCGTTAAAATATTGAACTTCAAGATTTTGACGTCCGTTAAAATATTGAACTTCAAGATTTTGACGTCCGTTAAAATATTGAACTTCAAGATTTTGACGTCCGTTAAAATATTGAACTTCAAGATTTTGACGTCCGTTGAAATATTGAACTTCAAGGTTTTGACATCCGTTAAAATATTGCACTTCAAGACTTTGACGCTTGTTCAAATATTGAACTTTAAGATTTTGTCGTCCGTTAAAATATTGCAATTCAAGATTTTGAAGTCCGTTAAATTATCGAACTTCAAGATTTTGAAGCTCGTTCAAATACCGAACTTCAAGATTTTGACGCTCGTTCAAATATTGAACTTCAAGATTTTGACGTCCGTTAAAATTTTGAACTTCAAGATCATAGATTTTGACGTCCGTTAAAATATTGAACTTCAAGATTTTGACGTCCGTTAAAATATTGAACTTCAAGATTTTGACGTCCGTTAAAATATTGAACTTCAAGATTTTGACGTCCGTTAAAATATTGAACTTCAAGATTTTGACATCCGTTAAAATATTGAACTTCAAGATTTTGACGTCCGTTAAAATATTGAACTTCAAGATTTTGACGTCCTTTTAAATGTTGAACTTCAAGATTTTGACATCCGTTAAAATATTGAACTTCAAGATTTTGACATCCGTTAAAATATTGAACTTCAAAATTTTAACGTCTTTTAAAATATCGAACTTCCAGATTTTGACGCTCGTTCACATACCGAACTTCAAGATTTTGACGTCCGTTCAAATATTGAACTTCAAGATTTTGACGCTTGTTCCAATATTGAACTTCAAGATTTTGACGTCCGTTAAAATATTGAACTTCAAGATTTTGACGTCCGTTAAAATATTGAACTTCAAGATTTTGACTTCCGTTAAAATATTGCACTTCAAGACTTTGACGTCCGTTAAAATATTGAACTTCAAGATTTTGACGTCCGTTAAAATATTGAACTTTGAGATTTTGACGCTTGTTCCAATATTGAACTTCAAGATTTTGACGTCCGTTAAAATATTGCACTTCAAGATTTTGACGTCCTTTAAAATATTGCACTTCAAGATTTTGACGTCCGTTAAAATTTTGAACTTCAAGATCATAGATTTTGACGTCGGTTAAAATATTGCACTTCAAAATTTTGAAGTCCGTTAAATTATCGAACTTCAAGATTTTGAAGCTCGTTCAAATACCGAACTTCAAGATTTTGACGCTCGTTCAAATATTGAACTTCAAGATTTTGACGTCCGTTAAAATTTTGAACTTCAAGATCATAGATTTTGACGTCCGTTAAAATATTGAACTTCAAGATTTTGACGTCCGTTAAAATATTGAACTTCAAGATTTTGACGTCCGTAAAAATATTGAACTTCAAGATTTTGACGTCCGTTAAAATATTGAACTTTAAGATTTTGACGTCCGTTAAAATTTTGAACTTCAAGATTTTGACGTCTGTTAAAATATTGAACTTCAAGATTTTGACACCCGTTAAAATATTGAACTTCAAAATTTTAACGTCTTTTAAAATATCGAACTTCCAGATTTTGACGCTCGTTCACATACCGAACTTCATGATTTTGACGTCCGTTAAAATATTGAACTTCGAGATTTTGACGCTTGTTCCAATATTGAACTTCAAGATTTTGACGTCCGTTAAAATATTGAACTTCAAAATTTTGACTTCCGTTAAAATATTGCACTTCAAGATTTTGACGTCCGTTAAAATATTGAACTTCAAGATTTTGGCGTCCGTTAAAATATTGAACTTCGAGATTTTGACGCTTGTTCCAATATTGAACTTCAAGATTTTGACGTCCGTTAAAATATTGAACTTCAAGATTTTGACTTCCGTTAAAGTATTGAACTTCAAGATTTTAACGTCCGTTAAGATATCGAACTTCAAGATTTTGACGCACGTTCACATACCGAACTTCAAGATTTTGATGTCCGTTAAAATATTGAACTTCAAGATTTTAACGTCCGTTAAGATATCGAACTTCATGATTTTGACGTCCATTAAAATATTGAACTTCGAGATTTTGACGCTTGTTCCAATATTGAACTTCAAGATTTTGACGTCCGTTAAAATATTGAACTTCGAGATTTTGACGCTTGTTCCAATATTGAACTTCAAGATTTTGACGTCCGTTAAAATTTTGAACTTCAAGATTTTGACGCTCTTTCAAATATTGAACTTCAAGATTTTGACGTCCATTCAAATATCGAACTTCAAGATTTTGACGCCCGTTAAAATATTGAACTTCAAGATTTTGACGTCCGTTAAAATATTGAACTTCGAGATTTTGACGCTTGTTCAAATATTGAACTTCAAGATTTTGACGTCCGTTAGAATTTTGAATTTCAAGTTTTTGACGCTCGTTCAAATATTGAACTTCAAGATTTTGACGTCCGTTAAAATGTTGAACTTCAAGATTTTGACGCTCTTTCAAATATTGAACTTCAAGATTTTGAAGTCCGTTAAAATATCGAACTTCAAGATTTTGACGTCCGTTAAAATATTGAACTTCAAGATTTTGACTTCCGTTAAAATATTGCACTTCAAGATTTTGACTTCCGTTAAAATATTGAACTTCAACATTTTGACGTCCGTTAAAATAGTGAACTTCAAGATTTTGACTTCTGTTAAATTATTGCACTTCAAGATTTTGACGTCCGTTAAAATTTTGAACTTCAAGATTTTGACGTCCGTTAAAATATTTAACTTCAAGATTTTGACGTCCGTTAAAATATTGAACTTCAACATTTTGACGCTCATTCAAATATTGAACTTCAACATTTTGACGTCCACTAAAATATCGAACTGCAAGATTTTGACGCATGTTCAAATATTTAACTTTAAGATTTTGACGTCCGTTAAAATATTGCACTACAAGATTTTGGCGTACGTTAAAATATTGAACTTTAAGATTTTGACGTCCGTTAAAATATTGAACTTCAAGATTTTGACTTCCGTTAAAATATTGCACTTCAAGATTTTGACGTCCGTTAAAAATATTGAACTTCAAGATTTTGACGTCCGTTAAAATATTGAACTTCGAGATTTTGACGCTTGTTCCAATATTGAGCTTCAAGATTTTGACGTCCGTTAAAATATTGAACTTCAAGATTTTGACTTCCGTTAAATTATTGCACTTCAAGATTTTGCCGTCCGTTAAAATTTTGAACTTCAAGATTTTGACGCTCGTTCAAATATTGAACTTCGAGATTTTGACGCTTGTTCCAATATTGAACTTCAAGATTTTGACGTCCGTTAAAATATTGAACTTCAAGATTTTGACGTCCGTTAAAATATTGAACTTCAAGATTTTGACGTCCGTTAAAATTTTGAACTTCAAGATTTTGACGCTTGTTCAAATATTGAACTTCAAGATTTTGACGTCCGTTAAAAATTTAAACTTCAAGACTTTGACGCTCGTTCAAATATTGAAGTTCAAGATTTTGACGTCCATTAAAATTTTGAACTTCAAGATTTTGACGCTCTTTCAAATATTGAATTTAAAGATTTTGAAGTCCGTTAAAATATCGAACTTCAAGATTTTGACGTCCGTTAAAATATTGAACTTCAAGATTTTGACTTCCGTTAAAATATTGAACTTCAAGATTTTGACGCTCGTTAACATACCGAACTTCAAGATTTTGACATCCGTTCAAATATTGAATTTCAAGATTTTGACGTCCGTTCAAATATTGAACTTCAAGATTTTGACGTCCGTTAAAATATTGAACTTCAAGATTTTGACGTCCGTTAAAATATTGAACTTCAAGATTTTGACGTCCGTTAAAATATTGAACTTCGAGATTTTGACGCTTGTTTCAATATTGAACTTTAAGATTTTGACGTCCGTTAAACTATTGAACTTCAAGATTTTGACGTCCGTTAAAATATTGAACTTCAAGATTTTGACGTCCGTTAAAATTTTGAACTTCAAGATTTTGACGCTCTTTCAAATATTGAACTTCAAGATTTTGACGTCCGTTCAAATATCGACTTTAAGATTTTGAGGCTCGTTAAAATATTGAACTTCAAGATTTTGACGTCCGTTAAAATATTGAACTTCGAGATTTTGACGCTTGTTCAAATATTGAACTTTAAGATTTTGACGTCCGTTAAAATTTTGAATTTCAAGATTTTGACGCTCTTTCAAATATTGAACTTCAAGATTTTGACGTCCGTTTAAATATCGACTTCAAGATTTTGACGCCCGTTAAAATATTGAACTTCAAGATTTTGACGTCCGTTAAAATATTGAACGTCGAGATTTTGACGCTTGTTCAAATATTGAACTTCAAGATTTTGACGTCCGTTAAAATGTTGAACTTCAAGATTTTGACGCTCTTTCAAATATTGAACTTCAAGATTTTGAAGTCCGTTAAAATATCGAACTTCAAGATTTTGACGTCCGTTAAAATATTGAACTTCAAGATTTTGACGTCCGTTAAAATATTGAACTTCAAGATTTTGACTTCCGTTAAAATATTGCACTTTAAGATTTTGACGTCCGTTAAAATATTGAACTTCAACATTTTGTCGTCCGTTAAAATAGTGAACTTCCAGATTTTGACGCTTGTTCCAATATTGAACTTCAAGATTTTGACGTCCGTTAAAATATTGAACTTCAAGATTTTGACGTCCGTTAAAATATTGAACTTCAAGATTTTGACTTCCGTTAAAATATTGCACTTCAAGATTTTGACGTCCGTTAAAATATTGAACTTCAAGATTTTGACGTCCGTTAAAATATTGAACTTCGAGATTTTGACGCTTGTTCCAATATTGAACTTCAAGATTTTGACGTCCGTTAAAATATTGAACTTCAAGATTTTGACGTCCGTTAAAATATTGAACTTCAAGATTTTGACGTCCGTTAAAATTTTGAACTTCAAGATTTTGACATCCGTTAAAATATTGAACTTCAAAATTTTAACGTCTTTTAAAATATCGAACTTCCAGATTTTGACGCTCGTTCACATAGCGAACTTCAAGATTTTGACGTCCGTTAAAATATCGAACTTCAAGATTTTGACGCCCGTTAAAATATTGAACTTCAAGATTTTGACGTCGGTTAAAATAGTGAACTTCGAGATTTTGACGCTTGTTCAAATATTGAACTTCAAGATTTTGACGTCCGTTAAAATTTTGAATTTCAAGATTTTGACGTCCGTTAAAATATTGAACTTCAAGATTTTGACGTCCGTTAAAATATTTAACTTCAAGATTTTGACATCCGTTAAAATATTGAACTTTAAAATTTTAACGTCTTTTAAAATATCGAACTTCCAGATTTTGACGCTCGTTCACATACCGAACTTCAAGATTTTGACGTCCGTTAAAATATTGAACTTCGAGATTTTGACGCTTGTTCCAATATTGAACTTCAAGATTTTGACGTCCGTTAAAATATCGAACTTCAAGATTTTGACTTCCGTTAAAGTATTGAACTTCAAGATTTTAACGTCCGTTAAGATATCGAACTTCAAGATTTTGACGCTCGTTCACATACCGAACTTCAAGATTTTGACGTCCGTTCAAATTTGGAACTTCAAGTTTTTGACGCTCTTTCAAATATTGAATTTCAAGATTTTGACGTCCGTTAAAATATCGAACTTTAAGATTTTGACGCCCGTTAAAATATTAAACTTCAAGATTTTGACGTCCGTTAAAATATTGAACTTCGAGATTTTGACGCTTGTTCAAATATTGAACTTCAAGATTTTGACGTCCGTTAAAAATTTGAACTTCAAGACTTTGACGCTCGTTCAAATATTGAACTTCAAGATTTTGACGTCCATTAAAATTTTGAACTTCAAGATTTTGACGCTCTTTCAAATATTGAATTTAAAGATTTTGAAGTCCGTTAAAATATCGAACTTCAAGATTTTGACGTCCGTTAAAATATTGAACTTCAAGGTTTTGACTTCCGTTAAAATATTGAACTTCAAGATTTTGACGCTCGTTCACATACCGAACTTCAAGATTTTGACGTCCGTTCAAATATTGAATTTCAAGATTTTGACGTCCGTTCAAATATTGAACTTCAAGATTTTGACGTCCGTTAAAATATTGAACTTCAAGATTTTGACGTCCGTTAAAATATTGAACTTCAAGATTTTGACGTCCGTTAAAATATTGAACTTCGAGATTTTGACGCTTGTTTCAATATTGAACTTTAAGATTTTGACGTCCGTTAAACTATTGACCTTCAAGATTTTGATGTCCGTTCAAATATTGAACTTCAAGATTTTGACGTCCGTTCAAATATCGAACTTCAAGATTTTGACGCCCGTTAAAATATTGAACTTCAAGATTTTGACGTCCGTTAAAATTTTGAATTTCAAGTTTTTGACGCTCGTTCAAATATTGAACTTCAAGATTTTGACGTCCGTTAAAATGTTGAACTTCAAGATTTTGACGCTCTTTCAAATATTGAACTTCAAGATTTTGAAGTCCGTTAAAATATCGAACTTTAAGATTTTTACGTCCGTTAAAATATTGAACTTCAAGATTTTGACTTCCGTTAAGATATTGAACTTCAAGATTTTGACTTCCGTTAAAATATTGCACCTCAAGATTTTGACGTCCGTTAAAATATTGAACTTCAAGATTTTGACTTCCGTTAAAATATTGAACTTCAAGATTTTGACTTCCGTTAAAATATTGAACTTCAAGATTTTGACGTCCGTTAAAATATTGAACTTCAAGATTTTGACGTCCGTTAAAATATTGAACTTCAAGATTTTGACTTCCGTTAAAATATTGCACTTCAAGATTTTGACGTCCGTTAAAATATTGAACTTCAAGATTTTGACGTCCGTTAAAATATTGAACTTCGAGATTTTGACGCTTGTTCCAATATTGAACTTCAAGATTTTGACGTCCGTTAAAATATTGAACTTCAAGATTTTGACTTCCGTTAAATTATTGCACTTCAAGATTTTGCCGTCCGTTAAAATTTTGAACTTCAAGATTTTGACGCTCGTTCAAATATTGAACTTCAAGATTTTGACGTCCGTTAAAATATTGCACTTCAAGATTTTGACGTCCTTTTAAATGTTGCACTTCAAGATTTTGACGTCCGTTAAAATATTGAACTTCAACATTTTGACGTCCGTTAAAATATCGAACTGCAAGATTTTGACGCTTGTTCAAATATTGAACTTTAAGATTTTGACGTCCGTTAAAATATTGAACTTTAAGATTTTGACGTCCGTTAAAATATTGAACTTCAAGATTTTGACAACCGTTAAAATATTGAACTTCAAAATTTTAACGTCTTTTAAAATATCGAACTTCCAGATTTTGACGCTCGTTCACATACCGAACTTCAAGATTTTGACGTCCGTTAAAATATTGAACTTCGAGATTTTGACTTCCGTTAAATTAATGAACTTCAAGATTTTGACGTCCATTAAAATAGTGAACTTTGAGTTTTTGACGCTTGTTCCAATATTGAACTTCAAGATTTTGACTTCCGTTAAATTATTGCACTTCAAGATTTTGCCGTCCGTTAAAATTTTGAACTTCAAGATTTTGACGCTCGTTCAAATATTGAACTTCCAGATTTTGACGTCCGTTAAAATATTGAACTTCAAGATTTTGACGTCCGTTAAAATGTTGAACTTCAAGATTTTGACGCTCTTTCAAATATTGAACTTCAAGATTTTGAAGTCCGTTAAAATATCGAACTTCAAGATTTTGACGTCCGTTAAAATATTGAACTTCAAGATTTTGACTTCCGTTAAAATATTGAACTTCAAGATTTTGACTTCCGTTAAAATATTGCACTTCAAGATTTTGACGTCCGTTAAAATATTGAACTTCAACATTTTGTCGTCCGTTAAAATAGTGAACTTCCAGATTTTGACGCTTGTTCCAATATTGAACTTCAAGATTTTGACGTCCGTTAAAATATTGAACTTCAAGATTTTGACGTCCGTTAAAATATTGAACTTCAAGATTTTGACTTCCGTTAAAATATTGCACTTCAAGATTTTGACGTCCGTTAAAATATTGAACTTCAAGATTTTGACGTCCGTTAAAATATTGAACTTCGAGATTTTGACGCTTGTTCCAATATTGAACTTCAAGATTTTGACGTCCGTTAAAATATTGAACTTCAAGATTTTGACGTCCGTTAAAATATTGAACTTCAAGATTTTGACGTCCGTTAAAATTTTGAACTTCAAGATTTTGACATCCGTTAAAATATTGAACTTCAAAATTTTAACGTCTTTTAAAATATCGAACTTCCAGATTTTGACGCTCGTTCACATAGCGAACTTCAAGATTTTGACGTCCGTTAAAATATCGAACTTCAAGATTTTGACGCCCGTTAAAATATTGAACTTCAAGATTTTGACGTCGGTTAAAATAGTGAACTTCGAGATTTTGACGCTTGTTCAAATATTGAACTTCAAGATTTTGACGTCCGTTAAAATTTTGAATTTCAAGATTTTGACGTCCGTTAAAATATTGAACTTCAAGATTTTGACGTCCGTTAAAATATTTAACTTCAAGATTTTGACATCCGTTAAAATATTGAACTTTAAAATTTTAACGTCTTTTAAAATATCGAACTTCCAGATTTTGACGCTCGTTCACATACCGAACTTCAAGATTTTGACGTCCGTTAAAATATTGAACTTCGAGATTTTGACGCTTGTTCCAATATTGAACTTCAAGATTTTGACGTCCGTTAAAATATTGAACTTCAAGATTTTGACTTCCGTTAAAGTATTGAACTTCAAGATTTTAACGTCCGTTAAGATATCGAACTTCAAGATTTTGACGCTCGTTCACATACCGAACTTCAAGATTTTGACGTCCGTTCAAATTTGGAACTTCAAGTTTTTGACGCTCTTTCAAATATTGAATTTCAAGATTTTGACGTCCGTTAAAATATCGAACTTTAAGATTTTGACGCCCGTTAAAATATTGAACTTCAAGATTTTGACGTCCGTTAAAATATTGAACTTCGAGATTTTGACGCTTGTTCAAATATTGAACTTCAAGATTTTGACGTCCGTTAAAAATTTGAACTTCAAGACTTTGACGCTCGTTCAAATATTGAACTTCAAGATTTTGACGTCCATTACAATTTTGAACTTCAAGATTTTGACGCTCTTTCAAATATTGAATTTAAAGATTTTGAAGTCCGTTAAAATATCGAACTTCAAGATTTTGACGTCCGTTAAAATATTGAACTTCAAGGTTTTGACTTCCGTTAAAATATTGAACTTCAAGATTTTGACGCTCGTTCACATACCGAACTTCAAGATTTTGACGTCCGTTCAAATATTGAATTTCAAGATTTTGACGTCCGTTCAAATATTGAACTTCAAGATTTTGACGTCCGTTAAAATATTGAACTTCAAGATTTTGACGTCCGTTAAAATATTGAACTTCAAGATTTTGACGTCCGTTAAAATATTGAACTTCGAGATTTTGACGCTTGTTTCAATATTGAACTTTAAGATTTTGACGTCCGTTAAACTATTGACCTTCAAGATTTTGATGTCCGTTCAAATATTGAACTTCAAGATTTTGACGTCCGTTCAAATATCGAACTTCAAGATTTTGACGCCCGTTAAAATATTGAACTTCAAGATTTTGACGTCCGTTAAAATTTTGAATTTCAAGTTTTTGACGCTCGTTCAAATATTGAACTTCAAGATTTTGACGTCCGTTAAAATGTTGAACTTCAAGATTTTGACGCTCTTTCAAATATTGAACTTCAAGATTTTGAAGTCCGTTAAAATATCGAACTTTAAGATTTTTACGTCCGTTAAAATATTGAACTTCAAGATTTTGACTTCCGTTAAGATATTGAACTTCAAGATTTTGACTTCCGTTAAAATATTGCACCTCAAGATTTTGACGTCCGTTAAAATATTGAACTTCAAGATTTTGACTTCCGTTAAAATATTGAACTTCAAGATTTTGACTTCCGTTAAAATATTGAACTTCAAGATTTTGACGTCCGTTAAAATATTGAACTTCAAGATTTTGACGTCCGTTAAAATATTGAACTTCAAGATTTTGACTTCCGTTAAAATATTGCACTTCAAGATTTTGACGTCCGTTAAAATATTGAACTTCAAGATTTTGACGTCCGTTAAAATATTGAACTTCGAGATTTTGACGCTTGTTCCAATATTGAACTTCAAGATTTTGACGTCCGTTAAAATATTGAACTTCAAGATTTTGACTTCCGTTAAATTATTGCACTTCAAGATTTTGCCGTCCGTTAAAATTTTGAACTTCAAGATTTTGACGCTCGTTCAAATATTGAACTTCAAGATTTTGACGTCCGTTAAAATATTGCACTTCAAGATTTTGACGTCCTTTTAAATGTTGCACTTCAAGATTTTGACGTCCGTTAAAATATTGAACTTCAACATTTTGACGTCCGTTAAAATATCGAACTGCAAGATTTTGACGCTTGTTCAAATATTGAACTTTAAGATTTTAACGTCCGTTAAAATATTGAACTTTAAGATTTTGACGTCCGTTAAAATATTGAACTTCAAGATTTTGACAACCGTTAAAATATTGAACTTCAAAATTTTAACGTCTTTTAAAATATCGAACTTCCAGATTTTGACGCTCGTTCACATACCGAACTTCAAGATTTTGACGTCCGTTAAAATATTGAACTTCGAGATTTTGACTTCCGTTAAATTAATGAACTTCAAGATTTTGACGTCCATTAAAATAGTGAACTTTGAGTTTTTGACGCTTGTTCCAATATTGAACTTCAAGATTTTGACTTCCGTTAAATTATTGCACTTCAAGATTTTGCCGTCCGTTAAAATTTTGAACTTCAAGATTTTGACGCTCGTTCAAATATTGAACTTCCAGATTTTGACGTCCGTTAAAATATTGAACTTCAAGATTTTGACGTCCGTTAAAATATTAAACTTTAAGATTTTGACATCCGTTAAAATATTGAACTTCAAAATTTTAACGTCTTTTAAAATATCGAACTTCCAGATTTTGACGCTCGTTCACATACCGAAGTTCAAGATTTTGACGTCCGTTAAAATATTGAACTTCGAGATTTTGACGCTTGTTCCAATATTGAACTTCAAGATTTTGACGTCCGTTAAAATATTGAACTTCAAGATTTTGACTTCCGTTAAAATATTGCACTTCAAGATTTTGACGTCCGTTAAAATATTGAACTTCAAGATTTTGACGTCCGTTAAAATATTGAACTTCGAGACTTTGACGCTTGTTCCAATATTGAACTTCAAGATTTTGACGTCCGTTAAAATATTGAACTTCAAGATTTTGACTTCCGTTAAAGTATTGAACTTCAAGATTTTAACGTCCGTTAAGATATCGAACTTCAAGATTTTGACGCTCGTTCACATACCGAACTTCAAGATTTTTACGTCCGTTCAAATATTGAATTTCAAGATTTTGAAGTCCGTTCAAATATTGAACTTCAAGATTTTGACTTCCGTTAAATTATTGCACTTCAAGATTTTGACGTCCGTTCAAATATTGAATTTCAAGATTTTGAAGTCCGTTCAAATATTGAACTTCAAGATTTTGACTTCCGTTAAATTATTGCACTTCAAGATTTTGACGTCTGTTAAAATATTGAACTTCAAGATTTTGACTTCCGTTAAAGTATTGAACTTCAAGATTTTAACGTCCGTTAAGATATCGAACTTCAAGATTTTGACGCTCGTTCACATACCGAACTTCAAGATTTTGTCGTCCGTTCAAATATTTAATTTGAAGATTTTGAAGTCCGTTCAAATATTGAACTTCAAGATTTTGACTTCCGTTAAGTTATTGCACTTCAAGATTTTGACGTCCGTTAAAATATTGAACTTCAAGATTTTGACGTCCGTTAAAATATCGAACTTCAAGATTTTGACGCCCGTTAAAATATTGAACTTCAAGATTTTGACGTCCGTTAAAATAGTGAACTTCGAGATTTTGACGCTTGTTCAAATATTGAACTTCAAGATTTTGACGTCCGTTAAAATTTTGAATTTCAAGATTTTGACGTCCGTTAAAATATTGAACTTCGAGATTTTGACGCTTGTTCCAATATTGAACTTCAAGATTTTGACGTCCGTTAAAATATTGAACTTCAGAATTTTGACGTCCGTTAAAATATTGAACTTCAAGATTTTGACGTCCGTTAAAATTTTGAACTTCAAGATTTTGACATCCGTTAAAATATTGAACTTCAAAATTTTAACGTCTTTTAAAATATCGAACTTCCAGATTTTGACGCTCGTTCACATACCGAACTTCAAGATTTTGACGTCCGTTAAAATATCGAACTTCAAGATTTTGACGCCCGTTAAAATATTGAACTTCAAAGTTGTGACGTCCGTTAAAATATTGAACTTCGAGATTTTGACGCTTGTTCAAATATTGAACTTCAAGATTTTGACGTCCGTTAAAATTTTGAATTTCAAGATTTTGACGTCCGTTAAAATATTGAACTTCAAGATTTTGACGTCCGTTAAAATATTGAACTTCGAGATTTTGACGCTTGTTCCAATATTGAACTTCAAGATTTTGACTTCCGTTCAAATATTGCACTTCAAGATTTTGACGTCCGTTAAAATATTGAACTTCGAGATTTTGACGCTTGTTCCAATATTGAACTTCAAGATTTTGACTTCCGTTCAAATATTGCACTTCAAGATTTTGACGTCCGTTAAAATATTGAACTTCAAGATTTTGACGTCCGTTAAAATATTGAACTTCGAGATTTTGACGCTTGTTCCAATATTGAACTTCAAGATTTTGACTTCCGTTCAAATATTGCACTTCAAGATTTTGACGTCCGTTAAAATATTGAACTTCGAGATTTTGACGCTTGTTCCAATATTGAACTTCAAGATTTTGACTTCCGTTCAAATATTGCACTTCAAGATTTTGACGTCCGTTAAAATATTGAACTTCAAGATTTTGACGTCCGTTAAAATATTGAACTTCGAGACTTTGACGCTAGTTCCAATATTAAACTTCAAGATTTTGACGTCCGTTAAAATATTGAACTTCAAGATTTTGACTTCCGTTAAAGTATTGAACTTCAAGATTTTAACGTCCGTTAAGATATCGAACTTCAAGATTTTGACGCTCGTTCACATACCGAATCTCAAGATTTTTACGTCCGTTCAAATATTGAATTTCAAGATTTTGAAGTCCGTTCAAATATTGAACTTCAAGATTTTGACTTCCGTTAAATTATTGCACTTCAAGATTTTGACGTCCGTTCAAATATTGAATTTCAAGATTTTGAAGTCCGTTCAAATATTGAACTTCAAGATTTTGACTTCCGTTAAATTATTGCACTTCAAGATTTTGACGTCCGTTAAAATATTGAACTTCAAGATTTTGACTTCCGTTAAAGTATTGAACTTCAAGATTTTAACGTCCGTTAAGATATCGAACTTCAAGATTTTGACGCTCGTTCACATACCGAACTTTAAGATTTTGTCGTCCGTTCAAATATTTAATTTGAAGATTTTGAAGTCCGTTCAAATATTGAACTTCAAGATTTTGACTTCCGTTAAGTTATTGCACTTCAAGATTTTGACGTCCGTTAAAATATTGAACTTCAAGATTTTGACGTCCGTTAAAATATTGAACTTCGAGATTTTGACGCTTGTTCCAATATTGAACTTCAAGATTTTGACGTCCGTTAAAATATTGAACTTCAAGATTTTGACGTCCGTTAAAATATTGAACTTCAAGATTTTGACGTCCGTTAAAATATTGAACTTCAAAATTTTAACGTCTTTTAAAATATCGAACTTCCAGATTTTGACGCTCGTTCACATACCGAACTTCAAGATTTTGACGTCCGTGAAAATATCGAACTTCAAGATTTTGACGCCCGTTAAAATATTGAACGTCAAGATTTTGACGTCCGTTAAAATAGTGAACTTCGAGATTTTGACGCTTGTTCAAATATTGAACTTCAAGATTTTGACGTCCGTTAAAATTTTGAATTTCAAGATGCTGACGTCCGTTAAAATATTGAACTTCGAGATTTTGACGTCCGTTCAAATATTGAATTTCAAGATTTTGAAGTCCGTTCAAATATTGAACTTCAAGATTTTGACTTCCGTTAAGTTATTGCACTTCAAGATTTTGACGTCCGTTAAAATATTGAACTTTAAGATTTTGACGTCCGTTAAAATATTGCACTTCAAGATTTTGACGTCCGTTAAAATATTGAACTTCAAGATTTTGACGTCCGTTAAAATATTGAACTTCGAGACTTTGACGCTTGTTCCAATATTGAACTTCAAGATTTTGACGTCCGTTAAAATATTGAACTTCAAGATTTTGACTTCCGTTAAAGTATTGAACTTCAAGATTTTAACGTCCGTTAAGATATCGAACTTCAAGATTTTGACGCTCGTTCACATACCGAACTTCAAGATTTTTACGTCCGTTCAAATATTGAATTTCAAGATTTTGAAGTCCGTTCAAATATTGAACTTCAAGATTTTGACTTCCGTTAAATTATTGCACTTCAAGATTTTGACGTCCGTTCAAATATTGAATTTCAAGATTTTGAAGTCCGTTCAAATATTGAACTTCAAGATTTTGACTTCCGTTAAATTATTGCACTTCAAGATTTTGACGTCTGTTAAAATATTGAACTTCAAGATTTTGACTTCCGTTAAAGTATTGAACTTCAAGATTTTCACGTCCGTTAAGATATCGAACTTCAAGATTTTGACGCTCGTTCAGATACCGAACTTCAAGATTTTGTCGTCCGTTCAAATATTTAATTTGAAGATTTTGAAGTCCGTTCAAATATTGAACTTCAAGATTTTGACTTCCGTTAAGTTATTGCACTTCAAGATTTTGACGTCCGTTAAAATATTGAACTTCAAGATTTTGACGTCCGTTAAAATATCGAACTTCAAGATTTTGACGCCCGTTAAAATATTGAACTTCAAGATTTTGACGTCCGTTAAAATAGTGAACTTCGAGATTTTGACGCTTGTTCAAATATTGAACTTCAAGATTTTGACGTCCGTTAAAATTTTGAATTTCAAGATTTTGACGTCCGTTAAAATATTGAACTTCGAGATTTTGACGCTTGTTCCAATATTGAACTTCAAGATTTTGACGTCCGTTAAAATATTGAACTTCAGAATTTTGACGTCCGTTAAAATATTGAACTTCAAGATTTTGACGTCCGTTAAAATTTTGAACTTCAAGATTTTGACATCCGTTAAAATATTGAACTTCAAAATTTTAACGTCTTTTAAAATATCGAACTTCCAGATTTTGACGCTCGTTCACATACCGAACTTCAAGATTTTGACGTCCGTTAAAATATCGAACTTCAAGATTTTGACGCCCGTTAAAATATGGAACTTCAAAGTTGTGACGTCCGTTAAAATATTGAACTTCGAGATTTTGACGCTTGTTCAAATATTGAACTTCAAGATTTTGACGTCCGTTAAAATTTTGAATTTCAAGATTTTGACGTCCGTTAAAATATTGAACTTCAAGATTTTGACGTCCGTTAAAATATTGAACTTCGAGATTTTGACGCTTGTTCCAATATTGAACTTCAAGATTTTGACTTCCGTTCAAATATTGCACTTCAAGATTTTGACGTCCGTTAAAATATTGAACTTCGAGATTTTGACGCTTGTTCCAATATTGAACTTCAAGATTTTGACTTCCGTTCAAATATTGCACTTCAAGATTTTGACGTCCGTTAAAATATTGAACTTCAAGATTTTGACGTCCGTTAAAATATTGAACTTCGAGATTTTGACGCTTGTTCCAATATTGAACTTCAAGATTTTTACTTCCGTTCAAATATTGCACTTCAAGATTTTGACGTCCGTTAAAATATTAAACTTCGAGATTTTGACGCTTGTTCCAATATTGAACTTCAAGATTTTGACTTCCGTTCAAATATTGCACTTCAAGATTTTGACGTCCGTTAAAATATTGAACTTCAAGATTTTGACGTCCGTTAAAATATTGAACTTCGAGACTTTGACGCTAGTTCCAATATTAAACTTCAAGATTTTGACGTCCGTTAAAATATTGAACTTCAAGATTTTGACTTCCGTTAAAGTATTGAACTTCAAGATTTTAACGTCCGTTAAGATATCGAACTTCAAGATTTTGACGCTCGTTCACATACCGAATCTCAAGATTTTTACGTCCGTTCAAATATTGAATTTCAAGATTTTGAAGTCCGTTCAAATATTGAACTTCAAGATTTTGACTTCCGTTAAATTATTGCACTTCAAGATTTTGACGTCCGTTCAAATATTGAATTTCAAGATTTTGAAGTCCGTTCAAATATTGAACTTCAAGATTTTGACTTCCGTTAAATTATTGCACTTCAAGATTTTGACGTCCGTTAAAATATTGAACTTCAAGATTTTGACTTCCGTTAAAGTATTGAACTTCAAGATTTTAACGTCCGTTAAGATATCGAACTTCAAGATTTTGACGCTCGTTCACATACCGAACTTTAAGATTTTGTCGTCCGTTCAAATATTTAATTTGAAGATTTTGAAGTCCGTTCAAATATTGAACTTCAAGATTTTGACTTCCGTTAAGTTATTGCACTTCAAGATTTTGACGTCCGTTAAAATATTGAACTTCAAGATTTTGACGTCCGTTAAAATATTGAACTTCGAGATTTTGACGCTTGTTCCAATATTGAACTTCAAGATTTTGACGTCCGTTAAAATATTGAACTTCAAGATTTTGACGTCCGTTAAAATATTGAACTTCAAGATTTTGACGTCCGTTAAAATATTGAACTTCAAGATTTTGACATCCGTTAAAATATTGAACTTCAAAATTTTAACGTCTTTTAAAATATCGAACTTCCAGATTTTGACGCTCGTTCACATACCGAACTTCAAGATTTTGACGTCCGTTAAAATATCGAACTTCAAGATTTTGACGCCCGTTAAAATATTGAACGTCAAGATTTTGACGTCCGTTAAAATAGTGAACTTCGAGATTTTGACGCTTGTTCAAATATTGAACTTCAAGATTTTGACGTCCGTTAAAATTTTGAATTTCAAGATGCTGACGTCCGTTAAAATATTGAACTTCGAGATTTTGACGTCCGTTCAAATATTGAATTTCAAGATTTTGAAGTCCGTTCAAATATTGAACTTCAAGATTTTGACTTCCGTTAAGTTATTGCACTTCAAGATTTTGACGTCCGTTAAAATATTGATTTTCAAGATTTTGACGTCCGTTAAAATATTGAACTTCAAGATTTTGACGTACGTTAAAATATTGAACTTCGAGATTTTGACGCTTGTTCCAATATTGAACTTCAAGATTTTGACGTCCGTTAAAATATTGAACTTCAAGATTTTGACGCCCGTTAAAATATTGAACTTCAAGATTTTGACGTCCGTTAAAATTTTGAACTTCAAGATTTTGACATCCGTTAAAATATTGAACTTCAAAATTTTAACGTCTTTTAAAATATCGAACTTCCAGATTTTGACGCTCGTTCACATACCGAACTTCAAGATTTTGACGTCTGTTAAAATATCGAACTTCAAGATTTTGACGCCCGTTAAAATATTGAACTTCAAGATTTTGACGTCCGTTAAAATAGTGAACTTCGAGATTTTGACGCTTGTTCAAATATTGAACTTCAAGATTTTGACGTCCGTTAAAATTTTGAATTTCAAGATTTTGACGTCCGTTAAAATATTGAACTTCAAGATTTTGACGTCCTTTAAAATATTGAACTTCAAGATTTTGACATCCGTTAAAATATTGAACTTCAAAATTTTAACGTCTTTTAAAATATCGAACTTCCAGATTTTGACGCTCGTTCACATACCGAACTTCAAGATTTTGACGTCCGTTAAAATATTGAACTTCGAGATTTTGACGCTTGTTCCAATATTGAACTTCAAGATTTTGACTTCCGTTCAAATATTGCACTTCAAGATTTTGACGTCCGTTAAAATATTGAACTTCAAGATTTTGACGTCCGTGAAAATATTGAACTTTGAGATTTTGACGCTTGTTCCAAGATTAAACTTCAAGATTTTGACGTCCGTTAAAATATTGAACTTCAAGATTTTGACTTCCGTTAAAGTATTGAACTTCAAGATTTTAACGTCCGTTAAGATATCGAACTTCAAGATTTTGACGCTCGTTCACATACCGAACTTCAAGATTTTGACGTCCGTTCAAATATTGAATTTCAAGATTTTGAAGTCCGTTCAAATATTGAACTTCAAGATTTTGACTTCCGTTAAGTTATTGCACTTCAAGATTTTGACGTCCGTTAAAATATTGAACTTCAAGATTTTGACGTCCGTTAAAATATTGAACTTCGAGATTTTGACGCTTGTTCCAATATTGAACTTCAAGATTTTGACGTCCGTTAAAATATTGAACTTCAAGATTTTGACGTCCGTTAAAATATTGAACTTCAAGATTTTGACGTCCGTTAAAATTTTGAACTTCAAGATTTTGACATCCGTTAAAATATTGAACTTCAAAATTTTAACGTCTTGAAAATATCGAACTTCCAGATTTTGACGCTCGTCCACATACCGAACTTCAAGATTTTGACGTCCGTTAAAATATCGAACTTCAAGATTTTGACGCCCGTTAAAATATTGAACATCAAAGTTGTGACGTCCGTTAAAATATTGAACTTCGAGATTTTGACGTCCGTTCAAATATTGAATTTCAAGATTTTGAAGTCCGTTCAAATATTGAACTTCAAGATTTTGACGTCCGTTAAGTTATTGCACTTCAAGATTTTGACGTCCGTTAAAATATTGAACTTCAAGATTTTGACGTCCGTTAAAATATTGAACTTCAAGATTTTGACGTACGTTAAAATATTGAACTTCGAGATTTTGACGCTTGTTCCAATATTGAACTTCAAGATTTTGACGTCCGTTAAAATATTGAACTTCAAGATTTTGACGCCCGTTAAAATATTGAACTTCAAGATTTTGACGTCCGTTAAAATTTTGAACTTCAAGATTTTGACATCCGTTAAAATATTGAACTTCAAAATTTTAACGTCTTTTAAAATATCGAACTTCCAGATTTTGACGCTCGTTCACACACCGAACTTCAAGATTTTGACGTCTGTTAAAATATCGAACTTCAAGATTTTGACGCCCGTTAAAATATTGAACTTCAAGATTTTGACGTCCGTTAAAATAGTGAACTTCGAGATTTTGACGCTTGTTCAAATATTGAACTTCAAGATTTTGACGTCCGTTAAAATTTTGAATTTCAAGATTTTGACGTCCGTTAAAATATTGAACTTCAAGATTTTGACGTCCGTTAAAATATTGAACTTCAAGATTTTGACATCCGTTAAAATATTGAACTTCAAAATTTTAACGTCTTTTAAAATATCGAACTTCCAGATTTTGACGCTCTTTACATACCGAACTTCAAGATTTTGACGTCCGTTAAAATATTGAACTTCGAGATTTTGACGCTTGTTCCAATATTGAACTTCAAGATTTTGACTTCCGTTCAAATATTGCACTTCAAGATTTTGACGTCCGTTAAAATATCGAACTTCAAGATTTTGACGTCCGTGAAAATATTGAACTTCGAGATTTTGACGCTTGTTCCAAGATTAAACTTCAAGATTTTGACGTCCGTTAAAATATTGAACTTCAAGATTTTGACTTCCGTTAAAGTATTGAACTTCAAGATTTTAACGTCCGTTAAGATATCGAACTTCAAGATTTTGACGCTCGTTCACATACCGAACTTCAAGATTTTGTCGTCCGTTCAAATATTTAATTTCAAGATTTTGAAGTCCGTTCAAATATTGAACTTCAAGATTTTGACTTCCGTTAAGTTATTGCACTTCAAGATTTTGACGTCCGTTAAAATATTGAACTTAAAGATTTTGACGTCCGTTAAAATATTGAACTTCGAGATTTTGACGCTTGTTCCAATATTAAACTTCCAGATTTTGACGTCCGTTAAAATATTGAACTTCAAGATTTTGACTTCCGTTAAAGTATTGAACTTCAAGATTTTAACGTCCCTTAAAATATCGAACTTCAAGATTTTGACGCTCGTTCACATACCGAACTTCAAGATTTTGACGTCCGTTCAAATATTGAATTTCAAGATTTTGAAGTCCGTTCAAATATTGAACTTCAAGATTTTGACTTCCGTTAAATTATTGCACTTCAAGATTTTGACGTCCGTTCAAATATTGAATTTCAAGATTTTGAAGTCCGTTCAAATATTGAACTTCAAGATTTTGACTTCCGTTAAATTATTGCACTTCAAGATTTTGACGTCCGTTAAAATATTGAACTTCAAGATTTTGACTTCCGTTAAAGTATGGAACTTCAAGATTTTAACGTCCGTTAAGATATCGAACTTCAAGATTTTGACGCTCGTTCACATACCGAACTTCAAGATTTTGTCGTCCGTTCAAATATTTAATTTCAAGATTTTGAAGTCCGTTCAAATATTGAACTTCAAGATTTTGACTTCCGTTAAGTTATTGCACTTCAAGATTTTGACGTCCGTTAAAATATTGAACTTCAAGATTTTGACGTCCGTTAAAATATTGAACTTCGAGATTTTGACGCTTGTTCCAATATTGAACTTCAAGATTTTGACGTCCGTTAAAATATTGAACTTCAAGTTTTTGACGTCCGTTAAAATTTTGAACTTCGAGATTTTGACGCTTGTTCCAATATTGAACTTCAAGATTTTGACGTCCGTTAAAATATTGAACTTCAAGTTTTTGACGTCCGTTAAAATAGTGAACTTCGAGTTTTTCACGCTTGTTCCAATATTGAACTTCAAGATTTTGACGTCCGTTAAAATATTGAACTTCAAGATTTTGACTTCCGTTAAAGTATTGAACTTTAAAATTTTAACGTCAGTTAAAATATCGAACTTCAAGATTTTGACGCTCGTTCACATACCGAACTTCAAGATTTTGACGTCCGTTCAAATATTGAACTTCAAGATTTTGACGTCCGTTCAAATATCGAAATTCAAGATTTTGAATTCCGTTAAATTATTGCACTTCAAGATTTTGACGTCCGTTAAAATATTGAAGTTCAAGATTTTGACGTCCGTTAAAATTTTGAACCTCAAGATTTTGACACTCGTTAAAATATTGAACTTCGAGATTTTGACGCTTGTTCCAATATTGAACTTCAAGATTTTGACGCCCGTTAAAATATTGAACTTCAAGATTTTGACGTCCGTTAAAATATTGAACTTCGAGATTTTGACGCTTGTTCAAATATTGAACTTCAAGATTTTGACGTCCGTTAAAATTTTGAACTTCAAGATTTTGACGCTCTTTCAAATATTGAACTTCAAGATTTTGAAGTCCGTTAAAATATCGAAATTCAAGATTTTGACGTCCGTTAAAATAGTGAACTTCGAGTTTTTGACGCTTGTTCCAATATTGAACTTCAAGATTTTGACGTCCGTTAAAATATTGAACTTCAAGATTTTGACTTCCGTTAAAGTATTGAACTTCAAGATTTTAACGTCCGTTAAAATATCGAACTTCAAGATTTTGACGCTCGTTCACATACCGAACTTCAAGATTTTGACGTCCGTTCAAATATTGAACTTTTGAAGATTTTGACGTCCGTTCAAATATCGAACTTCAAGATTTTGACTTTCGTTAAATTATTGCACTTCAAGATTTTGACGTCCGTTAAAATATTGAACTTCAAGATTTTGACGTCCGTTAAAATATTGAACCTCAAGAATTTGACACTCGTTAAAATATTGAACTTCGAGATTTTGACGCTTGTTCCAATATTGAACTTCAAGATTTTGACGCCCGTTAAAATATTGAACTTCAAGATTTTGACGTCCGTAAAAATATTGAACTTCGAGATTTTGACGCTTGTTCAAATATTGAACTTCAAGATTTTGACGTCCGTTCAAATATTGAACTTCAAGATTTTGACGTCCGTTCAAATATTGAACTTCAAGATTTTGACGTCCGTTAAAATATTGAACTTCAAGATTTTGAAATATTGAACTTCGAGATTTTGACGCTTGTTCCAATATTGAACTTCAAGATTTTGACGTCCGTTAAAATATTGAACTTCGAGATTTTGACGTCCGTTAAAATTTTGAACCTCAAGATTTTGACACTCGTTCAAATATTGAACTTCAAGATTTTGACGTCCGTTAAAATATTGAACTTCAAGATTTCAACGTCCGTTTAGATATCGAACTTCAAGATTTTGACGTCCGTTCAAATATTGTAATTCAAGATTTTGAGTTCCGTTAAATTATTGCACTTCAAGAATTTGACGTCCGTTAAAATATTGAACTTCAAGATTTTAACGTCCGTTCAAATATCGAACTTCAAGATTTTGACGTCCGTTCAAATATTGAACTTCAAGATTTTAAGTTCCGTTAAATTATTGCACTTCAAGATTTTGACGTCCGTTAAAATATTGAACTTCAAGATTTTTACGTCCGTTAAAGTATTGAACTTCAAAATTTTAACGTCCGTTAAAATATCGAACTTCAAGATTTTGACGCTCGTTCACATACCGAACTTCAAGATTTTGACGTCCGTTCAAATATTGAACTTCAAGATTTTGACGTCCGTTCAAATATCGAACTTCAAGATTTTGACTTCCGTTAAATTATTGCTTTTCAAGATTTTGACGTCCGTTAAAATATTGAACTTCAAGATTTTGACGTCCGTGAAAATATTGAACTTCGAGATTTTGACGTCCGTTAAAATTTTGAACCTCAAGATTTTGTCACTCGTTAAAATATTGAACTTCGAGATTTTGACGCTTGTTCCAATATTGAACTTCAAGATTTTGACGCCCGTTAAAATATTGAACTTCAAGATTTTGACGTCCGTTAAAATATTGAACTTCGAGATTTTGACGCTTGTTCAAATATTGAACTTCAAGATTTTGACGTCCGTTAAAATTTTGAACTTCAAGATTTTGACGCTCTTTCAAATATTGAACTTCAAGATTTTGAAGTCCGTTAAAATATCGAAATTCAAGATTTTGACATCCGTTAAAATAGTGAACTTCGAGTTTTTGACGCTTGTTCCAATATTGAACTTCAAGATTTTGACGTCCGTTAAAATATTGAACTTCAAGATTTTGACTTCCGTTAAAGTATTGAACTTCAAGATTTTGACGTGCGTTAAAATATTGAACTTCAAGATTTTGTCGTCCGTTAAAATATTGAACTTCAAGATTTTGACGTCCGTTAAAATTTTGAACCTCAAGATTTTGACGCTCGTTAAAATATTGAACTTCAAGATTTTGACGTCCGTTAAAATATCGAACTTTAAGATTTTGACACTCGTTAAAATATTGAACTTCGAGATTTTGACGTCCGTTAAAATATTGAACTTCGAGATTTTGACGCTTGTTCAAATATTGAACTTCAAGATTTTGACGTCCGTTTAAATTTTGAACTTCAAGATTTTGACGCTCTTTCAAATATTGAACTTCAAGATTTTGAAGTCCGTTAAAATATCGAACTTCAAGATTTTGTCGTCCGTTAAAATATTGAACTTGAAGATTTTGACTTCCGTTAAAATATTGAACTTCAAGATTTTGACTTCCGTTAAAATATTGCACTTCAAGATGTTGACGTCCGTTAAAATATTGAACTTCAAGATTTTGACGTCCGTTAAAATAGCGAACTTCGAGATTTTGACGCCTGTTCCAATATTGAACTTCAAAATTTTGACGTCCGTTAAAATATTGAACTTTAACCTTTTTGACGTCCGTTAAAATATTGAACTTCAAGATTTTGACTTCCGTTAAAATATTGCACTTCAAGATTTTGACGTCCGTTAAAATATTGAACTTCAAGATTTTGACGTCCGTTAAAATATTGAACTTCAAGATTTTGACGTCCGTTAAAATATTGAACTTCAAGATTTTGACGTCCGTTAAAATATTGAACTTCGAGATTTTGACGCTTGTTCCAATATTGAACTTCAAGATTTTTACGTCCGTTAAAATATTGAACTTCAAGATTTTGACGTCCGTTAAAATATTAAACTTCAAGATTTTGACGCTCGTTCAAATATTGAACTTCAACATTTTGACGTCCGTTAAAATATCGAACTGCAAGATTTTGACGATGTTCAAATATTGAACTTTAAGATTTTGACGTCCGTTAAAATATTGCACTTCAAGATTTTGATGTCCGTTAAAATATTGAACTTTAAGATTTTGACGTCCGTTAAAATATTGCACTTCAAGATTTTGACGTCCGTTAAAATATTGAACTTCAAGATTTTGACGTCCGTTAAAATATTGCACTTCAAGATCATAGATTTTGACGTCCGTTAAAATATTGAACTTTAAGATTTTAACGTCCGTTAAAATATCGAACTTCAAGATTTTGAGGTCCCTTCAAATATTGCACTTCAAGGTTTTCACGTCCGTTAAAATATTGAACTTCAAGATTTTGACGTCCGTTCAAATATTGCATTTCTAGATTTTGACGTCCGTTAAAATATTGCCCTTCAAGATTTTGATGTCCGTTAAAATATTGCAATTCAAGATTTTGACGTCCGTTCAAATATTGAACTTCAAGATTTTGACGTCCGTTCAAATATTGAACTTCAATATTTTGACGTCCGTTTAAATATTGAACTTCATGATTTTGACGTCCGTTAAAATATTGCAATTCAAGATTTTGACGTCCGTTCAAATATTGAACTTCAAGATTTTGACGTCCGTTCAAATATTGAACTTCAAGATTTTGACGTCCGTTCAAATATTGAACTTCAAGATTTTGATGTCCGTTCAAATATTGAACTTCATGATTTTGACGTCCGTTAAAATATTGTACTTCAACATTTTGATGTGCGTTTAAATATTGAACTTCAAGATTTTGAAGTCCGTTCAAATACTGAACTTCAAGATTTTGACGTCCGTTCAAATATTGAACTTCAAGATTTCGACGTCCGTTCAAATACCGAACTTCAAGATTTTGACGTCCGTTAAAATACCGAACTTCAAGATTTTGACGTCCGTTAAAATATTGAACTTCAAGATTTTGACGTCCGTTAAAGATGAATTCCAGTCCGTACTGCACAATCTCGGCTGCAATGTTTATGCGAGCCCAACACGAAGGAATGTTTACAAGCAAAACTAAAAATTCCGCGACAAACTTACCTTTTTCTTCATTATTAACGCCAGATATCATTGCAAAACAAATAATAACGAGTAGAGGAACCTTGAAGCTATTTCAAACCGACGTTTCAGCTCATCGGAAATTCTTGAACCAAACGAACTGTAATGGCGGACTAAATAAACTTCATGTATGCTGTCACCGAAGTGTAACGTTTCAACGAATTCAAAACAAACATGATGAGCTTCATGCGACTTTGAAATCGTTGACCCCTGCCGATGTTCTGCAGTTTTACTGCAGAACATTAGCAGGGGGTCTAGATTTTTCGACACGTATGAATGAAATTCCTTGACGCCTCTTCGCCAGAGATGTGTTAAGGAATCAATTTACTCGAATACCGATCTGTCAGCAAATGGTCAAGTCAACCAGATTGATCGACAGAATACAGGATAAAATATACCACAGTACAGTCGAGAATGTCGGAAAACAAGGATGCAAACAGACAACATTCACCAAGGAAACTAGCGGATTAGTTAAAGACGAAAATAACCCAAAATTATTTGCAAAACCGACCAATTGGCAATGGGATGTAGTTCAGGAAGCATGGCGGCTTATTCGGTTACGAAACAAAACAACTTCCGGCGCTAAATTGTGTCCTTGTAAGAACAAAATTCTCATTCAGATAAAATGTTATTCTTATCCTCAAAGAAACGGCTTTCAAAAAGCGCAACGGCATCTTAACTCGCGATAAAGTTTCAGACGCTTAAAATGTCTTACATCGCAAAACGCGGGAAAAACAAAAGCCTCAAAACAACATACTAGTATACCACTGTAGATACCGGAAGCGGCGTGACGGCTTTTTCACTCGCGAAACGTTTCTTTTGGGCTAAACACGATGAAGCTTTGCGGGACCCGGAACGTAACACTGAAATGTAACATGTTTAAATACTCAACTTAATGATTGAGATAATCAACTTGAGATAGGTTGACATTAAATAATTAGGATTCAACCAATTGCAATATTCAGCCTGGAAGACTTTAATTTTAAATGTCTACTTTTTAAGCCTCAATTTGAGCTCCCAATGAAACACCCGGAGAATTAGAATTCCCACAGAGCCACAGCCTAAAAGGCTAAGCTGCTCTGCTGCTTCACGGATAAAGCCAAACGATATTTGGTTTAAAACATTTAAAGATTTAAATAAATGTTTTTAATTGTTTAAAGCCTGTCAATTGAAGTTCCCAATGAAACATCTGGAGAAAGAATTCTCACAGAGCCACAGCCTAAAAAGGCTACGCTGCTCTGCTGCTTCAGGGAAAAAGCCAAACAAAATGTGCTATTAAAGATAATTTAAAATTATTGTTCAATGTGTTTAAGCCTAAATTTTTAATTTTAGTTCCCAATGAAACACCTGGAGAAAGAATTCTCACAGAACAACAGCCTAAAAAGGCTACGCTGCTCTGCTGCTTCAGGGAAAAAGCCAAACAAAATGTGTTATTAAAGATAATTTAAAATTATTGTTCAATGTGTTTAAGCCTAAATTTTTAATTTTAGTTCCCAATGAAACACCTGGAGAAAGAATTCTCACAGAACAACAGCCTAAAAAGGCTAAGCTGCTCTGCTGCTTCAGGGAAAAGCCAAACAAAATGTGCTATAAAGATAATTTAAAATTAATGTTTAATGTGTCAATGTGTTTAAGCCTAAATTTTTAGTTTTAGTTCCCAATGAAACACCTGGAGAAAGAATTCTCACAGAACAACAGCCTAAAAAGGCTAAGCTGCTCTGCTGCTTCAGGGGAAAGCCAAAAATATTTGCCGTTAAAGATTAAAATTAATGTTCAATGCGTTTAAGCCTAAATTTTTAATTTTAGTTCCCAATGAAACACCTGGAGAAAGAATTCTCGCAGAACAACAGCCTAAAAGGCTAAGCTGCTCTGCTGCTTCACGGATAAAGCCAAACAAAATGTGCTGTCAAAGATTAAAATTAATGTTCAATGTGTTTAAGCCTAAATGTTTAATTTTAGTTCCCAATGAACCACCTGGAGAAAGAATTCTCACAGAACAACAGCCAAAAAAGGCTAAGCTGCTCTGCTGCTTCAGGGATATTTAGCCAAAAGATACTTAATTCAAAATATTTTAATTATTTTTTTTTAATGTTTTAAGCGTGAATTTAAGTTCCCAATGAAACACCTGGAGAAAGAATTCTCACAGAGCCACAGCCTAAAAAGGCTAAGCTGCTCTGCTGCTTCAGGGAAAAGCCAAAAATATTTGCTGTTAAAGATTAAAATTAATGTTCAATGAAACACCTGGAGAAATAATTTTCACAAAGCCACAGCCTGAGGAGGCTAAGCTGACCAAACAGTATTTGGTCTCAAAGATTTAAATTTATGAGTTTAGCTTCCGTTTATAAAGTTTTAAATTTTTTAGTGTATTAAGTGGACAAAAAATGTATCAATAAATGCGAAACCTTGAAAATATACAATTTCGTAAGTTGATACATGCCAATTTTTTTTCTAATAAATGTTAAGAACTGAAGAATTTAAAAAGCAATCATGAGGACTTACATTTTCCATGTCGTCGATTTCCAAACAGTCGATATCTTCAAGCAGTCGTGTGAACGTTTTGATTTGCAGCGTGACTAAGAAACTGCAGCGACGTTCGCACAAGATGGCGGGAAACTCACTTCTTACCACCATTTCATCGAAGGATGTGAATTTGTAAGTCTCGGACCGCGTGGAACTCCACTAAACCGCTTAATTTATCGCCTTTCGAATTTTCCCTCGCCGGAGGTATGGTCAGAATACAAAAGAACGAAAACGATGTCTCTCGCCGATCGACTTTCGCGCCATATTTACGATCGGCTAGATCGTAGATTGTTACCTCCACGATTTACATGTAATACCGGGCTCTGTGCTGGCTACGAATTTTGAATAAGTCTGCAAGGCAACTCATTCGAAACACCACATCGATTTGTAGTCTTAGAAAGCGAAGGTTCGAACACTTTGTGACGAGATGACTCACGTACATGCCGCCATTCTTTCTCACCCTTGTTTCCCGTATTATTAGTTAAATATTCACACCGCATGATCATCTTCCATAAATGTCCAGATTATCTGGTCTTTTTCATTTACTCACGCCGTGACATTTGCGACACCACAATTACCGCAAAGTACACGGTCACGACAGATCGCTAAAACCACTTAACACAAATGACCGGAAATTACAACCCATACCCTGCTGCGGATTTCAAAGTCGCAAGAAGCTCGTCATGCGAAAACAAACCCCGAGTCTGCGCAGTACGGACTGGAAATCAGCTTTAAAATATTGAACTTCAAGATTTTGACGTCCGTTAAAATTTTGAACTTCAAGATTTTGACGCTCGTTCAAATATTGAACTTCAAGATTTTGACGTCCGTTAAAATATTGAACTTCAAGATTTTGACTTCCGTTAAAATATTGCACTTCAAGATTTTGAGTTCCGTTAAATTATTCCACTTAAAGATTTTGACGTCCGTTAAAATATTGAACTTCAAGATTTTAACGTCCGTTCAAATATCGAACTTCAAGATTTTGACGTCCGTTCAAATATTGAACTTCAAGATTTTGAGTTCCGTTAAATTATTGCACTTCAAGATTTTGACGTCCGTCAAAATATTGAACTTCAAGATTTTGACGTCCGTTAAAATATTGAACTTCGAGATTTTGACGCTTGTTCCAATATTGAACTTCAAGATTTTGACGTCCGTTAAAATATTGAACTTCAAGATTTTAACGTCCGTTCAAATATCGAACTTCAAGATTTTGACGTCCGTTCAAATATTGAACTGCAAGATTTTCAGTTCCATTAAATTATTGCACTTCAAGAATTTGACGTCCGTTAAAATATTGAACTTCAAGATTTTGACGTTCGTTCAAATATTGCACTTGAAGGTTTTCACGTCCGTTCAAATACCAAGCTTCAAGATTTTGACGTCCGTTCAAATATCGAACTTCAAGATTTTGACGTCCGTTCAAATATTGAACTGCAAGATTTTCAGTTCCATTAAATTATTGCACTTCAAGAATTTGACGTCCGTTAAAATATTGAACTTCAAGATTTTGACGTCCGTTAAAATATCGAACTTCAAGATTTTGACGTCCGTTAAAATATCGAACTTCAAGATTTTGACGTCCGTTCAAATATTGAACTGCAAGATTTTCAGTTCCATTAAATTATTGCACTTCAAGAATTTGACGTCCGTTAAAATATTGAACTTCAAGATTTTGACGTCCTTTTAAATGTTGCACTTCAAGATTTTGACGTCCGTTAAAATTTTGAACTGCAAGATTTTGACGTCTGTTCAAATATTGAACTTTAAGATTTTGACGTCCGTTAAAATATTGCACTTCAAGATTTCGACGTCCGTTAAAATATTGCACTTCAAGATTTTGACGTCCGTTAAAATATTGCACTTCAAGATTTTTGACGTCCGTTAAAATATTGAACTTCAAGATTTTGACGTCCGTTAAAATATTGCACTTCAAGATCATAGATTTTGACGTCCGTTAAAATATTGAACTTCAAGATTTTGAGGTCCGTTCAAATATTGCACTTCAAGGTTTTGACGTCCGTTAAAATATTGAACTTCAAGATTTTGACGTCCGTTCAAATATTGCATTTCTAGATTTTGACGTCCGTTAAAATATTGCCTTTCAAGATTTTGACGTCCGTTAAAATATTGCAATTCAAGATTTTGACGTCCGTTCACATATTGAACTTCAAGATTTTGACGTCCGTTCAAATATTGAACTTCAAGATTTTGACGTCCGTTCAAATATTGAACTTCAAGATTTTGATGTCCGTTCAAATATTGAACTTCATGATTTTGACGTCCGTTAAAATATTGTACTTCAACATTTTGATGTGCGTTCAAATATTGAACTTCAAGATTTTGAAGTCCGTTCAAATACTGAACTTCAAGATTTTGACGTCCGTTCAAATATTGAACTTCAAGATTTCGACGTCCGTTCAAATACCGAACTTCAAGATTTTGACGTCCGTTCAAATACCGAACTTCAAGATTTTGACGTCCGTTAAAATATTGAACTTTAAGATTTTCACGTCCGTTCAAATACCAAGCTTCAAGATTTTGACGTCTGTTCAAATATTGAAGTTCAAGATTTTGACGTCTGTTTAAATACCGAAGTTCAAGATTTTGACGTCCGTTCAAATATCGAAGTTCAAGATTTTGACGCTCGTTCAAATACCGAACTTCAAGATTTTGACGTCCGTTCAAATATTGAACTTCAAGATTTTGACGTCCGTTAAAATATTGCACTTCAAGATTTTGAAGTCCGTTAAAATATGGAACTTGAAGATTTTAAAGCTCGTTCAAATACCGAACTTTAAGATTTTGACGCTCGTTCAAATATTGCACTTCAAGATCATAGATTTTGACGTCCGTTAAAATATTGAACTTCAAGATTTTAACGTCCGTTAAAATATCGAACTTCAAGATTTTGAGGTCCGTTCAGATATTGCACTTCAAGGTTTTCACGTCCGTTAAAATATTGAACTTTAAGATTTTGACGTCCGTTAAAATATTGCAATTCAAGATTTTGACGTCCGTTCAAATATTGAACTTCAAGATTTTGACGTCCGTTCAAATATTGAACTTCAAGATTTTGACGTCCGTTCAAATATTGAACTTCAAGATTTTGATGTCCGTTCAAATATTGAACTTCATGATTTTGACGTCCGTTAAAATATTGTACTTCAACATTTTGATGTGCGTTCAAATATTGAACTTCAAGATTTGGAAGTCCGTTCAAATACTGAACTTCAAGATTTTGACGTCCGTTCAAATTTTGAACTTCAAGATTTCGACGTCCGTTCAAATACCGAACTTCAAGATTTTGACGTCCGTTCAAATACCGAACTTCAAGATTTTGACGTCCGTTCAAATATCGAACTTTAAGATTTTGAAACTCGTTCAAATACCGAACTTCAAGATTTTGACGTCCGTTCAAATATTGAACTTTAAGGTTTTGACGTCCGTTAAAATATTGCACTTTAAGATTTTGACGTCCGTTAAAATATCGAACTTCAAGATTTTAAAGCTCGTTCAAATACCGAACTTTAAGATTTTGACGCTCGTTCAAATATTGAATTTCGAGATTTTGACGTCCGTTAAAATATTGCACTTCAAGATTTTGACGTTCGTTAAAATATTGCACTTCAAGATTTTGACGTCCGTTAAAATATTGCACTTCAAGATTTTGACGTCCGTTAAAATATTGCAATTCAAGATTTTGACGTCCGTTAAAATATTGAACTTCAAGATTTTGACGTCCGTTAAAATATTGCACTTCAAGATTTTGACGACCGTTAAAATATTGGAATTCAAGATTTTGACGTCCGTTCAAATATTGAACTTCATGACTTTGACAAATGTTCAAATATTGAAATTCAAGATTTTGACGCTCGATCAAATCTTGATGAACTTCAAGATTTTGACGCTCGTTTAAATATTGAACTTCATGATTTTGACAAATGTTCAAATATTGAACTTCAAAATTTCGACGCTCGATCAAATCTCGATGAACTTCAATATTTTGACGCTCATTCAAATCGTAAACTTCAAGATTTTGCTGCTCGTTCAAATATTGAACTTCAAGATTTGGACACGCGTTCAAATATTGAACTTTAAGATTTGGACACTTTTTCAAATATTGGACTTCAAGATTTGGATTGGCGTTCAAATATTAAATTTCAAGATTTAGACTGTTGTTCAAATTTTGAAATTCATGCATGATCTGGACAAGCATTATATTGAGCTTTAAGATTTGGACACGCGTTCAAATATTGAACTTCATGATTTGGACACACGTTCAAATATTGAACTTCGAGATTTGGTAACGTTTTCAATTATTGAACTTTAAGATTTGGACACGTGTTTAATTATTGAACTTCACGATTTTAATACTTGTTCAAATATCGCGTTTTATGATCTGGACACGCGTTCAAATACTGAACTTATATTTGGCACGGGTTCAAATATTGAACTTCAAGACTTGACCTCAGAAAACATGAGTTCCCTAAAGATCTGACCGGCAAAGTAAATAAGACAGAATAATCTAGCACGATGTCAATATTCTGCCCTCAGATAACTTGAGCTCTCTAAAGAACTCACCACTCAACTAAGTAAGACAGAAAAATCTAGCACGAGTTCAATGTGCTGACCTCAGATAACATGAGTTTCATAAGAAACTCGCCACCAAAGTAAGTAAGACAGAATTATCTAGCACGAGGGCAATATGCTGACCACAGATAACATGAGTTCCATAAAGAACTCACCACCCAAGTAAAACGGAATAATCCAACACGAGGTCAATATGCTGACCTCAGATAACATGAGTTCCATAAGGAACTCACCACACAAGTAAGTAAAACAGAATTATCTAGCAGGAGGGCAATATGCTGTCCTCAGATAACAATAGTTCCATAAGGAACTAACCACCCAAGTTAGACAGAATAATATAGGGCGAGGATGATATATTTCGCCCAACGATAACAAGAGTTTCACAAAACCCAGCAGGAGGTTAATATGCTGGTCTCAGATAACATAAGTTCCATAAGGAACTCACCAACCAAGTAACACGGAATAATCTAACAAGAGGTCAATATGCTGACCTCAGATAACCTGAGTTCAATAAGGAACTCCCCACCCAAGTAAGACAGATTAATGTGGTACGAGGTCAATATACTAACCTCCAGTAACATGAGGTCCATAAGGAACTCACCTCTCAAGAAAACGGGATAATCTGGCGCGAGGTCAATTTGGTGCCCTCGGATAACATAAGTTCCATAAAAAACTCACCACTCCAGCAATACAAAATAATCTGGCACGAGGTCAATATGCTCCAATCCGATAACATGAGGTCCATAAGGAACTTACCACCCAAGTAAGACTTAACCCTTTGACACCCAAATTTTCCCCCCAAAACGCTTTTTTTAGCCGCTAAACTGAAATTTTGGTACTATGGTCTTGAATTTACCTCAACTTTGCCAAAGAAGCACTTTTTTACACTTCAGCAACATTTTGATAAAGATTCTGTGTAAAAACGTACAATATCTTACTTTGGTGCATGCGCATAAGCCAAAATGTGGCCAAAATTTGCTGAACCGTTCCAAATTGTTTTTTTGCCCCTTTTGCTTTCTTTTTTCTTGCCTTCTTATTCTCCTCACTTTCTACTCTTCATATCCTTTCTTTTGGCCAAAAAAGTTTTGACGTTATCATTGGAAAACACTGGAAAGGGGACCTTGACCAAGTACAGGTGTACTGGCCTGTTTAAGCAACGGTTTTGCACCAAAAATGGATTGTGCTTTTCTTTGATTAGCTCTGTCAGAATGCAACCGATATTCAAAATGAACAGTCCTATAGAAAGGTCGATCCAAGCTCTGTCAGATTCTTATCACGAAATTCCACTAACGTGCTTATTGATGACGTCACAAGTGAATCAATGACTGTACCTCCAAATAGCGCCTGAATGCACGTTTAGGAGTGAAAGGGTTAATAATCTAGCAAGAGGTCAATATGTGCCCTCAGATAACATGAGTTCCATAATGATCTCACCACCTAAGTAAGACAGAATAATCCAGCACGAAGTAAATATGCTGCCTCCAGATAACGTGATTTCCATAAGGAACTCACCACCCAAGTAAGTAAGGGGCGATTCGCACTAGCGGACAAGTTTTGTAACAATTGGTAAATTTCATCATTTATGTGTCAATTGTTGCAGAGAGCAAGTAGGGGCCGAATCGTAATAGCGGACAAGTTTTAAATGTCATAACATTTTTGACAAAAACAAAATCTACATTTATTGAGTTGATAAAATCGTGTGCGACATCACATCAACTATAAAATTGTCGCGACAAGTCAGAGACATTTTGAAGAAAACAAAAGATGTAATTATTAGTACAATAGCTCAGCACGTGCTTCTGACATTTCTGTACATTTCTCAACACGGCCGTCTTGGGCAAACATCAAATATGCAGTAAAACGCAGTAAAAAATTCTAAAACAATTCGCATTTAAAGTACGCGTGTTCTCATGCAGTAGAATAATGAGTCGTCTCAAGATAACTTTTCCTTTTCTCATTCTTACATTTGGCCGAAACATTTCACTTATAAATATGCTTTGCCTCTCGCGAAAAGATTGTGTTGTTTTTCGGTGCAATTTGGGCCAAACACAATAGCCAATCAACAACGTATTGTTATCTGGCATAACGAGGGGCATGGGAATGCGACTTGTCATGAATTGTCCTGCCTTGAGGCAGGACAATGGCCCCTTTGATGATTTGTCCGTTTTGACAAAATTTGCCCTTGTACAACAAGTTGTTCGCGATTCGAACCCGTGACCTCTGCGGTACCGGTACGATGCTGTACCAACTGAGCTATTGAAGCCACACATTGGGAGCGAGGTCAATTGTGAGTTTATATCTTCCCGAGAAAGGAATAGAATGACGTAAAATATAAGACTAAAAAAACCCAGTTGCCCCCGCCAGGAAAAGTTGCCCCCGCGGACAAAAAATCCTAGGTACGGCCCTGCTTCATGTAAGAAACATCATTCTTTCATGTTTGTCTGTTAAGGACTTAAGACGGAATCCACTAGGAAGTCGAGTAATATTTATTAAAGTTGGACAAAAATCAATTTCCAGAATAATTTAAATCCTATTGCGTTATTTCCTACCCTTAATAAAAGGTAAAGATGTAAGTAATTATCCGTGATAACGCCAACAACAATTTCTTATCAGAGTCTGAGAAAATGAATTTCAAAGTTCACAAGGTATGGGCAAAATCTCACGTGTAGCCATTTTGTAAATTCGTCTTAAGCGATTCAGTGGAATTCAGCGGAACTTCAAAATGTGTTTTCGATGTGTGGTGTTGTTAGAAAAGATTTCTTTTGATAAGATATTTGAAGCAGTAACAAAAAAGTTTGCAATAAGGTGAAAATAATTCTGGTACAACAATTTCTTATCAGAGTCTGAGAAAATGATATTTAAAGTTCACAAGCTATGGGCAAAAGCTTACCTCTTTTAAGCGATTCAGTGGAATTCAGCGGAACTTCAAAATGTGTTTTCGATGTGTGGTGTTGTTAGAAAAGATTTCTTTCGATAAGATATTTAAAGCAGTAACACAAAAGCTTGCAATCAGGTGTAAATAGTTTTGGTACATAATTTTGTCCAATAACTACTCGAAGTCCTGGCGGATTTCCTCTTAATATCTCAGTTGAATAAGGTCCCTTCGCTGAGTTTAATTAACCGAAACTGCTTCATTGACACGGATATTTTATTTTTCCAATTAATATTGAAATTAAAAGATACTTCTAAAGAAATAGGAAAGTTAAGTTACGTTTCTGTGGTGTATCTGTGTTCCTGTTAAGATGAGATGGAAACCAACGAACCCATTTTTTTAAACTGAAAAGAAAACGTAGAGCTGAAGTGAAAGCCACTTCATCAAAGATGTTTTTAGCGAAACAAATTAATCTTAAACAATGGCTATAAGAGAACGGAAATTTAGTGGTGAATAGATATTCAGCCCTTAGTTTGAAAAGCTTTATCAAAAAATACATTTTGAGTGTCTAGTAGCTTTGGTCAGAATACTAAATACATCGGCAGTTACACGAAAATTATTTCTCTTAAATCTTCAATCATTTGCCCTGATGGGCGATAAACAAACGGCAACTCAATCAAAAATAGAAAAAAAAGACTTGCCAAAAAGAAAACAAAAGAAACGAATAGCGAAGCGCACGAGGTCTAAAAATAGAATGCAAACAGAAGCATATAACCCAAATGAATATAACCGCCACAAGGCTAAAAAACATCAACGTGTTCTGAGAGAAATAGAAGGAATCTAGGCGAAGTTTTTTGTTTTGTAAAAGTGTTTTAGACATACCGGCTACTTAAGAAAGTGTTTTAGGAATACTGGCTGCTTCAGAAAGTGTTTAAATCGTCCGCCATTTCGGTTTGTTTGTCTGAGTCTTGTCTGAGTCGTGACGTCACTCGCGCGCTTCGCTATTGCAGAACAAACCGCGCAACTTTTGCCCTTTCTGGAAAAAACTAACGAATACTTAATTATTTACTGCGCCTAAGTAATTGCACAACAATTGTTTCTTTTTTTGTCGGCTCCTCTAAGAGGAATTAACTAACGGCAAGACAATTTTTAACATCTTGTCAGGAGCTAATATTTTTGCCATTTTTTGAAAACGTTAAAAGCTAGAAATGAAACAAGAAAAAATTGAGCATAAAATTTTTTGTTTTGCGTGGAACAGCTGTTCAGAGGTTGTGTATCAGCTGTTAATATTGACAGTGAAGTTCACGTGTAAAAAGGAAAAGATTTCATCCGCCATTTAGCGAGAAAAATAAATTCGATTTTTAAACTTCGCTCAAGGAAGTTTCGTCCTTCTTGAAACAAAAAACGTCAGTGATGAAAAGGTTTTGGCTTTTTTCCCCAGCGCCTCCTTCTTTTCCTCACTACCATTCGAATTTTAAGGTCATTGCCCGGTATTGCATTGCGCACCCTTACTGCGCAGAATGTTACGCCTAATAAGCGCGCGCGAGGGCACGCGCACATAAACAAAATGGCGGCTTTTTCTATGTGGCTTAGCCCGCGAGAGAAGTAAATTGTCGCTCTCTCGTAAACGAGTCTGGTGACCTATCAATCTTTTTCCATATTTTGGGTGTAGTGATCAAATTCTTTCTGTAAAATGAAAACAGATCAATTCTTGTGTTTGAAAAATAAATTATCGCTAAAAACGTGTACTTTGCTAGTACTCGCAGAGGAATTTTAAAGGAATTATATGGGATATACAAGGTCTTCCTGCTACTAAACGAATCTGGTGACCCCCCTTTTTTATATCAAAATTTAAGTTCCCTTAACGTAATAAACCAGTAAGCGAAGTTTGGTTAAAACATTGTGTTCAGTTCTATTTCAGGGCAATGACCTTAATCAGTTTTATTCATAAAGAAAATAATATGTAAGCTTTTCACTAAAGAGGGAAAAATATGATGTTTACTATATGCATGGAACGTACCTACATAAGGTTTTGTCTTTTAACATTCTCTCTGATATCTTTTGTCAGGGTATTTTAATTTTGTTTTAAGAGATGAATAAAATTAAAGATACAACCACATCCAAATTAAACAAGGTCAATAACCCTTTTAAAATTGAAATATGTTGAAATATTTAGAGTCGAAACGCTAGAGTTAAACTTGCATTTGTTTTCATCCAGTTTTCACATGCTTTGACATATGTTTTAATTCTTTTTTCCTCTCTCTCTCTCTTAGTACTATACAACTGGCATTATTTTTGAAAGTTTGTTTCACCGATCACAAACGATTTAACGATCTTTGAAATTAAAGGATCTTTGTTTCGAATATGGTTAGACTGAAACGTCCTCACAGAGGTATTTCTTCATATTCCTCTTGCGGCTGTGTTCGCACTGTAGTTGCACATCCATTATTCAATGTCTCATTTCCTTGTTGCTCATCTTCTTCTCGGCTAGCTCTATTTTGTTCTTGTTCAACATTAGCTATGACTCCAATCTGTCTTGGTCCAAAGATGTTCCTTTCAAGTTCCTCAGCTTGTGCAATGTTTTTTCTTGATAACAACTGAATGAAAGCTACACGAAAATATCTCATTCTAACAGCGTAAATCAACGGATTAAACAACGAATTCAGCACTGGCAGTAAAGCAAATAGAAAAAAAGCAATATGCCCTACATTAGCAGGAATTCTGTCCTTAAAGGAAACAAGAATGACGCCACAGAAACGCGCTGGAATATAGCACAGGAAAATTACAAATAGTACAATAGTTGTCGTGCAAAAAGCTTTCTTGTTCTTGAGTAGCTTCTCCCTGGCTTCTAAGGAAACTTGATTTGCAGCAATTTGTTTCTCGTTGCGGCGGACTTCCTTGTACACCACAACATTAAAGTAAATTATGGCGGGGAAAAAGAGAAACAGTATTACAGAATTCGCTAATATTGTCACGATTTTTCTCTTTGCCATCAAGAGATCTTCTGCGGGAAGAATGATGGCAACAGACCAGGCCAGACCAGAGGCTATGATGATACGAACTTCAGTAACCAGGTTCTCGTGTGCGAAGGGATGTTTTATCGCGACATAACGCTCTGCACTCATCAAAAGTAGATGAGTAAACGAAGCCACCAGACATTTGCTAGTAACAGCCAATGATATGTCTGCTAGAGTGCAAAAAATGTTATCTTCACCCTTTAGAAGTAAACTTTCGCTGGCGACCAGCAAAGGCTGGGCAACTAGTCCAACTACCAGGTCAGTTGTGGCTAAACAGGCGAGTGCTACGTTAGACTCGGTGCGAAGCTGTCGTTTGGTTTTCACTGCCACCATCACCAGGATGTTCAGAAAAATGATGAGAGGACAGGTGAGAGCGTTAACGACGAGTCTGACAATAAATACAGTGCGAACATTGGGAGAAACTTTTGCAGGAGTTATAGGAAGAAATGCCAAACCACAACTAAGTAATGTGGTGTTGTCTGTGGTGTGATTCATCTTCGCGAGTCTCTGGTGTTCTTGTGATCGTTTCTCACGTTTTGCTTTTCTCTACTTAGTTGAGTGCAATTTAGCTTTATGTAGAATAATCTTTGGTTACGTTGTTATGTATTCTCTTGCATTGGCATAATACTTTAATCGCTTGATGACAAATTTATCAACTAAAATTTACATTTATATCATTTCATTTAGCAAACTTTTATTAAGTGTTTAGTAATTCCTAATTATCTGTACACGTAACCGGAATTTATGATGCACTTGAATTCAGATCCGAAAATGAAAGTACTCTTTAACAATGGCTTATGAAAAGAATGTACCACAATGGTTTAAAATATTCAAAACATAAGGGGATTTGCAACCGGTAATTGAAGCCAATTTGAAAAGGCTGTCGACAAGGGTTTTTCAGGCGGTATCGATTGATTTTGCGTCATCTCGTTTTCTTTCTTCTTTTTAGCACGTAATGAGATAATTTCTTATTCGGCGGCTTTACTCAAAGCTTAACTGAAGGCAAGTCATTTTGAAAAACTCCTATAAATAAATCAAATAATGTTTTTCCATTTCAAAGCGTTGTGTTTTCAAATTTTAACGTAACGTACAGAACCAATTTGATTTTGGAAAGTGCTGTAAGGGTGGAGTCCACGAATATACAAAATATGAAATTAAACGTTTTCTTTTTCAATCACAAGTAAGTAGGCATTGGAGTGGACAAATATACAATGTCACACTTCTGTTTCAATCACCTTTGAATTTATTGATCCCGACACAAAGGGTATTTGAGTGGACAGAAATAGTTTGAAGGTACCGTAATGATTCGATTTAGCGCCTGGGGCGCTTATTTACTTTTGGCACCTCAAGGGAGGGCGCTTATTCGAGTCAGGGCGCTTATTCGGGACAGGGCGCTTATTTAATTTTTTGAGAAACGACCAAATGTTTGAAACAAAACTTTAAGAAATATTAAGATAACTAACAAAAACAGAAACTGTAACAGTAACAAATTGTTGAAATTTTAGTTACTTTTGAAAGAATTGTTCCATTTTGCAGTTAATATAATATGTACGTACGATATGGTGAATGTTCATAAGTTTATCTTTTCGACGTCGATCACTTCAGTAGAGGCAGTTATCCACAATAGAGGCGATTATTAGAATAGGGGCGCTTATAACGGTTTATAAGAATGGGGACGCTTATTAGAACGGGGGCGCTAATTGGAATAGGGGCGCTTATTGACAAAAACACAGTCGAAGGGGGGCGCTTATTCGGAGGGGGGCGCTTATTTGAAGGAGGGCGCTAAATTGAATCATTACGGTAATATTCACTAGTTGATGGTTTTCTCAATTCTCTTTACTTCTTTGCTTAACACAACATGAAGAAATTTGATTTTGATCAGTGTCAAGAATTAAAATATCATTTTTCACTCGGAAAATAGCAAAACCATCTCCGAGTTCTGGTGAGCAGAGCCAATAGTAACTCCCTCGCTCCTTCACTCTGTCTAATTCTGTCAAATCCCCTTAAACATTTTGTTAATCTGTTCACTAGTGTAAGCTTCCCAACCAATTATCTTATTGGTACTTATTTCGCGATTTTGGCGAGACAGTATTTCGCAAGGTTTTTTTTGGCGATTTCAATAGGCAAATATGAAAAAAACATTTAAAAAAAAATCACGATTCAAGCGTTCTCAACTTCATTTTATTTTTCATAAAGCCTCAACTTTCTAAAATTTTCTACATAAACTGGAACAAGCAAAACGCATATTTGAAAATTGAAGTTTCAATGTATTACAACGTGGATACGCATTGTCTTAGTACGTAGTTCGCGACAATGTTTTGTCGATACATATCTTGTATATGTTATGGTTGGTACATGTTAATTTTTTTTTCTGTGATTTAATTCTTCTATTAAGTTTCTCTTCTTAAAATTTCGCGGGGCTTAAATTTTGTGAATCCTTCGCGAAAAACGCAAAATTTAAGACCCGCGAAATTAAGCACCAATAAAGTACGACTTGTTTTGGTTTCGCTTAATGTAAGAACCCCTTATTTTTTCGTGTTTGTTTGTTTCAATTAATATTGAAATTAAAAGATACGCCTATTTACAATAACGTTGTCATATTAAAAAGAAAAATGAAAAAGGTTAATAGGAATTTATTAGCTTAATCGTCATAACTGGTAGCATTTACAGGAAACCCACGAGTTTTTATCTGTACACATTGTTGCCGAGGTGAGAATCACATATTGCCGAGTCTAACAACAGAACTTCAAATGGTCCAAATGTCACTACAAATTATCTAAAGTATCACACGAAAAATGTCCACACTCGTTCGTAAACCACGTTGTCAAAAAAAGTCACAAGTTGAGCAGGTAACCAGGCCTTTCTTTCCGTAACCTGGCCTTTACTCTGCCCCAGTTCATCGCGGTAAGTCCGCGACACTCCCCCAGGAGAAAGTTCCGATTTCCGAGGAAAGGAGATTCTGCATCAGTTGCCTTGCTTGGGTAGCTGCTGCTCGGGTGGGATGCATAGTGGTGGAGGAAATTTCTGACGTTTTAGTTTCTTCAGTTGGCAGTCGACCAGAGAGAATCCAACCAAGATGAGATCCAAGCAAGTACAGTCCAGGTCTCACTTTCTTCCTTTCTGGCAAAACCAAATCACTGTAGTAGTCATTTCCAATCAGCAATTCCACACTTGATACCTCTAGTTCATTTGGGAGAGTGTTAGCAAGTTCATGTCCCCTTACAAGGGGGTCAAACTGCTCAGAATTGACAGGTGACCTCTGAATCATTCCAGTAATCTTTGGAACTACATTTGCTTGAATGTTCATTGTCTCTCCATTCTTTAATTTCAAACCAAGTTCAACCAGTGTAGTTTTAAGTTCCTTGGGCTTCGTGGAGCCAAACGTGAAGACAGTTAGGATTTCAGAATTGCTGGGCTTCAGTTGAAGTTTATTTACTAAATCCTCACTTATGTAGGTTCTCTGGCTTCCACAATCTAGCAAAAGTCGGGTAGGCAGCTTCTTTGAAGTCTCGAGGTTCACAGTATCTGTCAGTGCAGTCTGCATAAGTACTTGTTCGCCAGAAACCAATAACGAACTTTCAGTTTTATTTTCCTCAGTAGAAGAAAACCTTCTTGGGCAAAGACTTCTGTGGTGATTTTTAACTCTTTTGCAGTGGAAACATGGTTTGCTAACCTTGCATTCTTTCAGTAAATGATTTGGCTTTAAACAGATGAAACATTTTCCTTTGATTTTTGCCTTTCTTGACTCAACAGTTGGATACGTTTTACACTGGTCACTCCAGTGATCCTTTCTTTGGCAGTAAAAACAGCCTAATGTTTGACCTTTAGTGGAAGATACTGCATTTCCAGAAAGTAAAGCCCCAGTAGTTGTAACTCCAGGCCATTTCGCAAACAGTGATTTCTGGTTCTGAGACTTCATTTTAGTATCTTGGTCTTCAGGACTATAAATCAATGGAGTTTGACGCTCACCAACCTCTTGAGCACAAACATAACGTTTGAAAGCTTTTCGGATGCTTTCCACCGTCCATTTCTCCTCCATATCTTTGTACTCTTCCATACGGGACACAACTTCCTTTGGCAGCTTTGATTTAATCAGAAAAACGAAATGTGGCTGTTCCACATTCTCACCAAGGGCTTTAAGAGAACGAAGATGCTTCTCAATCGTGTCATAGGTTTCACGGAGTTTAGCAGTGAAAGGTGAAGAGATAGGAAGATCCATCAACGCTGAGTAGTGAGCATCCATCCTGATATCTTGTCTCCCAAATCTCTCTTGAAGTAAATTTATTGCCACTTCATAGTTGGAGTTAGTTAGCTCCAGCCCAGAGATAACTGCACTTGCAGCTCCTTCCAATTCAATTTTCAAATAGTTGAATTTGTCCACAGGTTGAAGATTTGGATTTCCGTGAATGGAGGCGTCAAATGAATCCCAAAATTCCTGCCATTTCAGGACATCTCCATTGAATTTTTGAAGTTCCAGTTTGGGAAGCTTGATAGTGGGAGTGTGACGAGTAATTGGAGTGCCAAATTCTTTTTCCAATTCAAGACGTTTTTGTTCCATTTCTGCTTTCATCTTAAGTTCTGTATCTGTAGTCGCTCTTTTGAGTTCCATTTCCTGCTCAGTTTGAACCAATTTTCTCTTAGCCTCCAATTCCACTTCCAATTTCTTTATTTCATGTTCACGCTGTTTGTCTATTTCATTCTGCTTCAACATTTCCAATTCCAGTTTCATCTTTTCCATTTGAATCTCTTTCTCTTGGTTTAGTTTTGCCAGTTGAAGATCCTTCTCTTGTTGAAGTTTTTCCATTTGAAGTTCTCTTTGATGAGCTCTTTCCTTTTCTCTTCCCTCATTTTCAGTTGTCTGCTGTTTTCGTTTGGCAATATTAATCAGAAGTGTTTTAAGATCGCAAATAGCTTCGTCTCCATCAAGCGCGAGAACACTGAAGTCTTCCATCTCACTTTCCAGTCGCTGGCTTTTAGCTTCGTCCTCTTTGCATGCCTCTTGTAGCTGTTCCAGTAAATCTTTATAAGTTTCGAGATTTCTCTCCAACTTGAGGAGTAATTGGTTGGCTTTGTACTCGGTTTCATCCAGAGAAACATCTTGTTGAAGGAAGGTTTCAACCTGTTCGATTCGATCCTTCAGTCGCTTCTTCGTCGGGCCCAAACGCTGACGAATACATCCACTCATTTTCCACGTTTGAAAGGTTTTATAACCTCGCTCTGCTACCACATGTTGCCGAGGTGAGAATCACATATTGCCGAGTCTAACAACAGAACTTCAAATGGTCCAAATGTCACTACAAATTATCTAAAGTATCACACGAAAAATGTCCACACTCGTTCGTAAACCACGTTGTCAAAAAAAGTCACAAGTTGAGCAGGTAACCAGGCCTTTCTTTCCGTAACCTGGCCTTTACTCTGCCCCAGTTCATCGCGGTAAGTCCGCGACACACATCTTAATCATGTAAAATTGATTTACGTGTATCAGGCCATTACATTTCTTCAGTAAGACATTACCTCTCTGGAACCTCTATTTTCATTCACCCGCTGTAAACACTACCTCTATTGTTATTCAGGGCTAGGGGCATTGTTGTCACCTGTTACCTATTGTTTTAAGAACCAATGAATTAACTCGTTCCGAGAGGTAGTGGGCGACCCCATTTCTTCGAATAAATTTTAACATACACCCGGCTAATTAATTCCTCTTTTCCTTTCTTCATCTTTCTTTTTCTATGACAACGTTATTGCAATTAAGTTTATCCATAACAAATACTCGAGTAAAATTACATTTCTGCTGGGTCGTCTATATGCATGTGTTTCTTTCGCTGCGATAGAGAAACGCGATAAACTGAGTTTTTTTTTTTACTGAAAGTATTTAAATGTAGAGGCGAAGTGGAGGGCATTCATCAAAGATGTTTTTTCTTGACGAAACAATGCCGAACAATAGTTAAAAGAGAACGGAAATTTAGTGGGAAGTACATATTCAAGACGTAGTTTGAAAAGCTTTGAATTTATCGAAATACACTTTACTTTTGAGTGTCTATAGCGGCTTTGGGCAGAATGCTAATTACACCGGCAGTTACACGAAAATTATTTCACCTCTCTCTTCTTTTCTAGAAAAAATACCTTGAACAAAACAACATAGACGCGAAATTACTCATTTTAGTAACAGAACACTAAAAAAAAATACACGAAATATAATATACTATGCTTATTATTGCGCCAGTAATTTCACAAAAATTATAACCTTTTTTCAGTTGCCCTAACGGGAATTAACTAACGGCAAGAAAATTTGAAAATCTTTTCGAAACTGAAATATTTTCGCCTTTGACATTTTTTGAAAACGTTGGAAGCTATAAATAAGCAAGAAAAGCAAGAACAGAAAAAGCAAGAAAAATAAAGAGTAATTTTTTTGTTTTGCGTGAAACAGCTGTCCAGAAGGTGTGTTTCGCTTTTTCATGAATATATTGCGAGAAAAAAAAAATACAATTTTAAACATCGCTCATGGAATTTTCCTAATGTAAGAAGCCAAAAAAGATAAAGAAAACACGTCACAGATGAGTAGACTACAAAAATATTTTCTTTATTCCTCTCTCTCTCTCTAAGTAATGTACAAATGGTATTTTTTGGTAAGTTTGTTTCACCGATCAAAAAACGATTAAATGAACTGAATCTTTGAAAGGGTTTTTGTTTCGAATATGGTTAGAAATGTCCTCACAGGGGTGTCTCTGTATATTCCTCTTGCGGCTGTGTTCGCACTGTAGTTGCATGTCCATTGTTCAATGTCTCATTTCCTTGTTGCTCATCTTCTTCTCGGCTAGCCCTATTTTGTCCTTGTTCGACATTAGCTATGACTCCAATCTGACTTGGTCCAAAGATTTTCCTTTCAAGTTCCTCAGCTCGTGCAATGTTTTTTCTTGATAGCAACTGAATGAAAGCTACGCGAAAATATCTTATTCTAACAGCGTAAATCAACGGATTAAACAACGAATTTAGTACTGGCAGTAAAGCAAATAGAAGCAAAACTGTATGCCCTACATTAGCAGGAATTCTGTCCTTAAAGGAAACAACAATAACAGCACAAAAACGTACTGGAATATAGCACAGGAAAATTACAGCTAGTACAATAGTTGTCGTGTAAAAAGCTTTCTTGTTCTTGAGTAGCTTCTCCTTGGCTTCTAAGGAAACTTGATTCGCAGCAATTTGTTTCTCGCTGCGGCGGACTTCCTTATATACAGCAACATTAAAGTAAATTATGGCGGGGAAAAAGAGAAACAGTATTACAGAACTTGCTAATATTGTCACGATTTTTCTGTTTGCCAATTCCGCGGGAAGAATGATGGCAACAGACCACGCCAGACAAGAGGCTATGATGATACGAACTTCAGTTACCTGGTTCTCGTGTGCGAAGGGATGTTTTATCGCGACATAACGCTCTGCACTCATCAAAAGTAGATGAGTAAACGAAGCCACCAGACATTTGCTAGTAACAGCCAATGATACGTCTGTTAGAGTGCAAAAAATGTTATCTTCACCCTTTAGAAGTAAACTTACGCTGGCTATCTGCAAAGGCTGGGCAACTAGTCCAACTACCAGGTCAGTTGTGGCTAAACAGGCGAGTGCAACGTTAGACTCGGTGCGAAGCTGTCGCTTGGTTTTCACTGCCACCATCACCAGGATGTTCAGAAAAATGATGAGAGGACAGGTGAGAGCGTTAACGACGAGTCTGACAATTACTAGAGTGCGAACATTGGGAGAAACTTTTGCAGGAGTTATAGGAAGAAATGCCGAACCACAACTAAGTAGTGAGATGTTGTCTGTGGTGAGATTCATCTTCGCGAGTCTCTGGTGTTCTTCTGAACGTTTCTCACATTTTGCTTTTCCCTACTTAGTTGAGTACAATTTAGCTTTATGTAGAATAATCTTTGGTTAAGATGGTATTGTGTTTCTTGCATTGGCATAATACTTTAATCGCTTGATGACAAATTTATCAATTAAAATTTACATTTATATCATTTCATTTAGCAAACTTTTATTAAGTGTTTAGCAATTTCTAATCTTCAGTACACGTAACCGGAATTTATGATGCACTTGAATTCAGATCCGAAAATGAAAGTATTCTTTAACAATGGCTGAAGAAAAGAATGTACCACAATGGTTTAAAATATACAAATATAAGGGGATTTGCAACCGGTAATTGCAGATTGAAGCCAATTTGAAAAGGCTGTCGACAAAGGTTCTTCTGGCTGTATCGATTGATTTTGCGTCATCTAGTTTTTTTTTCTTCTTTGCACGCAATGTCATAATTTCTTATTCGGCAGCTGTGCTCAAAGCTTAACTGAAGGCAAGTCATTTTGAAAAACTCCTAGAAATAAATCAAATGTTTTTCCATTTCAAAGCGTTGTATTTTCAAATTTTAACGTAACGAACAGAACCAATTTGATTTTGAAAAGTGCTGTAAGGGTGGAGTCCACGAATATACAAAATATGAAATTAAACATTTTCTTTTTTGTCACAAGTAAATAGGCATTGGAGTGAACAAATATAAAATGTCACATTTCTGTATCAATCACCTTTGAATTTATTGATCCCGACGCAAAGGGTTTTTGAGTGGACAGAAATGGTTTGAAGGAAATATTTATTGGTTGATGGGTCTCTCTATTCTCTCTACTTTTTTGGTTAACACAACATGGAGAGGTTTGGTTTTGATCAGTGTCAAGAGTTTAATATCATTTTGAACTTGAAAAAATAGCAAAGCCATTTCCGAGGTTTGGTGAGCAGGAACAATATTTACTCCCTCGCTTATTGGTTTCTTCGCTCCTTCTTATTCTGTCAGATCCTGTTAAACAATTTCTTTATCCGCTCACTAGTGTAAGCGTCTTTTTTAAAATAACCAATTACAGCTTGTTTTGGTTTCGCTTCATGTAAGAACCCCCATTTTCACGTGTCCCGTTGTTTCAATTAATATTGAAATTAAAAGATATACTAGTAAGAACACTAGTAAGCGGATTACTAAACAAAATGTTTAACAGGATCTGACAGAATTAGACGGAGCGAGGGAGTGAATATTTTTCCTGCTCACCAAAACTTGGAAATGGCTTCGCTATTTTCCGAGTTGAAAATGATATTTTAATTCTTGACACTGATCAAAATCAAACTTCTTCATGTTGTGATAAGAAAAGAAGTCAAGAGAATTGAAACACCATCAACTAGTAAGTATTACCTTCCAGGGGCGTAGCCAGCTTTTTGAAGACTTGTAGGCCAGGTCAATTGGCTGCAAGGGTCGCTTTTCAAGGGGAATGGGACGGAGGAAGTCTGCTGCGGAAATATTTTTGGATCAAGACTCTCGAAAATAAGTTCTCCTTCACTCAGTTTCTGCTTATGTTATGTGTATTTCATAGCACCTAAATTATAACATTTCATAGGAAGGAATTGTGCGAGTTTTCACTCATTCTGGCCAAAATAAACGCACTTGTCTTTTTCGGCGTATGCCATTGTGGGTTTGTCTGTCACCTGGCTAGTCTTGAAGGCTCCCGAGTTTGCACTTGATCGACGAGCCATGATCTTATCGCAAAAGGATAATTGTAAAATATCTAACGCTAATGTACGTTACAAATATTGCTTTTTATTTCATTTTAAAAGCGTCTCAGCCTGAATTTTTTCTATCATTATACATTTTAACAACACTACTGAGCTGAAAAATTTCTAGACCCGGGCCTACGGGCCTATAGGCTGACTACGCCCCTGCCTTCAAACCATTTCTGTCCACTCAAATACCCTTTGCGTCGCGAACAATAAATTTAAAGTTGATTGATACAGAAATATGACATTGTATATTTTCCCACTCTAATGCCTATTTCCATTGAAAAAGAAAATGTTTAATTTGATATTTTGTATTTGTAAACTCCACCCTTACAGTACTTTTCAAAATCAAATTGGTTCTTTACGTTACGTTAACAAAAAGATTAAGGTTAAGCCAAATTGGAAAATACAACACTTTGGAATGGAAAAACATTATTTGATAAATTTCAAAGAGTTTTTCAAAATGAGTTGCCTTTTGTTGAGCTTTGAGCACGGCCGCCGAATAAGTTAAAGACATTACGTGCCAAGAAGAAAAAGAAAACAAGATGACGAAAAATCAATCGATACCGCCTGAAGAAGACTTGTCGACAAAGTCTCTTCAACTTGGCTTCAATCTGCAATTACCGGTTGTAAATCCCCTCATGTTTTGTTTTTTAAACCATTGTTGCACATTCTTTTCTTAAGCCATTGTTAAACAATACTTTCATTTTCAGATCTGAATTCAAGTGTATCTTAAATTCCGGTTACGTGTACTGAAGATTAGGAATTAATAAGCACTTAATAATTGTTTGCTAAATGAATTATATTAATGTAAATTTTAGTTGATAAAAGAGATTAACGAGAACACAATACCATCGTAACCAAAGTTTTCTCTACATAAAGCTAAATTGTACTCAACTACGTAAGGATTGGAAGACGAATTTAAGAACATTAAATCCTACGGGACTTTGACCGAGAAGTTCGTCAATTTTTATTATTGCTATTTTTTTAATAATATTTTCAAATTTTTAAATTTTTTAAATTTCAAATTTTTATATTTTTAATCTTAGTTAGACAATATTGTAATATGTAGTCATTCTTAATTATAGCTTAATTTATTTTTATACACTTCCAAGAAATTTTTATTTTTCTATTTGTATTTTTATTTCGTGGCGCACCTGCAAACTAGCTCTTCAGCTAAGCGTGCTGACCACGTTAAATAAAGATTGATTGATTGATTGATTGATTGATTGATTGTAAGGAAGAACAAAACGTGAGAAACGATCAGAAGAACACCAGAGACTCGCGAAGATGAATCTCACCACAGACAACACCGCTTTACTTACTTGCGGATTGGCATTTCTTCCTGTAAATCCTGCAAAGATTTATCCCGATCTTTACGCTGTATTTATTGTCAGAATCGTCATTAATACTCTCACCTGTCCTCTTATCACTTTTTTGAACATCCTGGTGATGGTGGCAGTGAAAACCAAACGACAGCTTCGCACCGAGTCTAACGTCGCACTCGCCTGTTTAGCCGCCACAACTGACCTTGTAGTTGGACTAGTTGTTCAACCTTTGCAGGTCACCAGCGTAAGTTTACTTCTAGAAGGTGAAGTAAGCATTTTTTGCACTCTAGCAGACGTATCAGTGGCTTTTACCAGCAAATGCCTGGTGGCTTCGTTCAGTCATCTACTTTTGATGAGTGCAGAGCGTTATGTCGCGATAAAACAGCCCTTCACACACGAGAACCAGGTAACTGAAGTTCGTATCATCATAGCCTCTTGTCTGGCGTGGTCTGTTGCCATCATTCTTCCCGTGGAAAATCTCTTGTTGTCAAGCAAAAAAATAGTGACAATATTAGCAAGTTCTGTAGTACTGTTTTTCTTTTTCCCCGCCATAATTTACTTTAATGTTTCTGTATACAAGGAAGTCCGCCGCAACGAGAAACAAATTGCTGCCAATCAAGTTTCCTTTGAAGCCAAGGAGAAGATACTCAAGAACAAGAAAGCTTTTTACACGACAACTATTGTACTATTTGTAATTTTCTTGTGCTATATTCCAGTGCGTTTCTGTGGCGTTATTATTATTACCTTTAAGGACAGAATTCCTGCTAATGTAGGGCATATTGCTTTGTCTCTATTTGGTTTACTGCCAGTGCTGAATTCGTTGTTTAATCCGTTGATTTACGCTGTTAGAATAAGATATTTTCGCGTAGCTTTCATTCAGTTGCTATCAAGAAAAACTATTTCACAAGCTGAAGAACTTGAAAGGAAAATCTTTGGACCAAGACAGATTGGAGTCATAGCTAATGTTGAACAAGAACAAAATAGAGCTAGCCGAGAAGATGATGAGCAACAAGGAAATGAGACATTGAACAATGGACATGAAACTACAGTGCGAACACAGCCACAAGAGGAATATGAAGAGACACCTCTGTGAGGCCATTCCTAATCATATTCGAAACAAAAATCCTTTTGAAAGATTCGGTTTATTAAATCGTTTTCGATCGGTGAAACAAACTTACAAAAATAATACCAGTTGTACATTACTCAGAGAGAGAGAGGAATAAAGAAAATATTTTCGTAGTCTACTCATCTGTGACGTGTTTTCTTTATCTTTTTGGCTTCTTACATTAGGAAAATTCCATGAGCGATGTTTAAAATTGTATTTATTTTTCTCGCAATATATTCATGAAAAACCGACACACCGTGACCTTCTGACAGCTGTTTATTTTTCTTGCTTTATGTATAGCTTCCAACGTTTTCAAAAAATGGCGAGGGCGAAAATATTTCACGAGGATTGAACTCGGGACAACCGAGAACAAATCCAGCTAGTGGCAAAGGCAGGTCTTGAACCGTGGACCTCCGGATTACAATAACAGCACCCTAAACCACTCGGCCACGCTTGCCTTCTTGCCGTTAGTTAATTCCTGCTAGAGAAACTGAAAAAAGGACATAATTTTTGTGAAATTACTGGCGCAATAATAAACATAGTATATTATATTTCGTGTATTTTTTTGAGTTTTCTGTCACTAAAATGAGTAATTCGCGTCTATGTTGTTTTGTTCAAGATATTTTTTCTAGAGAAAAAGAGAGAGGATTTACGTGTAACTGCCGGTGTAATTAGTATTCTGCCCAAAGCCGCTAGACAATCAAAAGTTAAGGTGGCTCTACCCAGTTTTTTTCTAGCGATACCTATCAACTTTGAAACCCTTATACTTAAAGGGATTAATGTCAATGACAAAACTACTATATCACATGCATTACACATAGACTGTACTTCAATATGATATAAATTTTTTGGCGATCAGAATGAATATCACGTGGCAATGACGTCACACAGGGTTTTACTCTGAATCGAATTTTAGGCGGTAACCGCATTTTCTCTCGAGATCCTCCACGCTACGTATACCTTGGGTGTTTGCCTTCATCTCAGTGGAGTTTCATCGAAATATACAAGAGGAATTTTGAAATATCTTGAAATTTCTTTTTAGATGGTATAATTTATGCGTAAAATAAAGTCAAGACTTCATATAAAGAAATTTGCTTCTTTTTTATGTTTAATGAGAGGCTTTAGCCCCCATTCCTTTTAGAAATGTCCCATATACTACATCCAAACCTTTAGAAGAAAGTAGACTTGCGCGATTTCGAAAAATATGAAAATATCTTAATCGGAGTAGAGCTCAATGTTTAGCTCTATTTACCATTTTTACGGCTACTTTTGCAAAAAAGCGATTATTTCAAAAACCCGTCGATGAAATTTTTCCAAAATTTTTTAGGATGAAAAATAATCAGTACACCACACAATCATTAAATTTCATGCTCATTGAAAATTTCTAAGGTTGTCTAAACTAAACGCAAAATTGAGTAAACATTGAAGCGATGTCGAAGTTTGAGATAATTTTGTGCTATGGGATTTCCTTTTGTTTCGAGTTAAGCACAACATCGAATTCCTGTGCACCACGCGTAAAATGACAACGCTTGGCTACCTTCCGAAAGCTTTCCGAAATCTTTCCGAAATATGGAACAATGGAAAAGAAATTGTCACGCATGAGTTTTTCTTGTTGGGTCGACGTCTTGGCTGAGATAAAAGTTAACCGGCTTTGAGTTTGGTGTTGTGTGACTGCTTTCTTCAGTTGGAAATGTATTCATTCATCCAGTATTGTTTACTTGAACTCGATGAGAATATTACCATATTCAAAACTATTTCGGAAAGCTTTCGGAGGGTAGCCAAGCGTGGTCATTACACGCGTGGTGCACAGGAATTCGATGTTGTGTTAAAATCGAAACAATAGGAAATCCCAGAGCACAAAATTATTCAAAACTTCGACATCGCTTCAATGTTTACTCAATTTTGCTTTTAGTTTAGACAACCTTAGATATTTTCAATGAGCATGAAATTTAGGGATTGTGTGGTGTACTGATTATTTGTCACCCTGAAAAAATTTGGAAAATATTCATCGACGGGTTTTTGAAATAATCGCTTTTTTGCGAAAGTAGGCGGAAAATTTGTAAATAGAGCTAAACATTGAGCTCTACTCCGATTAAGATATTTTCATATTTTTCGAAATCGCGCAAGTCTACTTTCTTCTAAAGGTTTGGATGTAGTATATGGGACATTTATAAAAGGAATGGGGGCTAAATCCTCTCATTAAACATAATAAAGAAGCAAATTTCTTTATATGAAGTCTTGACTTTATTTTACGCATAAATTATACCATCTAAAAAGAAATTCCAAGATATTTCAAAATTCCTCTTGTAGATTTCGATGAAACTCCACTGAGATGAAGGCAAACACCCAAGGAATACGTAGCGTGGAGGATCTCGAGAGAAAATGCGGTTACCACCTAAAAATCGATTCAGAGCAAAACCCTGTGTGACGTCATTGCCTCGTGATATTCATTCTGATCGCCAAAAAATTTATATCATATTGAAGTTCAATCTATGTGTAATGCATGTGATGTAGTAGTTTTGTCATTGACATCAATCCCTTTAAGTATGAGGGTTTCAAAGTTGTTAGGTATCGCTAGAAAAAAACTGGGTCGAGCCACCTTAAGTGTATTTCGATAACTTCAAAGATTTTCAAACTACGGCTTAAATATGTACTTCACACTAAATTTCTGTTCTCTTTTAACTATTATTCGGCATTGTTTCGTTAAAGAAAAACATCCTTGATGAATGCCCTCTACTTCGCCTCTACATTTTAAATACTTTCAGTAAAAAACTTAGTTTATCGCGTTTCTCTATCACAGCAAAAGAAACACATGCATATAGACGACCCGACAGAAATGTAATTTAACTCGAGTATTTGTTATGGATACACTTAATTGCAATAAAGTTGTCATAGAAAAAAGAAAGATGAAAAAAAGGAAAAGAGGAATTAATTAGCCGGGTGCATGTTGAAATTCACCCGAAGAAATGTAATGGCCTGATACGCGTAAATCAATTTTACATGATTAAGATGTGTACAGATATAAACTCGTGGGTTTCCTGTAAATGCTACCAGTTCTAATGATTAAGCTAATAAATTCCTATTAACCTTTTTTCATTTTTCTTTTTAATATGACAACGTTATTGTAAATAGGTGTATCTTTTAAATTCAATATTAATCGAAACAAACAAACACGAAAAAATTAGGGTTCTTACATGAAGCGAAAACAAAAGAAGCCGTACTTTATTGGTAACTATACTTAATTTCGCGCGTCTTGAATTTCGCGTTTTCGCGATTCTAAAAAAATCACAAAATTAAAGACCCGCGAATAAAAAATCTTCGCGAATTTTAACAAGAGAAATTTAATAGAAAAATTAAATCACATAAAAAAAAGATTAACATGTACCAACCATAACATATACAGGATATGTATCGGCAAAACATTGCCACGAACTACGTACTGAGACAACGCATATCCACGTCGTAATACACTTAAACTTCAATTTTCAAATATGCGTTTTGCTTGTTCCAGTTTTTTAGAAAATTTAAAAAGTTGAGGCTTTTTGAAAAATAAAATAAAGTCGAGAACACTTGAATCGCGAAATTTTATTTAAAATGCCATTTTTTCACTGGATCTGCCTATTGAAATCGCGAAAAAAAAAACCTTGCGAAATACTGTCTCGCCAAAACCGCGAAATAAGTACCAATAAGGTAATTGGTTGGGAAGCTTACACTAGTGAGCAGGTTTTTTATTGTGTATCTTAGATTTTTTTAATTATTTTTAAAAGGGGGGGCCCGGATTTTTTTATTTTTATAGCTTTTAGGGGCCCCCCTCTATAAAAAAAGAGTTTTTTTATTTACTTACTTATTTACTTACTAGATTAACAAAATGTTTAAGGGGATCTGACAGAATTAGACGGAGTGAAGGAGCGAGGGAGTTAGTATTGGCTCTGCTCACCAGAACTCGGAGATGGCTTTGCTATTTTCAATCAATCAATCAATTCATGTTTCCGAGTTTAAAATGATATTTTAATTCTTGACATTGATCAAAATCAAATTTCTTCATGTTGTGTTAAGCAAAGAAGTAAAGAGAATTGAGAAAACCATCAACTAGTGAATATTATCTTCAATCCATTTCTGTCCACTCAAATACCCATTGCGTCGCGATCAATAAATTCGAAGGTGATTGATACAGAAATGTTTCATTGTATATTTGTCCACTCCATTTTTTTTTTTGATTAAAAAAGAAAATGTTTAATTTCATATTTTGTTTTCGTAGACTCCGCCCTTACAGCATTTTCCAAAATCAAATTGGTTCTGTAGGTTGCGTTAATAAAACAGATTTTGGTAAGGCCAAATTTAAAAATACAATGCTTTAGAATGGAAAAACATTATTTAATGACTCGCCTTTAGTTAAGCTTTGAGCACAGCCGCCGAATAAGAAATAAGTTTCATTACGTGCAAAGAAGAGAAACGAAAACAAGATGACGCAAAATCAATCGATACCGCCTGAAAAAGCCTTGTCGAAAGCTTTTTACAAATTGGCTTCAATTTGCAATTACCGGTTGCAAATCCCCTTATGGTTTGTATTTTTTAAGCCATTGTTGCACATTCTCTTGTTAAGCCATAATTACTGAATACTTTCAATTTCGGATCTGAACTCAAGTGCATCATAAATTCCTCTTACGCGCGTGTATTGAAGATTAGGAATTAATAAACATCTATTAATAACAGTTTGCTAATGAATGATATAAATGTAAATTTTATTTGATAAAATTTTCATCAAGACTAAGGAACGTGGAAAACATAACTAGTAAAAAAAAAAACGATCTGAAAAATACGAAAACTAAGTTATCGAAAAAAAAAGATGAATCTCACCACAGACAACGCCACATTGCTCAGTTGTGGTTTGGCTTTTCTTCCTATAAATCCTTCAAATATTTCTCCCGATCTCCACGCAGTATATATAGTCAGAATCGTCGTTAACGCTCTCACCTGTCCTCTCATCATTTTTCTGAACATCCTGGTGATGGTGGCAGTGAAAACCAAACAACAGCTTCGCACCACATCTAACGTAGCACTCGCCTGTTTAGCCACAACTGACCTTGTAGTTGGACTAGTTGCCCAGCCTTTGCAGGTCGCCAGCGGAAGTCTTCTTCTAAAAGGTGAAGTAAACATTTTTTGCACTCTAGCAGACGTATCAAGAGCTGTTACAAGCAAATGTCTGCTGGCGTCGTTCAGTCATTTACTTTTGATGTGTGCAGAGCGTTATGTCGCGATAAAACATCCCTTCGCACACGAGAACCAGGTAACTGAAGTTCGTATCATCATAGCCTCTGGTCTGGCCTGGGCTGCAGCCATCATTTTTCCCGCGAAAAATCTCTTTTTGTCAAACCGAAAACTTGTAACAATATTAGCAAGTTCTGTTATACCTTTTTTCTTCTTCCCCGCAATGGTTTACTCAAATGTTGCTGTTTACAAGGAAGTCCGCCGCAACGAGAAACAAATTGCGGCTAACCAAGTTTCCTTAGAAGCCAAGGAGAAGATACTCAAGAATAAGAAAGCTTTTTACACGACAACTATTGTGCTGCTTGCAATTTTCTTGTGCTATATTCCAACACGTTTCTGTGCCGTTATTATTATTACCTTTAAGGACAGAATCCCTGCAAATGTAGGGCATATTGCTTTGTATCTTTTTACTTTACTGCCAGTGCTGAATTCGTTTTTTAATCCGTTGATTTACGCTGTTAGAATAAGATATTTCCGCGTAGCTTTCATTCAGTTGCTATCAAGAAAAACTATTGCACAAGCTGAAGAACTTGAAAGGAAAATCTTTGGACCAAGACAGATTGGAGTCATAGCTAATGTCGAACAAGGACAACATAGAGCTAGCCGAGAAGAAGATGAGCAACAAGGAAATGAGACATTGAACAATGGACATGCAACTACAGTGCGAACACAACCGCAAGAGGAATATGAAGAAACGCCTCTGTGAGGACATTGCTAATCATATTCGAATCAAAAATCCTTTCATTTAAGATTCGGCTTATTAAATCGTTTTTCGATCAGTGAAACAGACTTACAAAAATAATAGGAGTTGTATAGTACTAAGAGAAGGAAGAAAAAACAGAACATAATAACAATGCATGTGAAAACTGGTTGTGTAAGTTTAACTCTAACGTTTCGGCTCTGAATATTATGATAACATAATTAAATTTTAAATGTGTAAATTTTGTTGACCTTGTTTAATTTGGATGTGGTTATATCTTTTTATCCACCTCTTAAAACAGTTAAATACCCAGAGAAAGTTATCAGAAAGAATGTTAAAAAAGAAAACCTTATCAGGCTCCATGCATATAGAGAACATTTTTTAAATTGATATTTTTTCCTCTTCAGCGAAAAGCTTGCATATTATTTCTTTATGAATACAACTGATTTAATATACGAATGGTCGTGGGAGAAAAGAAGTAGGCTCTGTAAAAAAAATACCAAAATCTTTTCATCTCTAACGTTTTTTGCTTTAAGAAGGACGAAACTTCCTTGAGGGAAGTTTAAAAATCGTATTTATTTTTGTCGTAAAATGGCGCATGAAATCTTTTCATTTTTACGCTAAAACTTCACTGTCAACATTGACAGCTGATACACGGCCTCTGAACAGCTGTTCCGCGTAGAACAAGACATTCGGTTCATTTTTTCTTGTTTTTTTCTAGCTTCCAACGATTTCAAAATTGAAGCTAATTTGAAAAAGGCTGTCGACAAGAGTTCTTCAGGCGGTATTGATTGATTTTGAGTCATCTTGTTTTCTTTCTCTTCTTATAGCTCTTAATGACTTTTTCTTATTCGGCGGCTGTGCTCAAAGCTTAACTAAAGGCAATTCATTTCGAAAAACTCCTATAAATAAATCAAATAATGTTTTTCCATTTCAAAGCGTTGTATTTTCAAATTTGCTTTACTTCAATCTTTTACATCCTCGTACCCAGGGTCTCCTTCCCTTGACACGAGAATGCTAACGTAACGTAGAGAACCAATTTGATTTTGGAAAGTGTGTAAGGGTGGAGTCCACGAATACAAAATATGAAATTAAACATTTTCTTTTTTATCACAAGTAAGTAGGTATTGGAGTGGACAAATATACAATGAAACATTTCTGTATCAATCACCTTTGATTTTATTGGTACCGACGAAAAGGGTATTTGAAGTGAACGGAAATGGTTTGAAGTTAATATTCACTGGTCGATGGTTTTCTCAATTCTCTTTACTTCTTTGCTTAACACAACATGAAGAAATTTGATTTTGATCAGTGTGAAGAGTTAAAATATCACTTTCACTCGGAAAATAGCAAAGCCATTTCCAAGTTTTCCATTTCCCAATACACAGAATGTATTTAATTTAATGGTCACAAGTGTTAAGGTGGCTCAACTGGATTTTCTAGGGGTACACCGCTCAAGTTTGAGAATTCACTACGTCGGCATTAACAATGCTATCGAAAAACAATCACCACAGTTGTATTAGATAAAGATGATTTTTTTTTATGATCAGTGTTATATTGACATCGGAGTTGTCATTGCGACGAAATGACATCATTGCGTTTTTTACTTTCGCTCGTATTCCTCGGCACAGGATGATTTCTTCGGAAATCGCTCAAAGGAGTTGAACCACACATATCGATGCTGGCAAAGTTTGAACAAATTCTGTGAGAGCGTTTTCGAAATATTTGAGGATATATAATTTTGGGGGCTATAAATACAGTCAAAAACATACTAACGAGAAAATGGGGAAATATCTAAAGAAAACGACGCGTCTGTGGATTGCAGTTGATTGTGGATTGCGCGCCTAGCTGTGGATTTCAAAGACTTCAAATTGCACTCGCCCTACGGGCTCTTGCAATTTGGTTAGCCTTTGAAAAATTTACTCGTGCTGATTTATCCCAATTTGCACCCGAAATCATGCGATTACCTATACAAATTCAAACAATAACGAGAGTATGTGGCCCTAGGGAAAGTAAACTGGCTGTGGTGTTTGTTTGGCACAGACGTGGTTAGTTCTTAATTTATTTTCAAAGTGTTGTGGTAAATTTAAACCTTGACAGTGGTCGTTACAAGCTCTCGTGCGGGTGAACCGAAAATCGTTAAAAACACGAAAAAAATAAATGATCTGATCGAGCGGATTGCGGTTTTAGTATAAGTACATGGAAGTCTTGCAACACACAAGAAATGAGCGAAATCTATTTTTCAAGCCAGATCGACCTGACCGTTTTAATAGGTACAGCCTCTTAACTTTGCAATGGTCAGAGCAGTCGGGGGAATAAGTGCCAGTTTTAGCAAATCTTCGTTGAAGCACTCGGAAAATTTCCGGAATAAATTTCATCCAATCAAAAACTAGCGCAAGCGCCCACGAGTACTTCGAAAGCCGTCGCGTGTGTCAATACGTCATGTTGCTTAGCAACTTTTGGGACGAAAACCGCGGGCTCAGTCACTTCTCAGAGAAGTGATGTCGCCATCAACTGGCACTTGTTCCGCCGACTGAGGGTAGTTTTCCTGTACAAACCAGTGGCGGATCCAGACTTCAGATAAGGGGGGTGGGGGGCATCCAGACCGTAGAATAAAGGTGGCCGCTCTCGTAAATAATTTTTATCGGCCATTCGAGCCTCTATTTGTTCTAAAAATAAGGTTGGGGCCTGGGCCCCTCTCCAAGATCCGCACTGCAAACCGATGACATAATTCTTTAAACTGACGGTAACTCTACCAGAAAGTTATCTGACGATGGTCTAGCAACGGTTAAAGGAAAAGTTCGGTTGTTTATTAAAAGACAATGGGGTTGATTTTACGTATCAACTGCAATTTGATTTCTCGATTTGAAAAACGTTTCATGTTGTAGAATCGAAATACACAGAAATACAAAACTACTACGCGATAATTTAATTCACTTTATTCTGCATTCATTCACGAGAATTGAAAGGGTTTCCTGCAACTTTACAACATGTCTTCCTAACTAAAGGTAGGCTTGCTTCCCTTGAAACTAAATACCTAGACGAAACCACCAAATTATCGTTTCAAACATTTTCAAATATTGGATCAATTATATCAACGAAGTTGAATTAGGAATTGAAGAAATAATACCTATGTGAATGCACATAATCTGTATATTATAAGATAAATATACTAGAACCTAATTATATAATATAATAATTGAATCTATACATAATACAATGTTTGCATAAATATAGTAATAATCAATAATATAATAATCAATATCTTCAGCAATAAATGCAATGTTCAGTGCAATAATTGAGCCCGCTCCATAAATCAGGATTTTTTTGTTCTGGGGTTTTGCAGATTATATGGGATTTATCTTGCATCCCTACACAGAAAGACAAGAGGTTTTTCCTTGGTTCATCTCGTCCCTGAAGAGCGACTGAGCCCACGGTCTTCCACAAATGCTGCTAAGCAACACGACTGTTGCTAGGCAACATGACGTCACCTGGTGGCGTCATGTTGATGTGACAGCTGTCAGAGGGTTGTAAGTGCTCATGCTAGTGTTGGATCAAAAACTCTTCGAGTTACTCAATGTGAATTTACTAAGGCAGCACTTGCCCCTCTTCCCTTTGAACAACCCTAATAAATTACCCAAAGAAATCAAATTTTACCTTTCAAAATTTCAGCATTTTCGTGGTTGAAAGTGGCTCACCATTTTGTAGCAAATGGTGTATCCTGGATAGCTTATCTGGTAATGGCTCAACATGCCCCGGGGAGGGAGGCACATCAAAGTCTGTCTTATTTTCTGGTAATTCCCTTCCCACCGATCCCTGGCTACTTTTTTCTTCTAAACTTGAAAGCCTCTCAGACGAAACGAGACAACGTGATGCTGTCTTTCTGTTCATAAAATTACCGTAATTATTTTCAGGCAAGCCACTATTATAGTCCTCTAATACACTCTCTAAACTCTTACTAAGAGAATTTGCTTTAACACATGTAGGTTCAGACAGAGCGCTACAGCCCGGTTGTTCAATAGCAACTGTATAATCTGTTCTGTCCTCATCCAATAATTTCAATTCAGTTGCTTTGCCTGTCTTCGCTGGTTGTGGAGCTGCAAAATTCTTGTGTTTTTGTTTCTTGTTGGTTTGTTACATCATTAGAAGAGGAGATCCCTTCTGGGTTGTGTAAGGCAGCGGATATCTTCTCCTCTTTAACTATACCAGTGCTTTTAGCTCGACGTCTCTTAGGTACTGGTGCAAGACCCTCATCATCATCAAGTCCCAGTTCTTTGCACTTTGCCCGGACTAAGAAAAATTAGAAAAAAAAAAAAAAAAACATTGATATCGCTGTGTCAATCAAAACTCAATTTGATTCTCATGGTTGATTTGAAATGAAGAGGGAATGATCAATCATTTCAACAGTGAAAAATGCTAACCTAACGGACAAACATTTTTTGTGAATTCCGTTACGTTTACTTGATAAAAGACAGGAAATTCACCAACCAATTTTCACACTACGTATTAAGCTGTAGAAAACGAAAATCAGAAATCATTTTTCGTTTTCCTAAGGAGACAGGAACAAACATCAACACAGAACATTAACTTTTTTGCCTGAGAAGAAAATATAAAACTCAATTCCGAGTTTCGTTTCACACGACAGCAAAAAAAAAAAAATAAATAAATAAAAAATAAAATTTCGCTGTCAAAAGTATTTATTTTCTTTCTCCACTGAAGAACTATTATGAATGGGAGGGTAATGGTGACGTAAAATTTATTGGAATGGTATGATAGAGCGGAATGAATGCGTCCCTGTAAACGTTGTACTTTCTGCGAGGTTCTTTGCATTGTATTTCTTTAAATACGGCTCTCAAGAAAAGCACAACTTTAGGTTACATTTTTGCTTGTGTAAATAAATCATATGTTTTCGTATTTATTTTAACTAAATAAACCATGCCTTCTCAATGCAAAACCCCAGAAACTGCTGTTCCAACATAACAATACTCGAACGCACTCTTTAATCTATGATTACTGCTAGTTTTAACTATTTGTTACAAGCCGACTAGTTCACCTTTCTCGTCAGGAACCGGACGAGAAACTTGCAGTAATTTTGTCATTGCAGCTTTCTCCTCTGCCTGCTGCTTATTTACAAGGTGTTCAGCAGCGTGTTCCTGGAATCGTTCCTCGCCAGACTCGCCTTGATTACATGAGTCACATTCTTGAAGGCGAGTAAGGTCCTTCAGTCTGCGGGTGATATGCAGTCGTAAACATTACAATAATCATTACCTAAAACTGTTTTCCACGAATGCCGGCCGGGTCTCTAATTTGTAAAATTAAGATTCACAAATCGCTTAAATTGATTGAATGACTTTGTTTCCCTACGATTACAGGGTAGGGGTGTTCTAGAGAGCTGCACCGTTATAGCTAAAGCTATTTTCAAAGAGTTAGATTGTGGAAGATTGACAACTAGTTTGTTTGTAGACTCCCTGAAAGAATAGCGCGTTCCATTGCTTTTAAGAAATTTAGATATAGAGTCTAATGAATAAACTGTATAATATCATAGGTGACAAATTATTCCGTAATAAAAGATGTTTTAAAGCTTAACCTTTGTACATTTTCCCTTGAATTTCATCTTAGCCAGTTAGCCGTGGCCTGTAATAAAACTTTTGATGATATTTTATATTACAAAACGTCAAAACGACTTCTAGACTTAAGCCAATTCCATAAATGGCATCGAGTGGATTTTTGAGCGTTTTACAGGGGCATTGTTTTCAGTTCATTCAAGACGAACTACGGTCATAATGTGAGAAATAATTGACAGTTGATTCATCTTTGAACTTTTTTGTCAACAGCAAAAAGGAATCTGTAAGACTAAAAAACTTGTGGACTTGAGCAAAATGTATGCTTTCAACTTTTCAAAGCTCGGAGTTCGCGATGCAATATACCGGTCAAAAACCTACGATTGAAGCGTAATTTGTCACCTATGATAAGGCTCGGGAAATTATTAGCATTTTGACAAAACGCACGTGAAATTATTTCCTAATTTCAATCGTCACCATTTGATTATCAATACTAATATTTTTATCATTTGTGTCTATTTTTCCAAACACTGGTAATGACGACTAGTCATACCTACTGAAAAAGTTCACTGTAACAGGTAGCAGCTCTCACAAGGTCTTTCAATCATATCCTTGGAGAAAACAATAGAACAAACAACAGGAACAATGCCCCTAGCCACAAACACAATAGCAACTGCTATTCTAGAGGACCAGTAGAATTACCGTAATGATTCGATTTAGCGCCCGGGGCGCTTATTTACTTTTGGCACCTCAAGGGAGGGCGCTTATTCGAGACAGGGCGCTTATTTGGGGCAGGGCGCTTATTTAATTTTCCGAGAAACAACCAAATGTTCAAAACAAAACCTTAATAAATATTAGCAAATTGTTGAAAGTTCAGCTACTTTAAAAAGAATTGTTAATATATACATGTACGGTACGATAAATGTTCATGCGTTTATCTATTCGACGTCGATACTTCAGTAGGGGCATTTATCCGCAATAGGAGGCGCTTATTAGAACAGGGGCACTTATAGGAATGGGGGCGCTTATTAGAATGGGGGCGCTTATTGGAATAGGGGCGCTTATTTACAAAAACACATTCGAAGGGGGGCGCTTATTCGGAAGGGGCGCTTATTGGAAAGAGGGCGCTAAATCGAATCATTACGGTACAAGCTTACGAGGTCTTTTACACTACTGGACTTAACAGACTTTGTAACTCAGCTGAAGCTGGACCCTGATTGCTGTTATGTCAACAAACCTTTCAAAAGCATCCTCCAATGTATCCAGTCCAGCTGGTGGTACATTAGGATAAACATGATATGGCCTCAGGTAACCCACCAGATCCTGAATCTAAAAATACAAACACTCGTTGTATACTGGAGACAGAAATGAATAAAAAACAACTGCTGCATACACATGTTTGCAGTAACTATTGTACACAATTCTTGGACAAGTCGTCTGTTGTCCAAATTATAAAAAAAGTAAACTAAGGCAAACATGAAACTGTCCAGGGTAAGCAAATTGCGTGAGCTGCTTGTCCTGGAATTCAAACTTTTCATTCGTGTGTTGTACACTTTTACGTGCATTGACAAGAACTTTTAAGAAGAAGAAGAAGAAAACTGTGCTGCAAGGATTTAAGAAATACTTTTTTCTTCTGTCTGTGGGAGGCGCGGTGGCCTAATGGTTAGCGCGCTCGAACGGCCCGGGTTCGAGGCCTGGCCGGGGCGCTGCGTTGTGTTCTTGGGCAAGACACTTTACTCTCACAGTGCCTCTCTCCACCCAGGTGTATAAATGGGTACCGGCGAATTTACTGCCGGGGGGTAATCCCTGCGATGGACTGGCATCCCATCCAGGGGGGAGTAGCAATACTCTCAGTCGCTTAATGTTACGGAAACCGGGATAAGCTCCGGCTGTATGGGCCACTTGGCTCGAACACAGACTTTATCTTTTTTTTTTTTACCTTTTTCTTCTGTCAGGCAAAGCCTAACCAAAGACCTTGAAAGTTTTCTTAAACAGACTTTAGTCTTTGCATCAAGGAATGTACTTTAATTTCATAGATACCCCCTCCCCACCAAAAAAGAATCAAGTCTCAAGGAAAAGCTGTCTAAGAGCCAATAAAAAAGGGGAGGTCATCGGTGATTAAGAGATTCTGTTAAGTCATTTCATAAGTTAAGTTGGTTTTCATACAAAAGTAATAAGGGTTTACCTCTTCCATTGACGCATGCATTGAATGGACGACCCTCCATAGCTTTTTCCCCTTGTCATACCTGTTAAAGAAAAAAAGATGCCTTGTAGAACGCATACTGGTCATATCACTATAATATGTTAAAGGGACTATGTCACGGGGATTCCGCAGATTTTTGGTCTAAACTGTTCTAAAATTAGTGGTAGGCAACTTAACCCATAAAAAACATTATCTTTGAACATCTAAAGGAATATATAACCTTAATTTGTGGATAGAAATCAAGCTACGGCTATAAAAATCGATTTTTTGAAGACGCGCAGAACAACCTTAAAACGTTAGCCTTACTTTTTCAAATTGCAATCCGTTTCCATCCGCAGCCAAAAACGTTCGTTAACAGTTTCAGTGCTCTAATATAGCAATTTGTAACAAAAATTGACTATTATTGTTAGGTTTCCTACGACACAAATTTAAATTTCGGCGGTTAAAAATCTGGTAAAATCCGTGCCATAGTCCTTTTAAAGGGCTAGCCAAACGGAGGCGCAAGTTGACATGCGTTCACTTTGGTGGAGATCAAATTTGCACGCAAGTCAACTCAAGTTTTTCACCGTTTGGCCACCCAACGCAAGTCAACGGACGTCTTGCTGTCTACCTTAAGTACTGAATTGCAGCGCGCGCAGAACCATTGAAATGGCTTTTTTGACAACTTGCGAGTCCGTTTGGCCACCAAACGCAAGTCTGTACGCAAGTTCAACTTGCGATAACTTGCGTTCACGTTTGGCCAGGGCTTATGGTGGATTTCCACTGACGCGTAATTTTTTACGTACGTAAAAAAAATTAGAGACAATGTATGAACGGCTTGCGTACACGTTTACGCAAGCCTTTCATACATTGTCTCTAATTTTTTCACGCACGTAAAAAAATATGCGTCAGTGGAAATCCACCATTAAGCCTTTACATGTAAACTGACACGGAAGCCGTTATTCTGATAGCCACACATTTTGTTTCACGAGGTTCCCACGCTACAATTCTTGTCTCACCTTTTAAAATCTGCAGGCATTGGTTGTGTATCACGTGCAACCCACATGGTTGTTGGCTTAATTCGCAGAACCTTAGTTTTCACAGAAGGATGAACTGGCAAGCCACATGGAAGATCTGAATCACAGCTTCTCTCGGACTTTGAATAAAAACAAAGGGGCAACAAATAAACTGTGTTAGTTATTGCACCTTTCAGTAACGTTGTACAATTTTCTCAGAGCTCATTTTAAAATGAGCCAGAGTCGGGCAAAAAACATATTTAATGCAGTCAACTCCCGCCTCAAGCAACTCTTACACTTCTTTTGTGCTCTCCAAACTTCCCAAGTGCACCACAACTCGATAGTGCACGCCAAAGCATAAACCAATTGTTTTATTTAACATTTTCGGGAAAATTTAGATCTAAACCTGCGCCAAAAACTCGCGCAAGAGAAAAAAAATTCTGGCAAAGCGATTTGCTTACGCTATCAGCGTGCACTATTGGATTTTGTGCACGCTCACGTACACTGAATTTGATTGCGCGCCTCTGCTAGCTATGTTATAAAGTAAAATAGTAATAAGAACGGAACTAACATTAAAAATTTACATCAGTGATAAAAAATACATTAGTGATAAAAAGATCTAATCTAATCTAATGTAATCTAATCTAATCTAATCTAATCTAATCTAATCTAATCTAATCTAATCTAATGTAATCTAATCTAACGTCCTCCAACATCAACTCTATTGTTATATCATACAAATCATATTCATATCAAAAAACATCCACGGACCAACTTTCTCCAGAAAGACAAAACGAAATTCAAAAACACTGGAATTGATTTTTGCTAATATTTCGGTTTTATTACAAAAGCCTTCCTCGGGGCAATTGAGGAAAACGTACAGAGCCAACGTTTATACGATAAATAAGCTATGACAAGACGCAAAATGACACGCGCTAAAGTGACAAACGGTTTACCAGCGGTCTAGTGTGCGCGCTTAATAAGAGAGTGTACGTGAGACAATGTACCAAAGACTTAGCATCTAATTAACAAATAGATTCCATTTTGCCGTGCGTCTGTTCAGTTATAGATCACAGATGACGTCAAAATGTGGTAAGAACAAAAAAAGTGGCCCACGAGCCGCAAGGCGAGTGGGTCACTGTTGTTCTTACCACATTTTGACGTCTTCTGTGATCTATAACTGAACAGACCCACGGCAAAATTGAATCTATTTGTTTTATATAATAAAACTCTGATTTGGACTATGAACTCTGATCACGCGCGCAAAAGTCACACCACCGCGTGACGTCATCTATGCGTCTGTACTCTAATAGATCATAAGTAAGAACCAATCAAAATGCGCGTAGAATTTAGGTTATTATATAATGTTAAAGGGACTGTGTCACGGATTTTAGTCAAATTTAGGGATGGGAAATGACCATCAAATTCGCTGAAATATAAAAATAACGAACCTCTTAAAACAGTGAAGGAACATTTCAATGTCACAGCAAATACAAAAAAAAAAAAGGTACGGATGGCCAAAAGTGGAGAAGATTGAAACGGATTGCGATATGGTTTTTTGAAATACTGTTAGGCTGAACAGTTTTCAAAGTTAATCTCATTTGCTTGTAGCTTTAAATTATAACGCTCGGGAGACACATTTGGTTGCAATGAAGCTATGGTTTTGTCATTTAGAATGATAGTTTAATTTCTTTGCAAACATTTAGCTTCATGGCGAATATTTGACAAATTTGTTATAACATAAAATTAAACTTAGCCGTGACACAGTCTCTCAAATCCTTACTTTTTCTTTGCTCGCACACACAAAAAACATCCAAATTTAGACCTAAAGGAGACAGAGTTCTCAGACGGCAGGCCCATCGGGCTTCCCTCTTCCTAAGAAAAAATTCATTCGGGGCCTGTTAGTCCTTGGCGGTTTATCCCATAGGGTGTCTTTTCTTGGGATGCGACACGCCGGTCTGATTTCCACGAACGTTTAATCGTATCCTCGTTGAATGGCACGCTGGACCAAAAATCTTGGCAAAAAACCAATTCTTGTGTTTTTGAATTTCGTTATTTCATACAAGATACAACACACGGACCTGCACACATCCTCGGAGACCCAGGGGCAGTTAGTGGGGCGAAACGAAGTAATAAATAAGAAAATATAAATATTTGAAACCTACAAGCTCAATCGAGCGGGCGATCGATAAACAAGCCAGTATTTACGATACCTCTGATCAGTCCAAACTAAAATTTCCCCGCCGATCTTGAAATATCTTTCTCGCTGAGATCGGAAAAGATTCCCTGATTTTATTGGGCTATCTGATGTAAGCTAAATGGAAATTTCCCTCGCACATGCAGAGCTTTGGTGAGCGAACAACAATGGCCGACACAGTGAACGGCGTGTAAGAACACACGAAAGTTATTCCCAAGTTACTGCTCGTCGATTGGGCAGAATAATACAAAGGTTTTTTTCTGCCCAATCGGGAGCCAGCATTCGGAGAGCCGTTTGGAAATGGTCTGGAGAGACTCGTTGCCCAGGGGCACTTCGTGCCCCACTTACTGCCCCTGGGTCTTCGAGGATGACCTGCACACTGCAACAAAAGGTTTTTACGACGGATTCCGCTGAACGTTTAAGCAATGAGTGCAAAAATTAATTACCAAAAATCTACTCATAGCACGGTAAAATTTTATATACTTTTTGAAACATCTCACTGAAACTCATTTGTCTTAGTGATCCCGCGATTATATTTTGTTTTAAACTGACGTGAAACGTCCGTTTTAACTGAGTGAAATATAGATAATTTTCAAATCTATTTTTCTCTCGAGGGGTCAGTTTGAGTGCTAAAGTTTTGGTTCGTTTTTACTCAAACTGTCACCATGCTATGAGATCTTTTTTGGCAACTTTATTTTTGCCTTTATTGCTCGGATGTTCGGCGGAAACCATCTTACCGTAATGATTCGATTTAGCGCCCGGGGCGCTTATTTACTTTTGGCACCTTGAGGGAGGGCGCTTATTCGAGACAGGGCGCTTATTCGGGACAGGGCGCTTATTTAATTTTTTGAGAAACAGCCAAATGTATCTAACAATACAGAAACTGTAACAGTTAGAAAGTGTTAAAAGTTCAGTTACTTTTAAAATAATTGTTCATTTTAGCAGTAAATATATACATGAACTGTACGGTGAAAGGTCAGGAGTTTATCTAGTTGACGTCAATGACTTCAGTAGGGCCAGTTATACACAATAGGGGCACTTATAAAAATAGGGGTGCTTATAAGAATGGGGGCGCTAATTAGAATGGGGGCGCTTATTGGAATAGGGGCGCTTATTTACAAAAACACATTCGAAGGGGGGCGCTTATTCGGAAGGGGGCGCTTATTGGAAGGAGGGCGCTAAATCGAATCATTACGGTAACTGCCTTTTTCACGCAACTTGAAAATTGTCAATTGTACTTTGCCTCTTTATGTCAAAAACAGTAAAGCTCCCTGATTATGTCTTTAACTGCCTGTTTCACTTCTCTGATTTTCCAACAGTATAAGATCGGGTTAAGAGATGAGTTTAACATGACTAGAGTCTCTGTAGCTAACCAAGCTACATCATGTTCAATTCCATTCGCATCTAGCACAGCCACAATGACCCACGGAACATAACAAGCAACTAATGCCAACTGCACCCACATAATGCTGGAAACTGTCTATTTGTATCTTGCTATGTTTAGTGGAATCCTTTGTCCTTTCTGTTGTCCGTGGGGGACATTGTTTTGTACTTGGGCTTGTTGATGTCGTAGTTTGAGGTGGATCCTCGTGTAACAGAAAATGGAAGTTACCAGGCAAAGTATAATGACAACAGAGGCTGCTCTAAGTGCGATAAAACTTCTCCACACTCTGAGCCATCCACTTACAGCTGCAATTATCCATAAACAAGTTATGGCTACCCGAACTCGCCTAATTGTTACGACAGGTCTGTAACTAAGTCCCAGCAACAGGGCAAGAAGTCTGTCGAAACTTATTGCTGTCGACGTCAAGGCAGATACTGCACATAAAATAAAAGTTGAAGCTGCCCAAACGTTGTAAACGTAGTACAGTACATTCACGTTCATATTTATTATACGAGACATAATGCGAGTCGCATAAAGTGGCTCTACAATAAGACCAACGCAAAGATCAGTGACCGCCAGACATCGAAAGAAAAGTTTTGTCGGAGGATGAATAGAAGAGACATTCTTAAGAGCAAAAAGGATCAGAGCATTGCCGAAAGCTGCGGTGATGGAAAGAAAAATGTTCAAAGCTGAAAAAAATTCAGTTATGCCTGCTGGTTGTGCGCTGAGTGCTTGGTACAGTTTGCTTGAGTAGTTTCCTTCTCCAGTAAAGTTCGCCATTGTTTTTGGGTGGTCTGAAAATTAAGCTTGTCTGGAAGAGTGCTAGAGAAAAGAAATCACATCAGCTTGCTGCTTCGAGTTTGTTATTTGAGATGATAATATCATATATCGCTAATAACACGCCAATTTGTGCTGACTAAGTGTATCTAAACATAGACGATGTTTTACAATATTAGGGGAAAATAGCTCAGCTCTGCCCGGCTAAAAATTCTAAAATCTCTGTGAAAAGTTAAATGTAAAGTTTATTGTTTTTGACAAAATAATCAATTTTGTTGTTTCGCAGTCTGGCAAGGACATTAGTCAATAGTTATTTTTTCTGTAAATACTTCCGCTTACAAGCGCAGGTGATCTGAAATGAAAATTTACGTTTGCCCGTAATCATGAAGCTTAGAAATGCCTTTCCAAGAAAAAAGATTTTGTCTGTACAAGTTAATTACGGTTGCGGCTGCTGGCTAATGCAAGGGGATGTCGACATAGTCACTTGTTACCAGAAGTGGACGTTTAGGTCGAAACGTTGCCGTCATGTTGTTAATTTGGACTTTGTTTGATCATGCAATGTTTGATGGTCAATTTAGCATGTTTTGCATCTGGTGTTGACGTTAAAATGCTTCCGACGGGTGGTTTAAAGGCGAACGACAAATATTTGTTTGTGCGAAACATTTTCTGACAAGTTTACCCTGTTTCAATACTGAATAAGCCAAAGTAAATCGATATTAAGTCGAAACATCTTCGGATATTCCTCGGCAATCTTCGTACATCTTTGGAAAATGTCGGAAAATGTTCGGAAACATTCGTACGACCTTCGGACAACATTTCTCAAATATTCGGAAAATGGTCGGCAATCTTCGGAAAATCGTCAAAAACCTCGTAATTAGTAGGTTTATATAATAAACAGAATATTACATGGTTGCTTGGAGATATGAAATTTATCTTCTCGTGTTCAAATCGATATCCCACTCGTTCGCTGCGCTCACTCGTGAGATATCGATTTGAACACTCGAAGATAAATTTCATATCTCCAAGCAACCATGTAATATCCTCAAAGTATGACGTTTATTTTTCCCGCGAACGGCAAAAATTCCACTTATGCCGTCTGCTGTTTGGTGTTTGCACGCGGAAATGAGTATCGTAGGCTTGTGTTTGTCGTGAATATGCGATTTTTTTAAAAGGAGACAAAATGGATAGTCTGAAATTCTCCCCCCCTCTCTCTTCCCCTCCTTTCTCTTCCTACTTCTTTTTGCCCTTCCTTGACCGGAGAGTCCGTTCCAGGGCTTAGAGCAGTTTTCAAATGAGTGTAGTAAAACCAAAACCAAAGTAATAACTCTGGCAAATCACAAAGAAAACAGACAATCCAGTCAACCAATCAAAACTCGAAGCAAATACATGTCGCAGGCACGAAGCGCGGGAAAACGTGCGTGAGTGAGTCACAATTGGTTTTGGTTTACTTCTGATTGGCTAAGAAAGTGGCACGAGATTTTTAAACCAATGACTAAGCGTAGTAATGCAAAACCAAACCAAACGCCAATTACTTTTGACATTCAAGTGAAAACCGCTCTATTTAGAGACAAGGCTGTAATGCATGGAATTTGTGGCATGAAATAAATAAAAAATAAATAAATAAATAATTACACAAACAAGATATAAAATAAATAAAATTAAATAATTAAGTCGATTAAATAATTCTACGGCTCGAATATTACACCTTTCGGTCTAAAATTTGGCATGAAATATCTCTGTATGACTCTTTATAACCCTACATTTTTGTTTTGGATGAAAAATTTTCGAGTGCCGAGAAATTAGCAATTCTGTTCAACGTGCCCATACATTGCTCTGTAAAAATTAAATAAATGCCATTAAATAATTCTACGGCTCGAATATTGCACCTTTCAGTCTTAAATTTGGCACGAAGTATCTCTGTATGACTCTTTATAACCCTACATTTTTGTTTTGGATGAAAATGTTTCGAGTGCCGAGAAATTAGCAATTGTGTTCAACGTGCCCATACATTGCTCTGTAAAAATTAAATAAATGCCATTAAATAATTCTACGGCTCGAATATTACACCTTTCAGTCTAAAATTTGGCATGAAGTATCTCTGTTTGACTCTTAATAACCCTACATTTTTGTTTTTGATAAAACCCTTTCAAGAGTTGAGAAATTTGCGATTCTGTGATGTTCCTATACATTGCTCTGTAATTATGTAAATCATCTTTGTGATTAAATAATTCTACGGCTCGAATATTGCACCTTTCAGTCTAAAATCTGGCATGAAGTATCTCTGTACGACTCTTAATAACCCTACATCTTTGTTTTTGATAAAAATCTTTCAAGAGTTGAGAAATTTGCGATTCTATGATGTTCCTATACATTGCTCTGTAATTATGTAAATCATCTTTGTGATTAAATAATTCTACGGCTCGAATATTGCACCTTTCAGTCTAAAATCTGGCATGAAGTTTCTCTGTACGATCGACTCTTAATATTCCTACATTTTGGTTTTTGGTATGGGTCTTTCAAGAGTCAAGAAATTAGCAATTCTGTGCAACATTGCTCTGTAACTGCATATATTTAAATCATTCCCTACGCTTGAATATTATTGCGACGTGCAGAGTAAAATTTTGGTGGAAATTATCTCTGTACGACAATCTAAAACAGAGCATTTTTTAGGGTTTTGCTTACTCATAATCGAGTAACTAAAAATGTATTTTTTTAAAGCGCGTCCAAATATAATATTAAAATATACAAAACAAAACATTCTGTACCATACAAAGTTACGATAGCTCAGTTGGTAGAGAACACTTCTACAGAAGTTGTGTATGCCTTGGTCGTTGGTCCAAATCCAAACGGAAGCTATAATTATTCTTTTTTTCTCATTTGTTTTTTTTTTAAGTCAGTATGCCGTTTTATTTAAAGTTTAAAGGTTGAACAAACGCAACAGTAAATTTTGATATTTCAGTATGTTGATATCGAACGCCGGCTATTTCAATGAGACTTCAACCGCTGATGTCAATAGAATTGGAACGCTTGTAGTATAGAAAAAAAAAAAACACCACCGAGAAATCAAGCTATGCAAGCGAAATTTTCGTTCGTATATCTTTATCTTAATTTTGTTGGGCAAAAGTCCCAAGTGTGTGCGTCCAGCAAAAATTGTACACAATTTGATTCCTTTGCTTACTATGAAGCCAGGAGCTACGTTGTTTGATATATAAGTGGCTTAGGGCCACTATCGTGCATGTTTAGAAAGTTAAAGACTATCGACTATCAAAAAATATAAGCGAAATTTCTTCAAAGTATGAGCGAAATTAAACACTTGGAAAAATAAACACACTTCTAAATTTCAAAGACATGCTTCAGACACTCCGTATCCATTATCAGTGTGAAGATGTTTCTTTCAAAATATGACATTTACACGGGCACACGTCTCAAAGAGGATATCCCCCTCTGTATTGTCTCTGTGACACTCCCCGAAGAAGTAGTACCGCTCTACTTTTCCTCTTTCATGGATGTGGCGTTCATAGTTTTTTCTAACTACATGTCATATATATCTAAACGGATGATCTCGAAGAGCCAATAATAGTGAAATAATGTTAAATGTTATAACCGACCACGAAAATCACAAAAATGATTGTCACTATCTTGTTTGTGCGGTTGCCCCTAGATAAATAAATAAATAAATAAAAAAATAAATGGCTATATAAAGAGAGGATGCCACATCAGCGCTAGCTGGTATTCATGGGGGTCTCTATCCAGATCGAATTGGAATTTAGAAATGTTGGTTTTTAAAGGAGGAAGGAAAACCGGAGAACCTGAAGAAAAACCCTCGGAGCAAGGCGAGAACCAACAACAAACTCAATGTACATATGGTATTGAACCCAGGCCACATTGGTGCAAGGCGAGCGCTCTCACCAACGAGCCATCCCCGCTCCCCAAAAGTATGGGGAGAGAGAGAGAGAGGAGATCGGGTTCTCTTTGTAGAAAGAGTTGGGAGATTGAGAATTTTAACGCTATTTTAGGCTTGAAAAAATGATTTAAAAAAAAAAAACCCCTTTGTTTTAATGACAACAATGACTAAAGATACCTTTTCAGATAATTTTGAAAAAAGTAACATTTTTGAGGAAGATATCCAGAGAAGAGAAATTTCATATCTCCAGGCAACCATTATTGTAAAAACCTACTAACAACAAAGTTTTTGACGACTTTCCGAAGATTTTCGGCAATTTTCCGAAGATTTCTGAAGATTTTCAAAATGTTGTCCGAAGGTGATACGAATAATACTGAACGTTTTCCAAAAAATTCCAAAGATTGCCGTGGAAGATCCGAAGTTATTGCGACTTACATGTAATAACGATCAACTTTGGCTCATTCAACATTGAAACATGGCAAACTCGGCGGTAAACGTGATGAAATCAATACAGTTGAAGCTCTCTTAACGGACACTCTCGTAAGCGGACAGCTCTACTCACGGCTGCCTTGTTTGAAACCCCGTTGTAACTTCCATACAAACTCTGTATTTTTACATTCTCGTAAGCGGACATTCCCGTAAGCGCCCGCGGACACTTTCAAAGATTACGACTTAGACTTTTTTCTTTGTTTTCAAGTTCCCGTAAGCCGACACCGCAAATATAATCCTGTTAACACTGTGTCAACCACCTCTGTATCTTGTTTTTATTAATAAATTTCACATCGCGTTCGTCACAATGATTTTACAGTTATTACAGTACCATATTTCAGTGCTTGTTTTGTCGTCATCCGCGTCCGTCTGGTTATTGTTAGCTGGGCAAGCTCCCGTAAGCGGCCATCTATCCACTACACCTCTAGTGGCCGCTTACGAGAACCATTCTCGTAAGCGGCCAGCTCTAGTTAAAGACACTTTTTTCGCGTCCCGAGGGTGTCCGCTTACGATAGCTTCGACTGTATTTTCGCATATGAAAGATATCATTTCTTTTACAGTCTAAAGATATGACTTGTCTCAGCAAGATAAATCCTGGTAATTCACTCTATAGTTTATATACCGGACCCGGTAATAAATAATATTGTTGTTGTTACCTGCCAGTTGCAAGCATGAATCCTGGTAGATCGGCCATCAGTTGTGAAATAAGGAGTCATGTCTGGGAGGCACTTGTACATGGCCAGCCGTTCAGCACTCACATGGATCTACATGCAGTGAATAAACAGTTAGACTTCAGAACCCGGGGGGGGGGGGTACTCCCTATAATGGCCTAAACGGGGAGGCTCCGCCCGAAAGGGGTACCTTTTTTAGGCTCCAGGTATATAAAAGGGTAGGGATTTCACAAGGTATATGAAATGGTAGGGAAAGCTGCCATAATGATATTTAAAAAGGCCTTTACATTAAATATTTCGAGCAGACGCAACTTTTGGCTGTATCGTCTTAATTTATTAAGCGCTACATAAGCGCTACATTCCCGTTTTAGGTAAATGTGATGTCGTGTAGGTATATGAAAGGGGTACCTTTTTCAATAAAAGGTATACAAAAGGGGTACCTTTTCTATCAAAATGGTATATAAAAGGGTAGGGGGTTGGATCTCCGGGTGGAGCCTCCCCGTACAAAACTTTTTCGAGTACCCCCCCCCCCCCGGACTTCAGAAAAAGCACAAAGAAATGCAGAAAGAGCTTAGATTTTTGAGAAAATCGAGAAACGGAAGATGATACAAGACTGATAATTGAGACGTATATTAAGCACCTTGGTTTTGTAGTTCATTGCCACTTCCTTTAACAAATACTCAAATCCATACATTCCTTTGCACAGCAGGCTCACAGCATATTCAGGACCGAAAGAAAACCACCTGTTTGATAAATGTGAAAGAACAGGAAAGACAATTTAACACGAATGCATGTTTTGATTCATGTTAAGTCTATGACTGTTTTTTTTTTTTGCCAAAACTTAAAGGTACCGTGTCACGGATTTAAGCCAAACTTAGGCATAAGAAATGACCATCAAAATTCGTTTAAATATATAAAATAACCTCTTAAAACAGTGAAGGAATATTTAAATAACACACCAAATGCAAAAGAAGGTATGGATGGCCAAAAGTGACGAAGATTGAAACAGATTGCGATATGGGTTTTTGAAAAATGGTCCGACGGAACAGTTTTCAAAGCTAATCTTGGCTGCTTGTAACTTTAATTTTTAACGTCCGGGAGATACATTTGGCTGCAATGAAGCTATGGTTTTGTCATTTAGAATCATAGAATTGATTTCTTTGCAAACATTTAGTTTCGTAGCGAATGTTTGGCAAAATTTAATAAAATAACATTAACTTAGCGGTGACACAGTCCATTTAAATATCCATCTGAAATCCAGTGAAGTCCGAAAAAAATTCCATGCAGTCCTTGGGGACAATCACTCAAATTTGGAAACTTTGACAAGCATGTACCTGCCCCAAGCACCCGGGGGGGGGGGCACCCGGTATGTTTTTGGGTGGGGGTGTGCCGCTGGGAATTTGAAGCCCTTACCCTATACCAGACCATGTTCAGCTGATTTTTGCAACCCTATACTAGACTAGACACTGAAAATCCCTACCCTATCCGACTTGCATTTTGTTAGAACTGTATCATTATCAGTGTTTTAATGGAAAACCATCTGTCAACAACGATGCCGCAATGAATTTATTTACGTTTGGAAAGCCTCTTTCTCTTCCGAGTTTCTGGACTATAAAAAAAAAATTATTCGTCATACCGTCGATCGGTTTCCCGGCAAATGCTACCCTTTTCTAGACCAAAACTCTCTGATTTCTATACCCTATCCCAGACTAAACTGCTTGAAAACCATACCCTTCACAGCGGCACATACCTATATAGCTCATGTATGGGAGTGCCCCCCCCCCCCCCGGGCCCAAGCATTAGCCAAATTCTAAGAGCTGCTTGTCCAAAAGAGCTCAAGTTTTTTTCAAGCTCTGCAGTGTGATGATTATTGCTTAGTTTAGACTTTCCCACACAAGTAACAATTAGACTCTACAGTACCGCTCAAATGTAAGTTGACAGTCTCGACTCGATCCTCGAGACTTGAAATGTTCGAGTGTCGAGTCTCGAGGAATGAGAAACAAGGCGGTCTCGAATATTCATAACTCGAAAGGCTTTCGAGGAAACGATTTATTTCTCGAGGAAAGAATAAAAGCCGCTCGCACCTCATGTACAAGTGTTTCGCGTCCACCTTCAGCGCATGAAATATAAACCTTCCCCGACACAAACTCGTCCTTGAAATCCGTAATTGACGAATTAAATTTAGAAAAGGACGTGAAAAGAACCTGTAGTTCAAACTTGTGCTCTCCCTTGCCATATACACAGATCTCTGCAGAATTGAGTAGGCAAAGAGAGAAACCTGTTTACTCAGGCTCTGAAACTTGTAACGCACCATCTGCCTTGTCCCCTGGCGTGGTTGTATAGTTTCACCTGTGAGACTTCGTTATCCAGTTTTTCAAGTGCAGCATGTCAACAACTCCAAACTCAGGCTTTTAGCCAGGATATAAATAGTGGTAGTCCAAAATTTTTATAAAGCCTGACTTTGTCCCCATAGGAGGGCCCGAGGAGCATGCAGAGTTTTTTTCTGCAGTTATGAGTGCAAAGATGTCTAAAAACTTCCAAATTTGCTAGAAAAAACCTCTGTATACAGTAATTCATATTAAATTTCTGTGATAAGTGGCCGTCCACAGGACTCCTGGACTCCCACCTGGCTAAAAGCCTGTCCAAACTCCAACCAAGGAGGGACCCTCTGGGCAGGAGGAAGATGTACCTTGAACAATAATAATTTCATTATGGCAATGTCTGTGCAAAACGCCTTCAACTTACTTGTCAATAAGCTCTATGATGGCATCTCTACTCTGTTCCTATATTTTACAAAGGCAAAAAAAATCCTGTCAGTTACAAGGCATTTAAACAAGTAATAGACGTCTTTGAAGTAAGTTCCTAGACGGCTATTCTTTATAAATTTAATCACAGGTAACTCTGGCTTGGACCACATCATAACAGCTGGCTAACAGTTGTGGCCTAGATGCTTTGCTGTTCACTATAGAAAAATACATTATTCTGTAAGACACGCTGACCTACAGTGTAATCCAATATCTAGTGCATTTAAAAAACAAAACAAAAGAAATTAAACCACAAACCCGACTTGGAAGTGACTTCATCCTTGGTAAGCAAAATGTTGTGTCAACATAAACACTCTTGATATCTTTTATACTGAAGAAAAAAAATATATATATACAGTCAGATACAAAATGCACTTTATAATTATTATGCAATGTTACAATTTGTGCCAAAACTATTTTTATTATTAATCTATCAGAACACCTATGTAACATGATACTTCTTTCTAGAGGGGAGCAGGGATGGCACAGTGGTGAGAGCTCCCAACTCCCACCAGTGCGGCCTGGGTTCAAATCCCATCTAGAGTCAGCATCATACACATAAATTATGTGGGTTGAGTTTGTTGTTGGTTCTTGTCCTTGCTCTGAGAGTTTTGCTCTAGAAGTTCTCCAATTTTCCTCCCACCACAAAAACCAATATTACTAAGGGCGCATTCTTTTGGGACTATTGAATAGACCTTGATCGCGTTCTTTTGGGGCCTACCGGTATTCTGTTTTCAGATGAGCAGAATATTACCATTCCGTTCATTCTGCTCCCAATAGTGGAATAAAGGAATGAACAGAATATGGAATAACGAGAATATGCGTTCTTTTGGGATAGTTTTAGCGGGAAGTCACCCCAGTATTCCATTTTCAGAGTGTATTTTTTGCATTCTTTTGGGAATTGATATTCTGTGTATTCTGTTATTCATCAACCAGAATGAGAATAGCCAGAATACAGTAGTCCCAAAATAATAGGCCCTAAATCGATTTATTGGTAGGTCATTGGCAATCTGAGGATCACAGTTGGTTGTTTGCAAGACTCTTTATGTGTAGCCATTATTAAACAAATTGAATGAGATGTCTGTTAACTCACGGTACAGTTTCAATGAATGTCAGACATTATCTGTACTATTAATATACATACCTTCCATTAGCATGAAAAAATGATATCCTCTTAACATCACCTTTTGCTAAGCGGAAGTCACCTGATGAAAATAAAGCTGATCTTAAGGCTACATGTACATGTAGATTAAAGTGCATTTTAGCACTCTACACAAACTCATAAAAAGTTCCAAATTTCCAATATCAATATCTAATGATTATAATTAGTACAGAAAGATACCTATTTTTCAAGTTGACATTTTGCTTTAGTTACTACCACAATAATATTGCAGGTATTTATGACACTTTACCTGTATATGTAGGTTCAGCATTTAAAATGTGACATCTTTGACTTACCTGTGTAGAGAACATTCCCATGTGGGCCTTCAAATAAGAACCTAAGAGATGTGGTGATGATATATATCAATAAGGGTTCGGTGCAAAAAGGGCACAAGTGATTGTGGCCAAAAACAAACATGGACAAAATGCAGAAAGCCTGGTTTTTCATGTTGGCATTTTTAGAAGTCTCTTTGTTACCTTTGAACAAAGAAAGTACTAATTGACGCGGCCTGGAAAAAACTTCCTTTTTGTATATGTTATTTCTCGGAAACAGAGCAAAAGCAGGCAAAAATAAATTCATTACAATGTTTTACTTATGTCAACAAACCTGCACGCCAATTTTGGAGTTGCTTTCGCAATGTTTATTTTAAGGCAAAATCATGGCCACCCTTTTTGCACGGAGCCCTTTAGTCATTTCCAAAAAATATCAATTATTTTCTAGCATTATAGGCATGCAATGCAGGAAGGGGCACAATGTGTGCAGAAAGTTATGTACCAGTACATGTAGTTCTTTGCACACATTGCAGGCATACTAAAATTAAATATGTTATCCAGTAAAATACTGTAAGTTCCATTTTGATTTATATCACTTTTGGTGTCCTAAAATGTACTCACATGACAGATCCAACACAATGTCCAGCAGGCAACAGTGTAACACAAACAGAGCTTTGCTGTAAAAAGGACACAACAACAAACCAAAATAAATATGAAAAAAAAAATGCTGAGCAGAAGAGACTGTTAGGATAAAGGGAAAAATATTAAAATAAAATACAATATGTATAAGGGAAAGTGTTCCAATGTACCACCCATTCTTAGAAATGTCATAAAAGAATTGTACATGACAATCATTCAATACCAGTAATTTGAGAAACTGAGAATTCTGATTTTCAGAACTAATGGGACTAAAAAGGATAAGTACACTAACACGATTGTATTACCTTGTCTGTCCTGTCATCAACGAGGGGAATAATGGTCTGTTGCTCCAGTGGTATACTGCGCTATAATTAAAATAAGAAAAATGTAATTTATTGTTAATTAATTATAATAAATTATTTGCACTAAATAGCGCAAGGTGTCATTTATGATACAGTTATGTACAGTTCTTACAATATAATCCTTGAGATGACTGTATGATGGGTTGGCCATCAACAAATTTTCAGTTGTTTCTGAGCAATAGAGAAACACACTTTTGCTGTCGAGAGAGAACAAAAATGAAAATGTTACAAACAACGCCACAAAAACTAAATGACTCACTTTTGACAATCTTGGTCCCCATATTGTCCTTATCAATTCTTCTCAGGAAAGCGTTGGCATGAGAAACCATTCTTTTCTCATACCAAGGCCCCGCAGGTTAAAAGAAACAAAAAGGGCTATGGGGACGAGAGTGGCATAAAACAGGACCATGACCCCACTTTGCTACCCTCCAGGAAGGGTCAATCTACATGTATATCCAAGTTGCGACCATTTTAGTCGCCATGGCGACTAAAATTTTGGCGCTGGCGACCAAATTAGAACGCAAGTCGCCAGCTCGGCGACTAAATTTTACGTGACCTATGCGTCAGGAGCTTGAGCGAACTGTCTTCTGGAGCGAAAAAAAAAAACGCGCTGAGCGTTAAGAATTCATTTTGTAAAGCTAATTGTAATGGGATTTTTACCTATAGAAATGGAGACTGAATAAAATGAAATGTTTCACGAAAAATAAAGGAATTACATTCACTTGATGAGTTTGGGATGCGACGCGACGAAATTCGTTCCACTCGACTGAACTTTGGCACGTGAAAATCTTACCTTGAGGCGTGAGACAACGCACGCAATCTGAACATTTGCCTTCGGAAAGAAGAGGAAAAGCAAAAGCTTGGAAAGCTCGACCACAATATATTTAAGAAACATCCAGATGTATTGGAGAAACGTATTTTGTTAAAGCAAATGTAAGACAAGCACTAGAAATCGAATCAAAACATGCGCGGTAATATTTATTCTTTAAATTAAAAAAACCGCGATGAAAAGCGGCTCGTAGTTCAAGTAAATAAATTTGACTTGTGTGAACGAACCTGGGTTAATTGTAGGATATTTCATCGATAAAAACTATAGTGATTGCCTTCAAACTTGTGATTTTTTTTTTTTCGCATTCTGTTTTTGCATTCCGTTCGCAAATTAAATTTACAAGGACAAACAAATTAAGCGTTAACTTTTCTGTCCATTTCAATACGCAGTCTTTTTAATTTCCAGATGAAGTTTTATGTTGTTTGCTGACTTTGCTTATTCAAGCAGAAAACTTGGTTGAACAGTTAAAATGATCATAAGCGATGTGATAAAAATAGTTTTCACTTCACGGGCTTAGAAAAAATTTGATACCGCCAAGATAAACAATAGAAAACTTTCCGCCATTCAGCTGCAACTGAGGATATCTTTTATTTTAACTTGATATAATCTGGGTCGTTTGATATGTATTTATTTTGTGTGAATTACAAATTATATATAAAATATTTCTGTGCTTTGTGAAGTGACTTTTTAGTGCAGAATGCACTATTGTGATGGTTTGGTGGGGGCTGTCGTCCGCTAAACCCCTCAAGCGCTAACGCACTATGGTGTAAACTTTTAATCACCAAATAATTAATTAATATCAATTAATTAATTAATTTATTTATTCTGAGAAGGGGGTAGGGGGTGGGGAGCACCTGACCGTACGCCCCAGGTAAAACGCGGGACATATCTACTTTACCTATGTATGGAGATTTCAAAGGTATATATTTGTTTTAGAAAACCCTTTGCTCTCCTTGTGGTATTATTCTTTCTTGAGTAAAGTACTTTGCGCCAAACGCATGCGCACATCTACGTTACTTTCATGTGAAGATTTCAAAGGTATATATTTGTTTCAGAAGACCTTTTGCTCTCCTTGTACTCTTCTTTCGATAGCAAAGTACTTTGCGCCAAACGCATGCGCAGATTCGACTACGTTTTATTCTCAGGAACAATGCGTGCATCACGCGTTTGCGGTAGGATTCCTGCAGACTCCGTGACGCCAAGTTAAAACCGCAAATTAATTAAATGTCACTTTATATCTCCCAATCTGAAAAACTATTTCTTGGATTTATCGATAATATCTGTGTTATAATTAGTCTTATTAATTAAAGCAAAACAACTTCAATTGTTGTCGCCCTGTTTGCCCTAGAAATGTATCAGGTTACATATGTTCTCGACAAATACAATGTTGCGTTACATAAATTTAGGAGAAAAACAAACGTGTCATGTTACATTTGTTTACACAGAAGGGAAAAGTATCACGTTTGCTGTTTTGACGTCTAAGAAGTTTTTCTGTTTTTTTCTTGAAAACTTTTCCCAAGTGCAACCCATACCCAACTGAAAATCAAACCAACGAAAGTTAAATGTTATCTAAGCCTAATGCCATGTGATTTTCAATGCGGCAGGATTCTTGTAGACTCTTCCTACTTAATTAAATTAGACTCATGTTACATAAGTTTGCACGAAAAGTAAAAGTATCAAGTTTGCTGTTTAAAAACTCTCAAATTAACGAAAGTTAACGTAAAACACAACGGTTCAAATGATTGAAAACTTCCTTTACTAAAAAAATCGACTCTTAATTGTGTCAACTGGTCGGCCGCGTGTGTGACTTTTCAATAAGGGAAATCTTTCTCCCGGATGAAGGTGTCGCGTGATTTAGTTGTCACGTTTGGTCTTTCAACATCTTACAAGTTCACATGAAACAGCGTTACTGAAAGGTGAACTCATTTGACTTATTCTCAAGCGAAATTACCCTGGAAAATTATTATCATGCTGTCAATTGTTTGGCCATATTGCATTCTGCACTGTCCTTTTAGTCTCTGAGTTTAATCTTAATTTTCATCAAATATTTTCGCGGGGAAAATGGCGGTAAAATACACGTTCCATTCATACATGCTCACGATTTTTGATGGGTTGATTTCACAACCAGCTTTGTGCGTCAGTGTTGAAGAGTCGGTCGACTAACAGGAGAGCTTGAGTTTACTCTTAGTAAAATTTATCGAAAGCAAAAGCCAATCAATTTAAAATGACTGAATGAGAACTGTGATCAACTCACAACACTGAGGCTAATATGTACTTTTTAACTGCGCTGCGCAGTTCTTGCTCTGCACGGGGTTTATTATTATTATTTTTCGTTTTGTCGGTGACCTGCACCAAACCTCCACTCGGTCAGGCTCATGTCACGCGATGTTTAGAAGCTACAAATCAGTAACAAATGTAAACATTTTCTTATTTTTTGTCTTTACAAAGAATGTTTAGTGTGAAATATTCGATTTTGAAGCGTTTTATTCAAAGGAAATTCTAAATTTTCATGCGTCGAAAGAAAAATATATTTCAGCGGACCAGAATCTGTGAATAAATACCATTACGTTGGTGTAAAAGAATGTGCTGACATGACAAGTTTCACTTTCGATCGGCTAGACTTCGAGTCACGTAATTTTTCAAAGCTATTATCAGCTTAGCTGCTACCTTTCAAATCTTTGCGAATCCATTAATCTTTACTTACAAAATTCAGTGTGAAGTATTTTGAAGCGTTTGAATCGAAGAAAATATTAAAATTTCACGCTTTAAATAAATACGCTTTAGCGGGCAAGAATTTACATTTATTTACATTACGTTTGTGTCCTGGAATGTGCTGGCGTTAGCAAATTTTTACTTTCACAAGGCACTGAATCACGCAATGCTCTGAAAGCTATAAATCTGCTAAAAATGGAAACTAAACAAATCCTTTGAACTTAACCTAGCATGTTAAGTGTGAAATGTTCGATTTTTTTAGCGTTATTTATTTTTGGAGCTGTGTCATCTAGAGGATTTCTGAAATCTGAAGGAAAACCACCGAGACAAACATGTCCTGACTTGCAAGATTTACGTTATTGGTAAACTAATTCCCCGGGGAATTCCCATTCAGCAAAACACAGGTCCAATGTTCTTCTCAAATTTGATTTAATTATCTGCTCCAATATTCCATTTTCGGAGCTGGTTATTCAATCTTTAAACGGTAATTCAAGACAACACTGGATGCTGATTTAAAAGATTTTTTGGTTTCACGGATCAAGATCGTGGGAATTAAATTTGGCCACCATTAGCATATAAGAAAAATGTTTAATTTCGGATGGAACTAGTCAACCATGAAATGTCACGCAAGGTGTTTTCTTACCATCTTGTTTGTCAGTCGCAACTTTGCTCGACGCAGGAAAAGGGGATAAGGGGAGGGGGGTGCATTTTTTGTTCCCCCCACGTGGCTCCCCTAAAGTGCTCACGAGACCAGCGCAGTTGTAAGCTCTAAGAGCTCTTGTTCATTATGATCAGAAGCTATTCTCATACTGTTGCAATAAAAGCATGTACTTGAATCAACATTAGGTACTTCTTTCACCTTACTCCTTCAATTTTTTAGATAATAATAAGATTATTATTAATTATTAATTAATTAATTATTAATTAATCTGTTAATTAATTAATTAATTATTAATTAATGCATATATTTTGGCGACTAAATTTTTTTACTGGCGACCAAACCTGAACAGTCAGTGGCCAAATGGCCACTAAGGAAAAAAGTTAACTTGGAGGGTTGTATATTAATGTACATGTAAATGTACACAGTGAGGAATGAAGAGGTGCTCAAAGAGGGGTAGTAGAGGGAATGGAGTGGGGGGGGGGGGGGTGAGGTGCAGATAGACTTTTCCTTGCCTAAAAGGGATGAGGGAGTAGTGAGGGAATGAGTGTGTGCTTTTCTTCTTGGCAGTAAAGCGAGGCAGAAAAATGTTTGGCTCTTTTGACTTAGGCTTATATTTTTAACAAACAAAGGGAAGGGAAGGGGCTTCCCCTTAACCCACCACAGATTAATCACATTTAGGGTTTGTTTTTGGTTTAAGCAACATACACAAGTACATACACCAACCTGTACCTTGACATAAATCTTTGGTGTAAAGCTGTAGAATCCAATCCGGACATATGATCTGGAAAGAATGGAAGAAGAAAAATAAAACTAGACATACAGTTGTACATGACTTTGAGGTCCTGGTTCTGTCTGTTTTATATAGGCTATTCTGTTTAATTGTACCAATTACAAAATTCTTATCTCTGATTGGTCAGTCGCTCTCTCCTCCGAAGAGGTTCCCAATGGGGAATTTATTATAAAATCTGCTGGGCATTGATGTGAGTACAGGTGCAAAAAAGAGAGATCCATTGAGCAGCTGCTCTCACCGTTTTATTGCGCCTGCACTCACTTTATACAAGGGACCCTCCCCACCAAAAAACTCTCCGAAGAGCCTCTGTGGAGGAGAGGGTCAGTGCCACGCCTATTTTTAACATATTAGGCACTTTGCAAGAACTTGTCATGTGGTTCAAGTCACCCACGCGCATGTTGCTGGGTCAAAAGTTACATGGTAGGACGATCCAAAACAAAAGAGAGAGAGTGAAGTCCCCCTTTCTACCTTGTGGCCCAGCATGCCTGATTTTGTAACATGTGACCAGGTGATGCAAAGAGCATAACATTGGAGCACAGTTATGTGGGTGCCCAATTTCTGGACTAAATTACGTGCACTCAAATAGTTTTTCTATTGCTGTTTCCCTACTGTTTGTAAAAACAATGGAATGTACCACTACATGTATATCTCCATTAGTAAATGGGTCACGCAGTTCAGAGACTATCATACTCATACCGTAATGATTCAATTAAGCGCCCTCCTTCCAATAAGCGCCCCCTTCCAAATAAGCGCCCCCCTTCGAATGTGTTTTTGTAAATAAGCGCCCCTATTCCAATAAGCGCCCCCATTCATATAAGCACCCCTATTCTAATGAGTTCCCCTATTGTGGATAACTGCCCCTACTGAAGTCACTGACGTCAGCTAGATAAACTCCTGACCTTTCACCGTACAGTTTATATATATATTTACTGTTAAAATGAACAATTATTTTAAAAGTAACTGAACTTTTAACAATTTCTAACTGTTACAGTTCCTGTTGTTGTTATAGATACATTTGGTTGTTTCTCAAAAAATTAAATAAGCGCCCTGTCTCGAATAAGCGCCCTCCCTTGCGGTACCAAAACTAAATAAGCGCCCCGGGCGCTAAATTGAATCATAACGGTAATTTCAAATCAGCTATGTTAAAATTAGAAATTACTCACCCAGTTGCACCCTGGACTAACTTTGTATATACTGTAGCTTTACAGCAAGGAGCCCAAAAGTGTGACCACTTTTAATTATTTAAGTTTTCAGATTTTTTTGTGTGGTCATTATCCAATCAGAAGCCGAAGACAGTTTCCAGTTTCCAGTTGACTTCTGATTGGATAATATCTGCACGAAAGAATGTGGGTTTTTGGGCTCCTTGCTGTACATGTAACTACAGTTCTGTAATGAATTCGCAGCTACTTTATTTATACTCAGTTATACTCCCGGCTTGTTTGTCATTGCTATAGGTTAGAAACAAATGCGTACCTTTATGGCAGTGGGAAAGGAAAAACGCCAAACAATCAAGGTTTTCTTTTTCAAAATTGTCCGCCGAGATGGTTGGATACTCTCTGAACTTTCCCGTGAAAGAGCTCATTATCTGGCGTTTTTGATCCTTCCTCAAGACCTTGTTCACGTACAAAAGCAAACCGTTTTCCAGATGACAGGCATCTGTAAGACTGTAAATGTCATCTCATGGCTAATCGATACATAAATCTAATAACAAAACAAGAAAAACACTCGAAAATTCGGAAATGTTTGTTCACTTGGAGTCAAAAATCAAATATGGCGGCTTTTCTTATTGTAGTTTCCAGTCTTACGCGTGAATTCTATATTTGGCCATCATGGCCAAATTTGGTCAAATGACATCACCCCAACAACTGCTCTGCTGTTTCTAAAATACTTCACACTATGGAAAAGACGAGGGTTTTCCTAAGTTCGTACTAGTTCATTATAAATGTTTTTATAGTTTCCTGTAGAGCTTTTTAAAGGTTAAAGATGTCTTCGGCTGATCTGGAATCCCAGGACTCTGTAGACCCGGAATCGAGCGAATACGATGACGACGAAGATGTAGATGATTATTATTATAATGGCGACGAGGATGAAGGAATGATCTCAGACAAAGAGGAAGACCCTGAAACTTTTGAATTCGTGATCATTGATTCTAATGAGGCTCAGGAAATATTCGATTCTTTGGTGGCTAAGATCTCTCAAGAGATTAAGGTGAGATCTTTAGAAAGACCAGCTGAGGGCAGAATTGTTTAGTGCATGTGTAATAATTTCCACATCCAGACGTTTCCGTTTTATGAACGTAGTAATCTGTTGAATGTTTTACAAGGTATCTGAATCTGTGGCTAGGATTCTACTCATTCAACACGATTGGAACACAGAGAAGATTTTGGAAAGGTACGATTTGGTAAATAAAATTAGAACCGGAACTTCACGCAACCAAGGTCTGGTGGTGACATTTTTATTGTTTAATAATTAACTTAAAAGCATATTAATTTTATTAACAAGACAAAAGTTTAGCTCTAATAATAGCATATATTGTATGTCAGTTGTTTTAAAAGCTATCCACTAATGAATAGAGATTAGATTTTTAATGCAAATAAACCAAGCTACAGTAAATTTGAACTGTTTATAGCAACTTATTTATTTTAACTAATTAGTCCCTGTGGGAATTGCTTACAGACTTCCTTCATGGAACAGTAGTCATTCCCACAGGAACTTATTGGTAATATGCAGGGACTTATTGGTAATAATTATTGGTGATATCAAAGTAAATTGTTTTCAAAATAAGTCTTTGTTCCATTTACATGCATGTGAACGGTAAGGTCCAAGAAAAGCTATACTCCCAAACCTCCTTACTTAGGGCCTTTCATTTTATATCCCCAATAGATCAGGTAATTCAATTTTCCCCTAAGAAAAGAATGTGTGGACATGATGCCCCATGCCTCCACAGAAACGACACAATTTGACCCTATCCCCCATCCAGGGGCAAGGAACTATAAGCTTCCCCACCCTCTCAGAAGCAAGCCAACTTTTTGCCTAACCCTATCACGCATATTTGAAAGATTAAAGGATGCTGATGAAGCTCCCCTCTCAGGGAAATCTTGCCTAGAAGCGAGGGGAGGGGGTGGGGATTGGTTGTAAAGTGAAATGGCCCTTACATGGGTTGTTAGTAGTAAACCCCAGGGGGGTATTTTTGGGGTTGAAGATTTACACACTCTGTATTTTTTTGGGTCAAGGGATCTGTCATGAATTTTTTTAGGTCTTGAAAAAATATGCATATTTTTTTGGGTCTTATCTCCAAGCGAACTTTTTTCGTTCCGGGTTTTCGTTGTGATCAAAGGATCAGAAAAAATATTCATTTGAACTGATGCCTGGTAATTTTTTTGGGTCTAAAATTTCAGGCTTGTGTATTTTTTTGGGTTTGCAATATGAAGCTCTGTCGAACCCCCCCCCCCCCCCCATCATGTATGCTTCGAGAACCCCCCTGGGTTGTAAACTTGCGAATTCTGTCCCCTGGTCTTACTAGGCAACTCTTTAGTACTGTTTCTAGTAACTTATTAAATAAATTTAAATAATTAGTCCCTATGGGAATTGCTTGCAAAATTCATTGAATGGAATGGTGATCAACTCCCAGAGAGAGTATTTCCTTGGGTCTAAATCTCTAAACCTTCCCTGGTGACCCCCCCCCCCCCCCCCCCCCCCTCCACCTAAACCGGGCCTCCAACTCTTTAAAGAGCAGTCTATGCCCCTGTGTAGTAATTGTGTAGCCTAAGAACAAAATACAGTGAGCATGGCCAGTGCTTGAGCTGAGACTGCTTGATCTAAAGTCAAATGAACAAATGTGCAAGAAGTAACTTAATTACGAAATGGTCTCTTCATGTTCATGCATGTTACATTTACAAGTACAGGAGCCAGAGGTACAGCTCTATATGTAAGTGCCATCCTGGTAAGCCACCTACATGTACATACATGTATGTACACTATAGGCCTGAAGACAATTTTTTTCTTTGTCATATTTACAGGCACAGAGTTGATCCAGTAGGACTTCTCGTTGAGGGAAGAATTATTCCAGAAAAACCTGTTACTCAAACAGTAAGTGTTTGAAATATTATGCTCTAATAGTGTGCAGTATTCACCTGTTGTTTACCCTGAGTAAGCAAATAGTTCTCTGCTTGTGCTTAATTTTTCCCTGCTCAAGACTCAGTTGAGATACAGCCTGAGTGAACCAGAGGTTTCAAAAGTTTTTGAGGTGTCAGCAACTGGAAGAGTAGGCGGCTGTATCAATGCCAAGCTTGTTTGTCGCAAGCTGATTGCTTTGACTAGAGTAACCAGTGACATATAATCAAGTAGCCGGCAGAACTCCGGCAGTTGCCAGCTAGTTTTGAAAACCCTGATGAACCATATCCATACTTGCCAACTTTCCTGGTTCTCCCTCAAGTCTCCAAGTTTTTCATCAAATCTTCTGGTCTCCTATCGGGTGATTCTCAAAGAGTATTCAGAAATTGTCAAAAATGACATTCTTGCAATGCAAAGATTTCTAGACATCTCCAGATTTTTGTACTTTTGGGGTTGGCAGGTATGATATTCTTTAAAGGTTTTGTTGACTGGTTAATCTCTAACAAGTGAATTTTCCTCCCACCCTATAGACGTCAAGATCACTGTACTGCCCAGTATGTTTTCAGCGTTGTACAAAGTCAAACACGACCAGTGCGTCTTGTGGGCATTCATTTTGTGATGATTGTTGGATGTTGTATTGTGTTACCCAGTTAAAGATTGGCTTGTCATCTGGTATGTATTTTTTAATACTACATGACTGTTTAAATTATCATTTTAAAATGAATATACTACAATGGTAAACAAGAGAACAGTCTATGTGTATGTAGTGTTTAATTTACTTCTTTGGTGTTCTTATAAAAAATCCATATCATTGAAAAACAAGAAGCTGCTAAAAATAGCTTTAAACTGGGTGGGTTAATGTTTAACTACTTCTTTGGCTAACGATAAAGCCTAAGGCTTTTAGACGATCCAGTAGCGTTTATTTTTTTCTTTTGCTGTTCAACAAGAAGTGTGTTACATATGTTGAAGCGTGACATTAGATATACATGTACGATACTTGGCTGTCAGTATTGAAGGTCAAAGGCGCTTTTATTGTTTTTGAAGACTTGAAGGTAGAGATGTCAGAGTTGTTTTCTTTCTACTACTAAAACTCATAAAATACATGCATAGTGTGTCTCTTTCATTTATATCTCGCACTGATCATTTCTAACTGCCCAGCAGTTCTATTTTGCTCTGTGATCTAAAAGGAAGACGCATATAACGCATGTAATTTTATCCCTCAAGTGGCAAGTAATTTAAAACATACCCCACCTGGTCAATAAATGTTATGCACAGCAAGTGTCTTGCATGGTATGTGAACTTCTCAAACTCATTAATTAATAATTCATAAAGCTAACACAATGAAAATCATAACCGTGACGGTGGTTTGGATACCCGATCTTAATTAGCATAGATTTTTACGATTTTATTTCTCCGTTTACTCCTGGGTTTTTATTTCGATTGAGAAGATATATCAAGCACTCGAGACAGTGTTTCATCGGCTATCCAAACACCTCAAATTTCGTCAAAAATACTCCGCTGCGCGTCGTATTTTCAACTCTCTTCTTGGTGTTTGGATATCCTGGTGAAACAACGTAAGGCTCCTTATGCTTCCAACACTTTTTTTTTTTTTTTTTTGCCTGCACTGGTCTTCTTCACATTTGTCGATCTTTTCTTTGGCTTCGTCCTGTTGGCTTTGCATGAACTCGAGCAAGCTTTCAAGCTCATTTACCTTCGAGCGAAGCGAGGAAATCTCGTCCAACGCTTCATCTAGTTTAGTTTGGAGGTTGTTGATCTGGATGGTTTTAGCCTTGTCTTCATCTTGTAGCTTTCTTATCAGGTCTAAGAGTTCAAGGTACAGGCTGCCTTTGTCGTCGCCATTACGTAAGTTCATCACCTGTAGAGCTGCTTGGTCTAGCTCTTTTCTTTTCGGCCGCTTTCTTGGGACTTTTCTTCGGGCCCATATGTTCTCCCTCAAAAAAAAAAAAAACAACTTAAATAAAAAGAAAGTGACTTAAAAGTGACTTTAAAGAAATGGGCCACTGAAACAGGCATAATATTTACGAAGCTCGAAAACACACGTCCGTTCAGCAATGCATCGTGCCCAGTCACTGACTCCAATTCCAACACTGACTCCACAGACTTCCAATTCCATTGCTTGTGGGACCAAGTCCTTAGTGACTATAAGAATGCATCAAGTATAATATGTACATTATATGCTGTGGTTCTAATTTTGGTTTGGTTTGAAATTTTCAGGTATCGAGTGCATGAACTGCAATCTTTTAATTGGAGAAGAAATGGCTCTTAAAATACTTAAAAATGGACCTGCACGAGAAAAATATAGACAGTTTCTTTTTAACGATGAAGTAAAGGTAACTGTCAAAGTTCTTTATCAATTTTGTTTTATCATAATCATTATGGCACTCCCTTATTGATTGTGCTCGAAAATAATTTAATTTTAATATTAATTTTTTGTTATTAATTATTAGTAGTGGTTTGTTATTATTTATAACATTACTGCACCTTTAAATGACACTTGAACCAGACTAAGGATTGTGTTTTCGTTGCCGTCAATCATAATAAAGTATGGTGACAGACAACAAAAAAACAGAAGCAAACAAAATGGATCACAATCTGCTCATGCAACAGACAGTCGTGCCTTTTTGAACCAGTTGAAGTGAACTTCCATTCCCTGAGAGTTCCACTTAGATGATTGACAGCGGCGAAATTGCAACCATTGACTTGAGCAGAGTTCGTGCATTATTGAAAGGCACAGTTATTTTGCACATGCACAAAATGAATGCTGACTTGTGAGACAAGTCAATTTTATTCATTTAGGGGTGGTGAATGGTCCTTCAAAAAATGCATGTCTTGCAAAATTTTAGCCAAATTTCAGGGGTCTCATTGTCTCAAATTTTTCTTTTACACCTTCTCGGAGTCTTGATTTCTTTTGCAAGGCTAAAAAGGTCTTCGGTTTGCAGAAAAGATTTCAGTCTCACCGTCTTGCAAAGTCTCGCATTTACTGTACCATTCAGTGGTGGATCCAGACCTTTAGTTAAGGGGGGGGGGGGGGGGCACTTGACTATGAATATTGAATTCTGCGAAAAAAATTCCAGCACTTCAAAGAAAATGCGCTATTTTCGAAAAAATAGGGGGGGGGCGGGCCCCGCGGCACTTCAAAGTGGATCTGCCACTGCCATTCGACATCCCTTCATTTCTAGGTTTATAAGCCAGTACAAGATTTCCCCAGTAATCTATGTTGACTTTTTTCTTTCTTTTTCAGTGTCATCCTTTAATAAGATGGTGTCCAGGCAATGATTGTGGTTTCCTGGTAAAAGTAGTGGAACCTAAAGCAAAAAGAATATGGTGTTCAAATTGCAATTCAGTATTTTGGTGAGTGAACAGTTACATAATTATACTATTGCTCTGGATATCACCAGCTACATGTACATGTATGGTATTCAAAAGATGGTAGAAATTGTTACAGCAATCCAATATTTTTTAACTATTCAGGATTTGCTTGTAAATTTAAGATTTGAAACATTATCTCTCTCATTGTAGGCATTGTAATGCATGATATTGTGATATTACTATTTAAAAAGAAATGTTTATAAAAGTAGTGAATAAACAATGTAATAAGTAATGTATTGTAAGTAGTGTATGTATTAATTTTGTGTTGTAAGTAGTGTTCTTTGTGTTGCAATAAATAAATTAATAAAAAAAATAAAAATAAAAAACATTATCTCTCTCATACATGAACATTGTGCCATCAATAATTTTATTATTATTTTGAAAGAGCTACATGTAAGTACTGCAGAGCCAAATGTTTCACACTGCAATCAACCTTTTTTGTTGTTTCTCTTATAGTTTTATGTGTGGTGAAAAATACCATGCTCCAACAGATTGTTATACAATCAAGAAATGGCTCACAAAGTGTGAAGATGACTCAGAGACAGCGAATTACATTACAGCTAACACAAAAGATGTAAGTACTGGCTGAGCAATCTGGCGTAAAAGATGAAAAGAATAAGCTATGTAGTTGATTTCACGTGGTCATCCAAGACTGTTATCTGTTTGATGGAATATTACAAGTCTTATAAAACAACTGATTAACTTGCACCAGTTCAGCTAATTCCCTAAGAGATATTGAGTACTGTTGTCTTTGTGTTGCATCAAATGTTATATTTTGTTGCTTATGTTTTCTATTTAGTGTCCAAATTGCGGGAGCTGTATTGAGAAGAACGGCGGATGTAATCACATGGTAATTAAAAGTTAATAATAATTTAATAACTAATTTAGCTAGAATCAGTATTTTTGAAATACACTTACAGTAAAAAAGTTCACTTTTCTCTTCTTTTCTACCATCTTATACAGTCAGATGTTGTGTAATATATTTGTTGCTTTTACTAACGTTATTTTCTTTATTCAATCCTCAGCAATGTATCAAATGTAAACATGGTATGTTGTCTTTATTTTGTGTTATATTTACAAACCAAAAAAATGTTTGACTCCTGTTGAAAGAAAGAAACTGAGAATTTTTTTCAAGCTAAGCATTAGTTGTTTTTGATTCCGGGCAGTGAATAAAGCCAACCAATTAAGCAGGTTATTTTTATGAAGAAAAGGGTAAAAAACGCACCCGAAATCAAGATATTTTTGAAAATTGCTAAGAAAAATGGTCAAATTTAGGTCATGGAAAACTTTGAAAAGTCATGGAATAGTTCATGGAAAGTCATGGAATATCAAAAGTTTAAAAGAGTACAAACCCTATCTTACATTAACTAGCATTTTGTCTTATTTTTGATTTTGGCATCTTGTACATAAATTATTATCTCTGTTGCAGATTTTTGTTGGATGTGTTGTGGAGACTGGAAGAGTCATGGATCAGAGTATTATGAATGTAGTCGATACAAATCCAATCCAAACATTGTTAACGAGTCAGCTGGTATACAGGCCAGGGAAGCACTCAAGAAGTATCTTTTTTATTTCGAAAGGGTATGTGATAATTCGGGTAGCAGCTCACGTGAGGTCTCACATGATGAATGACTCGAGAGTTACCCTTTGATAGAACAATAGAGCAAACGCTAGGAACAATGTACCTAGCCCCCCCCCAAAAAAAAAAACAATAGCAACTTCTACACTCCCGGGGAGGGGGGGGGGTACTCCCATATATGGGCTATATAGGTATGTGCCGCCCGATAGGGTATGGTTTTTGAGGTTCTCGGTCCTTAAATAGGGTATCATTTTTGGTGCTTTTGGCTTTTTGTTCCTGGTGTGATCCTTAGATAGGGTACCTATATTCTTTCAGCTTTAATAAACGCCCAGATAAACGAAAAAAAGGTATCTTAAAACTGAAATACCCGTTCAAGTATTTGTAAAGCGATTTTTATAAAGATTTGTGTTTGGCCGTGCGCGGTTAGCCGCTATTTAGGTCGTCACGGAACGCTTCTCTTTCCCTTGAATAGGGTGTCATTTTTCGGTTTGTGGCCTTAAAAAGGGTATCAATTTTCGCTTTCTTTATCCTTAAATAGGGTAAGGGTTTAAGAACCTTGGCGGCACACCCCTATCCGAAATTTATGGGAGTCCCCCCGGGGGGGCTACACTAGAGGACCAGAAGAATTAAAAGCGTACGAGAGCTGCTACACTTCTCTGATAATCAGTAGAAAAATGCCAACAAGCTAGTATTTACTGATTTGCAGAAGATTGCATTTAAGGAATTAAGTTAGCATTGTCGTAGAGTCATGGATAATTTTTTGAAGGCCGGAGAAATTTAGAGAATTTTGTACATTGTATCTGGTCAGGAAAATTCCCAATTTCTTTACAAAGTCTAATTAACGAGTCTTGCTGATTTCGACGGTCTAATTATCCACAATGAGAACTGCTTTCTGCAAAAACAAAATTAAAGCAAATCTAAGGCGAAAAGTTGCTTCTTTTTATTTGATCAGTCTTTCTATGGTCAACGAAAACTGTTTTTGATTCTGGGCAGTGAAAAAAAAAAAGACAGCTCTTCCCTTCCCTTTTTAGATAAGCATTGACTATCTTTCGTACGGCCTAACTTCCAAACGACCCATTTATGGTATCCTGAAAGCCCCCGCAATCTATTAACCATTGTTAGGAAACAGTATTTTCTTAAAATAATGTTACACAACTGGTACGCGCCAAGGAGACAATTTTGGGAAACAATGTTTCCGCAAAATTCCGTTAAGATCTTAAGTTAATAAAAACATTTTGCTCATGTAAAAATAAATTTTATTACTTTTTTCTAGTGGCAAAACCATGCGGACAGTCTCAAACGCGAGCAGGAAACGAAGAGAAAAATCAACCAAAAGATACAGGAAAAAGTGAACAACAACATCGGTACATGGATCGACTGGCAGTATCTTTTAGACGCAGCGCAGTTATTAGCCAAGGTAAGCAAAGAAAAGAAGTCTTTTCCAAAATGTCGACGCGAAAAAATTCCGTATTGATGACGTAGCCACACGTAGTTCCGTGTAGTGTCTCTGATTGGTTACTTCCTACGCGCGAAAATTCAAAACCTGGCAATTAGCGCGCGCACATATTAAACAAAATGACGGCATTTTTCTATTTTTTCAATTTCAATTTTTTCTCATATTTTGTCTGTAACGAACAAGTTCTTTCTGTAAAACGAAAACGGATCAATTTCTGTGTTTGAAATATAAATTATCACTGGAAATGTGTACAAGCTTTTTTAGTACTCGTAGTGGAACTATTTATAAGGAATTATGTGGCCCTCGTGCTCCTAAACGTATATGGGGACCCCACTTTTTAATTTCAAAATTCAATATTCGAGACAGGGCGCTTATTTAATTTTTTGCGAAACAACCACATGTTCAAAACAAAACTTTAATACATATTAAAATAACTAACAAGGAATTACAAGAATTGTTCATTTTAACAGTAAATATATGCATGTGCGGTACGGTCAATGTTCATGAGTTTATCTTTTCGACGTCAACGACTTCAGTAGGAGCAGTTAGCCACAATAGGAGCGCTATTTAGAATAGGGGCGCGTATAAGAATGGGGGCGCTTATTAGAATGGGGGCGCTTATTGGAATAGGGGCGCTTATTAACAAAAACACATTCGAAGGGGGGGGGGGCGCTTATTCGGAAGGGGCGCTTATTGGAAGGAGGGCGCTAAATCGAATCATTACGATAGGCAAAGTTTGGTTGAGAATCTATGTTCAGTTCTATTTCGGGGCCGTGACCTTAAAGTCACTCTTGCTAACGGGTTTGTTGATGTTTTCAGTGTCGCTACACGATGATGTATACATATCCGTATGCCTACTTTATTGAGGACGACAGAAAAAGATTGGTAATGATATTTCTTATACGTGTGTTGTTATTCAATGCGTGTCTCATTCTCGTCCCCATAGCCCTGTCGTTTCTCTTAGCCGGCTGGGCCTTGGCAAGAGGAAACGAAGGGCTCTGGGGACACAGAATGTCCAGTCCTAGATTTTAGGACGTCCGGTCTTCATGTATGGAGTCATGACGTTTCAAAAGAATGTATGAGAGAGTCGTTTGGTTTTCGACTTCCGTTAAGGAATTCTTTGTTCCAAACAGCCCATCAAAAAAAAATGAATTAATTCAAAAATCCTATGTCCCCAGAGCCCTCCGTTTTCTCGTGCCAAGCCGGCTAAGAGAAACGAAAGGGCTATGGGGACGAGAATGTGCGTGTCTTTTTGAATGGTCTTGACAAACCGCGGGAAATGAAGAGAGTACTTGTCAACCAGAGAAGATGAAATTCAGTTAGACAATAAGTTAGTTAATCGGCGAAATTGACGCTAAAAATAAATATCAATTTTTGTTCTTTTCGACAGTTTGAATACCAGCAAGCACAGCTAGAGCTGGAAATAGAAAATTTGTCTTGGAAATTAGAGAGAGACGAGCTTTACTGTAGAGGGGTGAGTATTTTACTTACGCAAATCAACCTACCTTATTATAGGAAATTAATGCTTGTGTTAATTAAGGTATTTGAAATTAACGCGACTTAAATTAACGCGAACTGATAGGAAAATTACTTTCCAATAAAGGAAATTAACGCGAAAGAGGGCGTAACATTTCAAAATAAAGGAAATTAACGCGAAGAACACATAGGAAAAAACCCTTGTTGAGACAACAGGAACAAGTTTATATCACCACTAGGTGTATAATCCTTAACGTAGGGGTTAAGGGAAGGAATCTGACCGCCTCGAGCGTTCTTCGTAGTTTCAGTGATACTAGCAGACCTTCACCCTGATGAAATAATGTCTTTTCCTAGGAGTCAAGAACAGCTGGACTGTATCGAGAAATTGTGGCCAAAATAATAGACATTAAGGTCATGGAAATTAACGCTCCACTTAATTAATGGCGCGGAAATTAACGTTAACAAAAATTAACGCGACTTAAATTAACGCATTCGCGTTAATTTCATGAAGCGTTAATTTCCTATAATAAGGTAGTGACTTTCAAACACTTCATTTCGTAGACTGTTCGTATTTTTCTCAAGACCTGTTAAACGCGAGAAAAGAATTGCCAGAGAACTGAACGTCAGCGCACAACGGGCCTCCCCCCTCCCCCCTCCCTCGTGCTTCACGCTCGCGCTCGCTTCGCTCACTGTCTTCGTGTTCTACGTCCGCAAGTATGTTTGTAACTAGAGGAAAGATCTCGACTGTAGGCCGCAGCGTCCTGAAACATTAAAGCTCTGTGAAGAAGCAGCCAGTCATCACACGATGTACGAGCCATTTTTGCGATGTGCGAATTCAAAATAAAGGCTTGGCCAAACGAAGGCGAAAGTTGACGCAAGTTTTCAACTTGCGCCCACTTGCGTCTCCATTGGGCCAGGACTTGCGATGACTTGCGTTCACTTTGGTCCAGATCAAATTAGCACGCAAGTCTACGCACGTTTTTCACCGTTTGGCTACCCAACGTAAGTCAACGCCAGTCTTGCTGTGTACTTACTGAATTGCGCGCGAAGTAGCATTGAAATGGCTTTCTTGACAACTTGCGTGCACTTGCGAGTAAACTTGTGAGTCCGTTTGGCCAGCCAACGCAAGTAAGTACGCAAGTTCAACTTGTGGCTACACTGTACTTGCGTCCACTTGCGTTACCGTTTGGCCCGGGGGGGGGGGGGGGGGGTACTCCCATAAATTTCGGATAGAGGTGTGCCGCCAAGGTTCTTAAACCCTGACCCTATTTAAAGATAAAGAAAACGAAAATTGATACCCTTTTTAAGGCCCAAAACCGAAAAATGACACCCTATTCAAGAGGAGGAGAAGCGTTCCGTGACGACCCAAATAATGGCTAACCGCGCACGGCAGGACACAAATCTTTATAAAATCGCTTTTCTAATACCTGAACAGAAAATTCAGTTTTAAGATATCTTTTTTTTCGTTTAGCTGGGCGTTTATTTTAGCTAATAGAATTTAGGTACCCTATCTAAGGATCACACCGGGAACACATTGCCAAAAGGAGCAAACATGATACCCTATTTAAGGAACGAGGACCTCAAAAACCATACCCTATCGGGCGGCACATACCTATATAGGCCAAATATGGGAGTACCCCCCCCCCCCCCCCGGGCCGTTTGGCCAGGGCTTAACAGTTAAAGTTTAGAAACCACCAAACAGGTATTAATAAACCAAAACGTTTTCGTGACAAAGCTCTGTGATGAACGCGTTATTTTCTTGCTTTGTAGGACTTTGAAAACCAAATGGACATAGCAGAGAAAAGAAGACAAACTTTACTAAAAGATTTCCTTGTGGTCTAACAAGCTTTGGAGATGGCATCCGCGCTTAGGTTTGCGTGACCAGTGTGACTGTAACGCTTTTACTTGGAGAATATTTCCTGTCACGTGCCTCAAATCACGCAAGGCGTTAAAGCTGTTACAGTTGGCGATAGAATATTACAGTAAATTTCAATAATTTTTGGAAGAAATTATACTTAAAGCTCTGTATATTTGTACGCAGCCGTTAAAAAATTTAGGAGTTGACAATTTAGGGCTTACTTTTAATAAAACTCTTCCATATGCATTTTTTTGCAATAAAACACAGAAACATTGTAATAATTTTGTCGGCTTCTTACTTTCTTATTGTTTCTTGATTGTTTCCAATCCCCAACTCTTGATAGCAGTTCCCCTTTACATTGCTTTCAATGTTGGTTCTGTGATTTTCTTTTCATGAATAATCAACGGTATACACTTCGTAGCGAAGAGGGCTCAAATCCACGCGCGAGTGGCAAGTCGGTGAGCGAAGTGAGCTGGCGAGGCATTCTCGTTTCCAGAGCTACTCGTTTAATTTGTGCCCTGCGTTTCGCCGACCACGTGACCGAAAGAAACAGAGGCACTGGGAACGAGAATGGCTGGCGAGTAGACTCGTTTTCGCGGTTTCACCACTCGCGCATGTTTTCCAAACTTGAGCCTGCTGGCGAGCTTAGGTGAAGTCTCAGGTGGACTTCGGGACTGTGTAGCTCAGGGGGGGGGGGGGGGGGGGGGGGGGGTACTCCGGCTTGTAAATGTAAAATCGCTAAATTAAATAGTCGCTAAATCTTGTATAAATTAGAAGCCGCTTTCCCCTGCATTCCCATTTTTAGCCTGTGAGAGCAAGCTCTGTTAGGTATTGTTGGACTTTCTTTTGTTTTCTTTCGTTTTCCACGAAGTGCCTGCTCGCAGGCTATTCCACCTTCCTTAGCGGATAAGCCGGTGATACATGCATTTACCAACGACCGAGTCTTGACTACGGCCTTTTAAACCAGAGAGAATTTTTATCAAGAAATTTAAAGAGAATTAAGGCAATCTATAATTTTGGCAAGATATCGCCAAGTGTTGTCTCCTGTCAATACTTGGCTTCACACTAGAGCTTAAAGTATAGTCTAAGTGCACTTGGAACCAACTTTGAGTGTGAAGGGGTAAAACGTACTTACTTGAACTTTTCTTGGTGACCATGGAAACTTTCGTAGTTCAAAGAAGCCGAAGTACGCCGCCAAGTATGGTCTACACCACACTTGAGAACGCACTTGACCAATAGGAAATGGAAGCCAAATGAAAGCGCGCGCGTGTAGCGTTGTCACGATTCTGAAAAACAACTTGCCAGCTGAAATCAGAAGAAATTCAAAATGGACGGCTGGTGTTCGGAGGAGCAAGAGTCTTTTATGTAAGTTAACAAAGAAAGAAAAGAAAAGTCGATGCATATGGTTAAACTTATAATAAACTTATAATCCTATTTTACCTTCCTTTTTTTAGAGACGGCTTTAACCATCAGTTTTCATTTCTACCACGAAATGCGGTTCTTCAAAACCAGCCACACGTGCAGCCACTATTTCAACCTGGCCACTTCTTCGCGCCGCAACAAATACACTTTATTCCGCCGACTCCTTCAAATAATGATTTCACAAGCGTGCAATCGTGTTTGTGATAATTATGCGTGACTGATTTTACCCCGCGAAAGATGATTGACAGCTTGTACCTCAAGTAATATACTTAGTCATCGAGTGTGAATCCAGATTTTGTAAAATACGTTTTAAGATTTTTAAGTGCACTTGATTCAAGTGCTGACTTGAAACTAACTTAGCTTCTAGTGTGAAGCCAAGTAATGTGTCTCAAAGCGATTTTGATACGGTATACGGCAACAATTTTTTATTAGAATTTTTGGACTCTACCACTTTTTGAGGACCTTGCAAATAAGAAAGCGAGGCATTGTTAAAGAAACATTGTTTCAATAAATGTCAGAAGCAAAATATTTTAACGGGTGATAGAAACTTTCTGCGTTCTCCGCGGAAACAAAATTTGCTGCCGCAGTAAGTGTTGCGTGTGCGACAATGTTTCCTCGTTTTTTAACCGCTAAGTTGATTTTTTGTGGCGCTACGGTGCTAAATTTCTCTAAGCTTGGCTAGAAATACTCCTTCTCACACTGGGTAAGATTTTGATGAAGATTTCATGTAGAAATGTACAATATTTTACTTTGGCGCATGTGCATAAGCCCATTTTTTTTTTTTTCGGCGGACCCGTTCCGACTTCTTTCCCTTGCTCCGCCCCTTTTCGTTTCGCTCTGCTTTCTTATTCTTTTTACCTTCAACTCTATACATCCTTTCTTCTGGCCTGAAAAGTTTTAATCTTTATCAATGGAAAAGTCTGGAAAGGAGACCATGATATCATATTGGCCTGTTTTACCCAAATCCAAATCCCGGAAAAATCCGGGCTTAGCATAATAAGGGTTAAATAGCTCCTTGACTAAAAATAGGTAGTGCTCGTGATATTTATCCCACCGGCAAAGTGGTTTTACAACATCTTCAACTGTTCTTTATATGCGCCTCCGTGGTTAATGTGGGAAACGGTTCAACAGCTACCGCTAAGTCATGGTATTTTTATTACAAGGATGGTTTTAATATAAGTCGGGCTGTGTACATGTGCTTTTCTATTTCCGCTGAATCTAAGCTACAACGTACCTATATATGCCAGCCATTAAAATGAAAAAGATACACTTATAAACTCATAATATCCGGCTCCAGGTCAGAATGAACAACGGATGCCGTAAAGTTGCTAAAGCAACAAAACTTTTTACTTCTGTATATAGCAGCCTTTTCCTATCACTTCCTTCCGGGTGTTCATATCTTTTTATTAACCGCCGACCGGTTCAGCTCAGTTGGTACAGGGGCAGATCGAGGATTTTTCAGTAGGAGAGGGGTGTACTACTAAGAAATGGCGTAACTGACGTTTTTTTGCAGAATACTTATTTTATTAGAAAACCGCAGGTCATTTTAAGGCCGGGGGGGGGGGGGACGGCCCGGACGGATGCGCACCCCTAGCACCCTGCCCCTAGATCCGCCCTTGTGGTATGTAGAGCGCCGGACTACTGTGCGGGAGGTCTCGGGTTTGAGTACCGGACAGAACATTAACCGCCGACCGATTCAGCTCAGTTGGTACAAGGGCAGATCGAGGATTTTTCAGTAGGAGAGGGGTGTACTACTAAGGAATGGCGTAACTGACGTTTTTTTTGCAGAATACTTATTTTATTTGTAAACCGCAGGTCATTTTAAGGCCGGGGGGAGGGGCGGATGCGCACCCCTACCACCCTGCCCCTAGATCCGCCCCTGTGGTAGTGCGCCGGACTACTGTGCGGGAGGTCTCGGGTTTGAGTACCGGACAGACCATTAACCGCCGACCGGTTCAGCTCAGTTGGTACAGGGGCGGACCGAGGATTTTTCTTAGGAGGGGGTGCACTACTAAGGAATGGCGCAACTGACTTTTTTGCAGAATACCAGTTATATTAGAAAGCTGCAGGTCATTCCGGGGGGGGGGGGGATGCGCACCCCTTGCACCCTTCCTCTAGATCTGCCCCCTGTGGTAGAGCGCCGGACTGCTGTGCGGGGGGTATCGGGTTTGAGTTCCAGACCAGACCATGTAACTGCCGACCGGTTCAGCTCAGTTGGTACAGGGGCGGACCGAGGATTTTTCTTAGGAGGGGGTGCACTACTAAGGAATGGCGCAAATGACTTTTTTTGCAGAATACCAGTCATATTAGAAAGCCGCAGGTCATTTCAGGGGGGGATGCGCACCCCTTGCACCCTTCCTCTAGATCCGCCCCCTGTGGTAGTACGCCGGACTGCTGTGCGGGGGGTATCGGGTTTGAGTTCCAGACCAGACCAACACTGATCAACACTCAGGGTCTTACTGATAACTGAGGAGAACATGTTGCCTTTGCAATGACATCTGCAAATGGTTTGATATTCTAGTCTTCTCGGATAAGCACGATAAACTGTAGGCCCTGTCTCCTGTATCTTCAGTGTCACGGTCAGCAGGGAACGTTAAAGAACCCACACACTTATCGTAATGGAGTTCGCGGAGTTGTGGTCTGGTCTTCGCCCATTGTACTGTGCGTACGGTTGAAATGCTCAGAAATATTAGTTATTTAAGCTGCTCCGAGGGCAAATAAAAGTGATGTATGTATGTTTGAGTAGCTCAAGCTTGCACTGATCCATGTTAATAAAGATATTTTAGAGTAGAGATAAAACAGAGAAATCTTGTTGAAAAAAAAAATTATATCACATCAGCCAGAGTTGATCAATGAAACTTTGGTGAGTGAATGTTTTAAATTAAGTTAAAGAAAGGTGATTAAAGATTCGCATTTAATTCTAGAATTGGCCGAGGCTGACTGACAAAGAATCGAAAATCGAAGCAAAGCTCTGTAAGACCTTTTTTTGTGTACTTTGTCTACTTTTTTGTTTGTTTGTTTGTTTTTTTTTTCTGTGCGACGAGGGTCCAATCAAGAGATCATCATCATCCTCTCTTGGTCCAATTCAATAGCAAAAATGTCGAGTCGAACATCATTGCTATTCCGCTCTGGAGCAAAGTATCCCTTTTCTTTTTGCGAAAACTTCAACAGAGAGATACGCGCCCATGCCCTCCCCGTCCCCCACCCTCGCCTCTCTACTCAGTTCATAAATGCAACCACCCACGATGTCTCACTTGTTCATTTCTTCAAGAAGGCCAAACTAACTACACTTTTTTCAACACCAACGAGACACGCAAAATAACTGACAACATATCTTGCCGCTCTAAAAACCTTATCTATCTAATCGATTGCAAAAAATGCCACCATCAATACATTGGGGAGACCAAACGTCAACTTAACGAACGCTTCGGACAACACCGCAGATCCATTCTCAACCACCATGAACTTGATGACCCTACACCAGTATCTATTCATTTCAACCAACCCGGCCATTCCATAAACGACGTTCACCTCATCCCGCTTGAACTTATACGCAGCAAACGAGACTCAGTCAGGAAGGCTCGTGAAGCCCATTTAATTAACAAGGCAAAAACTTTACATCCTCTGGGAATTAACAGACGTGACGAAACACGTCATTGACACTTGTTAGAACCAATCATTGTTTAGTATTTTATTTTAAATTTTTCCATTTGTAACGATCCTTTTATTTTTCTCATTTTTTTTTCTCCGCCCAGCCCCTGAGGAAGGTTTGTTTTGCAAACCGAAATATTGGGCAAAGTTTTTTCTATATATTCTAGTTTTTTTCTTTTTATCCACTCTGTTTATTTTTGACCGCTTTAGCCGTCAGGATCAGTTTGCCGTCTATATTTTCCGTTTTAACTTAGTTACTGATCCAGGTCTTCAATAGATCCGGCACCACTCATCGGTTTGTCGCTGTGATATTGCAGTATTTTATTATATTCCTCTCTACTCCTTCAGCTTACTTCCGGGGAAAGTCGCTGGCCGAAGTGCTATCTGGGTAATTTGATTCAAGATGGCGGAAGAGTTGGTTTGTTATATGTATGATGACCTTTTGTGAACAATCCGTGGAAAAGATGTGATCGATCCTTGACAGAAAAGGTAGGTTTCTCCTAAATCTTGTCTTTTATAACATTAGCATCTTCTAGCCATTGGTTTTATAAGCTTGTACTGCAAACTGAGAAGAAAACAATTTTGACATGCAAGCTGACATGCCAATGTGCATGTTCGTTGAGTTATTTTTTATAGTCAGTGATAAACGATTGATATTTGAACGATCTGTTTGATCAAGGATTTGTTTATCCGGAAAGTTTAAGGCGTATAAGAATTTTGTAGAATTATGGAGCTCACGCACCCTTTCCAAATATTAATCAAGCGATTTTCGTTTTCGATTTTGGCGCTATAATCGAGTTAATCTTTTGGTAAGCTAAATCTCCCGCAATCTGGTTGTTCGAAAGAATTCATAAAATCGAACTACACAGCGAGGAAGTGATTTCGAAAAACGAAAACCATAAGTGTAAATAATTTGGGAAGGAAATGAACCCTCAACTGTCTGATTGGCGGCACTTTGGACTGCACTCGATCGTCCGTGATCTGAAAATTCGCGCCACGCGCCGATCGAAAAATTTGTAATTTGGCAATTTAATACGCCACATACCGAAGGTAGGATACTGCATATTTGGGAGCAATTACAGGAGAAATGGCAACTGTGGTCGACCATATTTTGTAGTAAAGCTTCTTTCACTAACCATGCTATTATCTCTTTTAGTGTATATTTTATGGCGCGATTCTGACAGTATGTTCGTGATCTAGTGTTATGGCAGATAGCCAGCAACAAAATATCGGATTACGTGTAGATTTCCTTGATTAAACAACAGTGTACAATGTAGCTCACGTTAATTGAATAAATTTTTTGGTCAACTCCTTTATCTACTGAACACAAATCACGTAAAAATAAAAATAAAAACAAATAGCAACTATACTGTGATGGATGTGCTCTTAAATTTTGGTATTATTGTGATAGTATGCAAATCTACAATTTTGTTTCAGACGAAGAAATAACAATTTTCTTTAACTTGGTAATTTCAATTTTCTTTTGTCCTGTCATAATAATTTGTCAGATTAACATTGAATACATAAATATAAAGATATTGACCACTATTTGGGAAATTTAAGCTGAAATTACCCATCCTAGACTAATGACTTCCTGCTTGTCTCTTAACATTTCTTCTGAAATTTATCTTCCTGTAGTACTGAGGAATGAAGCAGAATGAACAGATCTACATGTACGGAGTTGAATCCCGATAACTCGAACCCTCAATAACTCGAACCTCCCGCTAACTCAAACCTTTTTCGATTCCCCTTCAGGCCATTTTCTTCTAATTTTACCCTCGATAACTCAAACTCCCGATATCTCAAACCTTTTTCGATTTCCCTTGAAGGTTCGATTTATCGGGATTCGACTGTAAATAAAATATTTATGATCTTTGATTATCAACCTTCAGTTAAAAATTTATGTTTTCCTTGCTTTCTATTGTAGATTATCTCTTTGTGAAAATATGTAAATGTAGGACTCAATGGATCGAGCTTCAGCTGAAAAATACCACCTTATCGCCCAACAGAGGGCTGCACAGTTTAAGACAGCTAGACAAGAGTCTAGTTTAACTCGGGCACGAAGCCAAGATGGGCAGCCTGTGGCATACAGGAAAGTGAAGGAAAATGCAAATATCAGCAGACGGAGCCGTGTGATGTCAGATCCTGAAATACCTGGCACTCTTGTGATATTGAATGCCAAAGGTTTATTTCAAGGAAAGAATGGAAACTTTAATAATACACAGAGAAGGCCAGAAAGCAGTGCTGCTTGTGTAAACACTATGGAAACAGACATCAGTAGACCACAGTTCTTTGATCCTTCACTTGGGAGCAAGGAAACAAAAGTCAGTGATTTGAGGAAGAAATTTGAGGCTGTAGATTGTGATATTGCTGGAGAAAAACAAGGAGTAACAAGTAGTGATTTCTTGAATCCTTTACACAAGGTAAACCAAGACTTGGCTAAAAATAATACCGCAAAGAGAACAGTGAAGAAAAAGCTTGAAGAAGCACTAAGTAACAATAATGCACCGACAACACAATCATCTTCAGCTTTAAAGACAAATAAATTACAAACTGACAGTACGTCTACCAAGGAATCAGAAGCGAAGATTGAAATGCCTACACAGCCTCCCCCGAGAGCTCTCCCGCGGCTTCGAAGTGAAACAGATCCCATGCCAATGGATGAGAACCGATTGTCGAGGATGCATGCTTTTCCACAGGAGAATTTAAGCGAAGTAGTTCAGGAAGAAATTTCACCACAACAGAGCCCAGAAACTGAAAATGTTTCCAGTGCGAATAATTGTAATCCTGCTAATGATGGCGACAATTATGATGATGATGATGATGATTTTGACACTGACGAGTGGGATAGTGATTTTGATGATGATGACGATGATGATGACGAGCAGCAGAAGCGCGACTCTCAGTCCAGTCATGGCAGTTCTTGTGATGCCGAGCCTCTTGTAAGTTTCTGTTTAACCTTAAACCTCCAAGAGTTGAAATGAAAGTATAAAATTTCATGACTTGAAAATTAGACACATAACAAATAAAGTAGCACAAATCAAAGTACTTTTCATCAATTCGTGTAGCTCCTATTTAAACGGTCACACTTTCATCCACAAAGTGACTAAAATAAGTTAGAACCACACGATTTGATTTACATGTAGTTTGAGCACTGAAAGTGAAAGACTTTCAATGTGTAGCTTGTACACATATTCATAAATTAATATTTCAGGACAGTGCGTTTCAGTGCATGTTTATTTCATTAACATCATTTTCAATTCCAATTGTTACTTGGGATCCAGTGAAATAGAAATCACAATTTTTAACACTATACCAAATTATAAATCATAAAAATTCATTTAGAAAAACAATATTGTTATAAAATTAATAATCTGTAATGTGACGGATGTTGATCATGAATATTAAAAAAAATAATATTGATCTTGTGGGACCTTCAGATAAGAGCACACAAATTTAATTCCACAAATGTTATTAATAATTATTATTGATTTTGATTATTGATTTTGTTTTATACCAGTATTTGTGTTGTGTAGAATTTATTGTTATAATATATGAAGTACATGTACAACATAATGTAATTATAATAAATGTAAATACTGACAGTGATGCATGTAAAATCAATATTTCAACAGTTGTGGCTAGTACTAATATTAGATGCTTAAAATTATAATATGTAAATAGCTTACTGCAAGTTTACGTATACTATCAAAGAGTAGTCACAATACATCAGTTGAAAAAAAGGGTTTTGTCTCCCTTGATGAAAACCGAAAAAAAAAGTATATTTTTATATTATAATATTATTTTTCTATTCACATTTTCCTTTTTGATCACCTATTGTAAGCATATATACTGTACAGGTAATTAAAATAACATGTTCACATTTTCCTGTGGCTTTTATGAGTAAAATTGGCTTGATCGATAAGCCTAGTTTTTCTTATTCAATCAAATTTGTCGGCAGTACAAAAGTTGTTAGCTTACTCTTAAAATCAATTAATTTAACTTTTAACCTTTCTTTTTTTTAAACAGGAATTTCCCGATGCTGTCAGCAAAAAACTCTACAACATTGCCATGGAAATTCTCACCACAGAAAGAGCGTAAGAAAATACCATGTTTTTGTTATACAAATTTTGTGTCAATTAATCCTCCATTTTGGATATTGCATTTTTTTGTATAGAATGCTTTTTAATTTTTATTCGTGCGGAATGTGCTATCATGTGGTTTGTTGGGGCTGTCATCCGCTAACACAGTAACATGCCAGTAGTACTTAGGTAAATTAATTGAAAGTGAAATAATTGGGCCCCTTTATTTTTTGAAAGGAAGACAGATGCCATCAATGTCACCATGAAACAAAAAAAAAACAATTAAAAACAAAACAAAAGTATATCATATTATGGCATTTTCAAGGAAAACAAAAGTATCTTGTTTTAAATGATCAAAAGTGACATGTTACAGTTACAAAGATTAGCGTAAGGAACACCCAGGAAGGAATACAAGTGCTGTTACAACGTCTAATTGAAAGTAAAATAAAGCAAATAAATACCAACATAAAACATCATACATTTAATTGTTGACTCTGAGTCTCTGACTTAAATGTGGTTAGAACTTGTTAAGATGTAACAATTGTAATGCACATGGGTATTATGAGGCGAGGGATGTTAATGCCTGGCAGGTTGGCCAAAAAAAAAAATGGATAGTAAAAATTAATACTTCTTTTTAACTTCCACAAGCTCAGGACTGTACTGGGAGAATTCTGCCCTAAGGGTTGGTCTTATATGGACGTCCCTTTGCTTGGTCTGTACGAGAAAGACCTTGAGTGATATTCTCCCAGTCTGGCCCTCATGTTCAGTGAATTACAAGTAATTATTAACTTGAGCCTTTTTAATTTATCGACAGGTATGTTAGAAGGCTGCATTTACTTGATCAGGTTAGAAGAAATATCCACTACAACTGTGCTGTGTTTTTATAAAAAAAATGCAACAACACAAAAACAAAACAAAAAAACTAGACAAAAACAAAATGTGGATTGAAATCTGTTGAGCAAGTTATACGTGAACGGTTGATAAAACAGCAGGTTTGCATGTTTGTGGTCTTGGGATCATGTAAAATGCAAAATGTTTAAAGTACAGTATGTAGTAATATAACAAACACAAAAGACAGTGTTTCATTGGGATATGCAAATACCAAGAAAAAAGTTGAAAGTACAACAAGTAGCAGAGTATTTTTGACGAAATTCGAGGTGTTTGGATAGCCGATGAAACACCATCTCAAGTGTTTGATATATCTTCTCAATCAAAACAAAAACTACAGGTAATGCACCTATCAATGTTAAGCCCGGGGGGGGGGGGGGGGGGCGGGTTGGGGGGGGGGGTTTTGGGGGGGGGTGGGTTTGGGGTTTTTAAAAACCACCCCCCCCCCCCCCCCCCCCCCTAAACGGAGAAATGAAATCATAAAAATCTGGTATGCTAATTTAGATTGGGTATCCAAATCTCCTTCATGGTTATATTTTAATTTCTTTGTTTTTTAACTTGATGAATTATTAACGAGTTTGAGAAGCTTATTTACCCATGCAATCTTGTAACATACACAAGCTCTCAAGCTCCTTAAAGTGTACAGCATCAAGGTTGATTTGAAATTTGGAGAGTTGATTAATTTTTAATTAATTTGTATTTTTTTTCTGTCATGTGCAGGTGTTTTACCTACAAATTAATAACAAATGTTGTGCTAAAGGAATTCTGCCACTGGAAGTGCTGAATGATATTTTCTCCAACATACAAGCTATTCATCAACTCCACAGAGATTTTCTGTTGCCTAAACTGGAAGCAAGAATGAAAGAATGGTACATCTAAAAACCGTTAAATTCAGATGTTACTAATCCTGGGGTCCCAGGAGGGGTACTCGTGATTTCAAGTGACAGGGATGATCGAATGGAGGCAAAAATCAAGACCCCAAAAAATCCCTAGGGCTTCCACCAAAACCCCAGAAAATCCCTTAAACAAAAATTAACTCCCAAGAAATAAACAGCAAAACACGTTTGTTTGTACTTTATTTGCAGAACTACACAGCCAATGCACTAGCTACCGCAAATCTGAAGATCATTTTAATACCTCAAAAAATCCCTACTTTAATCAAGTAAATACTTGCCTGGAAATTTTCCTACTCCAAAAAAATCTGGAATCGAAACTTTCAAACCCAAAAAAATCCTTCTATCATCCCTGTCACTTGAAATCCCGAGTACCCCCCCCCCTGGGCCTGGGGTACTCCCCTATAATAATGACAGTGGTACTTGTGGTACCTTTTTAGGGGGTAAAATTTGTCAATTGGTACCACTAGAGGATCCCTAGGATTTTGGGAAGGCCAGGGGCCATTTTCACTGTGATTTTCAAATGTCAAAACCTGATTTGTGCAACTTGTTCCCCCACGTTACTATCCCTGTTCTCGACTGTCTCTTTTCCAGAGTAAGAAATGAGCTTATTTACTTTGCGTCAGGCTTTGAGAAGCTTTTTGTTTCTGTTCTGAGCAATGGCATTTAGTATCCCGCGTACAACTCCTTGAAGTTCCCAAATCCAGGTTTCAAATTTAGGTTATGTTGTTTTTTAACTTCAATTTTAAGCTAGGCGGCAACGATTTTCCTGTGACTTAAGCTAGGTGCCTCGCCTGGCCTTAAATACCTATAGGGAGAACACTGACTAGGGATGCTAAATTAGAGTTATTACCTGGTGGGATTTGAGCTAAAAAGTTGTTAGTGTCAGTTAATGTGTTGTTTTAGAATTGGTACCTCTTGCAGGTGTAAAGGGGTTTGAGTCATGCCCACAATAAGATTCACAAACATTGGAAATGAGAGTAAAATGATGTAACTTAAGAACAGACTTTATCATCAAATCAGGGTTGTAGGGCCTAGTTAGCCAGTTGACACCCACAGCCCTAGCTGCAAATAACAGTTGGTTAACTATTGGACATTGGCCGACCAAAATTTGCTCATGTCTGACAAAATCCCAAGTGTGGTCGAACATGATGTCCGGACAATTTTTTGATCATTAATCATTTTAGGGCAACGAGAAAAATCTGTCCTACCACAATTTTGTTTTGTCCGACCAACATGGTGTCTTAGTAAGACATAATTATGTCCTTTCAAGTGAAAAAATTATTTGCAGCCCTACTGTACACCCATGGTAAGATCAGATCATGTGGAGTGCTCACTTACCAGAGGTTGACAAAAAAACAACAAACAACAACTAAATTCCAAACTGTCAACCCTAAGACTGGTTGTGGTCATCTAGGAATGGAAGTTGCTTATGCAAGCAAGCAAAATATTGGTATTTTGAAACAGTGGGAGGTGGTCACACAGGGAGGAGCTTTCAATTTCGCCCTTCTCTGGCTAAATGATTGGGAAAACAGTCATATTAATTTAATAAAGTTGTAACTGACAAAATTGTCTTGTTACAGGGGCACCAACAACCAAATTGGAGACATTCTTAAAGGACTGGCTCCATTCTTAAAGGTTAGTGTTTGAAACTTCTATATTTTACTAAATTCAGTATGGAGGAATTTGGAGTACTGAGCACCTCTAGCTGTATATGGGTTTTCACTTCACCTGGTGTTAATTTGCTGGTAAAGAGTATAACTTAATTATATGAAAAAAAAAACCGGAAGCAAAAGGGGCAAATAATAAAATTGGAACGGTTCAGCAAAAAAAAAAAAAACAAAAAAAAGAAAAACAAGTCCAAATTTTGGCTTATGGGCATGCACCAAAGTAAAATATTGCACATTTTTATTCAGAATCTTAATCGAAATGTTGCTGAAGTGTAAAAAAGTGCTTCTTTAGCAAAGTTGAGGTAAATTCAAGACCAAAATTAGCACCAAAATTTCAGTTTAGCAGCTAACAAAAAACGCATTTTTGGGGGAAAATTTGGGAGTCAAAGGGTTAAGAACGCGTGAAAATTAGTAAAAATAAGGTATTTTAAAATAATGATGTTATTTTCACATTTTATAGATGTATACACTTTACGTTGGAAACTTTGACAAAGCAACAGAAACCTTATCACTTTGGACAAAAAAGTCACCAACTATGGCAGGGGTGATTGACGAAATTCAAGTAAGTGACTGGACCAAATGTTCAGTGATGATTAATATAAAAAATAAATATTATTCACCATTAACAGGGTTGCCAGGTCAGGAAATTGTCAAGGAAAAATATAATTCTTCAAGACCTGTTCGGGAAAAGTCAGGAAATTTTATTTTGAGTTAGGGAAAATTGACATATTATTGAAGAAAAGTAAGGGAAAATTGAATTTATATCACCGCTGGTGTAATACCATTGAAGGCAGGAAGACATATTTCAGGTCAGTGTGATCTCGGCGATGTTTTCTTCTTTATAAGTGGAGGCTGGAATAAAAGCTGCCATTATATTTGACATTTTGCATTTTTTGGTGAGGGAAATTTGATTTTTATCAGCGAAAAGAGGGAATTTTGAAAACTGATGTATGTGGCAACCCTGGTTAACTGTTTTGAATTTTTTCTCATTTTTTGTTTAGAAAAGCAAGGAATCTGAACATCTTACTCTTCAACATCACATGTTGGAACCAGTACAGAGGGTTCCCAGATACCAAATGCTTCTAAAAGGTGATGTAAAGTCGTTAAAGTGCTGATTTGACTGGTGAAAATCACTGGCTTGCTGAAAAAAGAAATATTAATAGCTTTTCAATGCAAAGTATTTGAAACAAAGTTGAGCCCCTATAAGTGACCAGTCATTAAGTTCCGAAATTGTTGTCAGTATACTGTAAATAAAATTCCCCTATTAAGTGGCTGCGGCCACCTTTTCGCCATCCCCATGAGTGTGCTTCTTTTGCCCATTTAGCGGCCACCTAGAATGTAATATACAATGTTAGGCTTTGTTTGGACAGACAAGAGACTAAAAAAAAAAGTGATGGCTGATAAAATCATTCAAACACCAAATTATTGTTGTCTTATGTGATTCCGTGATTCCTTTTCACGCTATTTTGCATTGAAATGACCTGACCTTTCTAAAAGGCCTTATGCTAATTTCCAACGAACCCCTATTAAGCGGCTAACCTCTATTTAGCTGTCAGTTGCCATTTCCCCGAGGGTGGCTTCTTAATTAATAGGGATTCTACCATATAACCATCATGTCAATTTGCCAGTGAAACCTGATTTGGAATATGCCACTTTGAAATTTATCTGCATGGCAAAATGGGGGGATGTACATCTCTGTCTTTCTTCCTAATCAAGCCACAAGCTTTTTACTCTCTTTTCATGCTTCACGCCAAATTTTTGCCCCCCCCCCCCCCCACGGCCTTTGCCAAGGCACTTGTCATGCAGACTGTTGTCAAGTATTTGCAGTGGTGTCTTTTTTTCAAACTTTACGGCATTTATGACACTCGACCGATCTTTCTTTTCAGACTATGTTTCAAAGCTGCCAGAGGATTCCAGTGACTTGAAGAATACTTCAGGTATATGTGGTCTTAAAAAGTTTTGTATTTGGCAACTTTGTTTTTTGGATTTTGGTTTTTATTCATTAAAACAACAAAATGATCTGCTAATATTTTTGTGTCTGTTGTCTGTTTCTTTAGATGCTTTAGAAATAATCTCCGAGTCAGCTCGACATGCCAATGATAGCATGAAAAAGACGGTAAGCCATGAATTGGGTCAAGGCAACTTTCTCAAACGAGCTTCAATGTACAGTACCGCTCAAAAGCGAGTTACCACCGTCTTGCGAGACGCGCCTCGTTGCTCGCGAGTGTATTAAAGGCGCGAACACTTTACGTTGTGATAAAAAACCATTGCCTATTAAAGGCTTGTTATCGTATGATTTGCATGTTTATGAGTTTTTGAGAGGTACTGTGCATGCATGTCGCATTGCTGGTGCACCGTTAAAACCATCAAGTATGTCTTTCGTAAATTCGTCTCAGTCCCTCTCCAACTTAGCCATCCTTGCCTAGTTTTGGTGTATTATTACGTATTTGGAGGGCGTATTTTACTGCGTTTACCTTTGATATGTAGGGAAGTTTAAATCGCAGAATGACTTAATACGTAATGGCATACAGTATTTTGTTCTCATCATTGTTACACCTGAGAGGCTTTTAAAAACTGCTTTGGTGATACTAAAGTTTGCAAAAAATAAATTTATATTTGTTTCGACTGTAGTAGAGATCAAGCAAATATGGCAGCGCCAAGACTGAAAGTCTGAGTTTTTGTTTGCATATGTAGATCGTGTTTTATTCTTCCATTTCCTACAGAATACTCGCTTTCTAACAAAGCTTACGACTGCTTTTTTACTGATTTACTGTATATGTATTTTCCTTATCAAAACAATAGGAACGATTCAAGATTCTTTTGGAAATCCAGGAGAGAATTGGAGAAGACTATCCACTCATTACAGCAAGTCGTGTGAGTAACCTGCTAATAAAACTGGTTTATTTCTGGTTATATGTTCTCGATGCGTTAGCGTAATTTTGTATTCTGTTAGAGAAACGTCAGTAATTGCATGCTTTTTGTTTATTGTTTGTGTAGGAATTTGTCATGGAAGGGGAATTTAGAAAGGTGGCTGCAAGAACAACAGACAGTCATCAAGAAAGGACACTTATGCTGGTGAGTAAAAAAAAAAAAATGGAATTGCAACTCAACCCTTTTCGAAAAATTGTTGAGATAAAGCTGAGCCTGCGAGCTTCGCTTCCTGGTCAGCGTGTCGCGTTGCTTGGCGATATGGCTATCTCCAGACCAAAAGGGCAGTAACATGTAGCATGTAGATTGTAAGCAGGTAAAAGGTGAAGTCTGCATACAAGCCTAGTGGCCCATCAGGCCGAAGCTCATCCCGGTTTCCGTTGCATGAAGCGACTGGGAGTATTTCTATTCCCATCTGGATGGGATGCTAGTCCATCGAAGGGTTACCCCCAGCATTAAATTTGTTGGTACCCATTTATTCACCTGGGTGGAGAGAGGCACTGTAAGAGTAAAGTGACTTGCCCAAAAACACAACACAGTGCCTCGGCCAGTGCTCGAACCCGGACCGCTCGATCCGGAGTCCAGCGCATTAACCATTAGGCCACCGCGCCTCCCGTATATTGTTAGCGCTGGCCGTAATTTTTTTATGAAATTTATATCGCTCTTTTGTGATGGAGAACTTAGGTAATAAAATCCTTTTCGTTCTAAGTTGTTTGCTTTTCTTTATCCTTTGCAGTTCAACGACGTTCTTCTTTGCTGCCATAAGTTCCCCGGTACAAACAAATACAAAGTAAAAGTCGAAATGGATTTATTCGGAATGGAAGTTGTAAACGTGGATGAAGAACTCGAAATCGAGAATTCCTTTCGCATTATCAGCAAACAAAGAGTCATGGATTTCAAAGCGCCTTCTGCTGAGGCGAAAGAGTCTTGGGTGAACAAGCTTCAAGAGATGGTGAACGAACTCACGACGAAGCGAGAGAGCTACAGAAGAGCGAGCAAAATTGAAGTCATGAAAGATGTTGAGCTGGGAAAGAAAGCGCCAGCCTGGGTACGAGACGAAGCAGTGAGCATGTGCATGCTGTGTGACGTCATGTTTACCAAGTTTCGGCGACGGCATCACTGTCGCGCCTGTGGGAGGGTGGTGTGCGGAAATTGCTCCAGCTTCAAAGCAGCTTTAGAGTACAAGAATGGAAAACTGGAAAAGGTTTGCGAAGTTTGTCACAAAATTCTTGTGAAGGGCTCAAGCGAAGCGACGGTTAAGGAAACGGAGGCGAAAGGACAGAGTGTTTTGAAAATCGGCGATGAGACCAAGATCTGGCATAGTGGATATTTGAATCATAAGATGAAAGGCGACAAAAGTTGGCAGAAGCGATGGTTTGTGCTATCGAGCGACTTTGTTCTCTTCCGATACAAGGCCAAAAAGGTAGGGAAAGTGGTTTTTATTAAAGACAGTTTTTTTTTTGTTTTGGGGTAGTTTTTCCTATCTCTGTTGGTGAATTGCGTCGAGTTTCAATGAGTCTTTTAAGAAGAAAAATAGAACTGGAAGAAAAATCTGTTAAAACTAGTGATGTCATACGGTAAAAACCCGCATAAAAGAACAAGTGGATTAAGAACACTCAGGCTGAAATTTGGCCAAAAAGGTACCATATATATAAGATCACATTCAGCCTGACAAATAAATTGTTCTTATATAAAAAAAATGGCTGCCAGTTAAATGTTGTGCTTGCACATTGATTCCATCTGCTGGTAGTCTATGCAGTATTTAATTTTTAGAAAAAATTTTAAGAACACCTTAAGAACATTTTCAGGCTGAATAAAAATTTAAGAACGGCTTCTGGCTAAAAACTTTTAAAAAACACGAGCTTTCGACTGTTAGATCTACAGTCTTTTCAGGCTGATTTTGCAGAAAACACCCCCCCCCCCCCCAAAAAAAAAAAAACGTGTTCTTTTATGCGGGTTTTTACTGTACTTGGTCTCATGATGCGCCATAAGTGAGAAAGTTCGTTCGCATTCTACACTTGAAAGATGTAGAACGTGAGGGTTGTGATCTTTTTTATAGCTGGCCTTTTTGTCTAAATTTAAGACGTTTTTTTCTTTTTTCATACAGGACACCAAAGCAGAGTTTAACCTGCCTCTTCCAGGTCACAATGTCGACAAACCGTCGTTGGTAAGAAAATTTCTTGTAGCTGTTACAAAATAAATAAAGGATAATACATGGTTGCGCGGAGATATGAAATTTATCTTCGAGTGTTCAAATCGATATCGCACGAGTGAGCTTCGAAAATGTTCGGAAAAGTTCGGAAAATGTTCGGAAACATTCGTATGACTTTCGGACAACCATTTGAAAATCTTCGGGAAATGGTAGGAAATCTTCGGAAAATCTTCCAAAACCTTGTTTTTAGTAGGTGTAAAAAATAAACATATCAAGCTGAACACTTGAAGATAAATTTCATATCTTCGCACAACCATGTATTATTCTCTATATATGACTCAGGGTGCGTTTCTTTGGGAAAATCCAAAACTGGATCATTGATCTCAGATCACACGGATACTTTGCTCCCAAAGAAACGAAGAATCCGAAAACGGTTTTTTTGCCATGACAACCCCGTAAACACATTTCGCACAGAACATAAAATATCAGCACAAATTTATTTTTCGTCGAATGTATCCTAGCTAAAATAATTTAAGCATACAAAATCTTTTACAAAAACCACACGTCGAAGTAGATCTTGTTTTGCGTTAAGCACAATGTGGCGAGAAAGCATTTGAGCGCGAAGAATGATTGCGAAATGATCAGTGCAAATTTCACTCGTGACAATTTCAAAAGGATACAACTTCCGTAGGCACACAGTGGCTGTTCTAGAAAACCAGTATCCCGTTTAAAATGATACTACATACCTATCTGAAGCTACCGTTTCCTTTTATCGTGAAATATTTTTGTATTTTGATCGAAATAACCGCCTAAAACTTTCCGTATGGCAGTGTTTACAAAGAGCGAACCTGTATTTTCACAGCAAAGACCGCTGGGCCAAGGTACTTTTTTCGAATCCTTTCCCAAAGAAACGCACGGATCATGAATCCTAAAAATCCGGATTCAGATATGATCTGATGTATCCACTCGAAGTGTGGATTCTTCAGATCATTGATCCAAGATTAATCCATTTTCGGATATAGGTAAAGAAACGCAAAATCCGTTTTTGGATCAAGAATCCGGATTTGGATTTTTCCCAAAGAAACGCACCCTCAGTCTCACTCTTACAAAACTTGTTTTCTTCCCAAGGCGGATGATGTGGACCGCAAAAACGTGTTCAAAGTACATCACAAGAATGTCAAAGTTTACTTGTTCGAGGCCGAAAGTGAGGAAAGCATGAACAGGTTAGGGCAAAGAATCTAAATATAATAATTTCTCCATAATTGTTATAAAATGTGTGTATGGATGGATGAAGTTTTAATAATTTGTCAGTGAATCAAGGTACTTGCTAGCATCTATCCTAAGAGGGCTTTGTCATGGATTTTAACAGATTTTTGAACAGTCAAAATTTATATTTGTGTTGTAAGAAACCTAAAAATAACGGTCCATTTTTATTGACAATTGCTATATTGGAGCACTGAAACTGTAAACAAGCTTCTTTGGCTGCGGATGGCTCGGATAGAAATGGATTACAACTTGAAAAATTAAGGCTAAACTTTTTAAGTTGTTTCTGCACGTCTTAAAAAATAAACGATGTTTAAAGCCGTAGTTTGATTTGTATCCTCAAATTAAGGTATAATATCTTCCTTTAGATGTTCTAAAATAATGTTTTTCCTGGGTTAAGTTATCTACCACTAATTTCAAAACAGTTAAGATCAAAAATCTGCAAAATCCCGCGACGCAGCTCCTTTCACATCCCTTAAAATTCCTGAGAGAATAGCATGTATTTTCTCCTTACTAATTCAATGCATTGTTAAGCAAACATGTGATGAGAAGAAAGAAAGTCATCAGCAAGAGGATAGTCATGATGTATCACTTTATTCTTGTAACCAACATAAAAAAGAAATGTATGGAAATCTCTTAGGAGAATTTTGCTTTGTATCAGGTGGATGGAACTGTTGGCACATGCTATAAAGGCTGAAGAGATTGACCAAGAAGAGCTTGAAAACCAGAAGACACGGGCAAACAGTGATACATTAGCAGACAGTGTTCATTTTCAGACACAGGCAAACAGTGTTCAGTTTCAATGAACATTTCCAAGTACTCTGTGATCCGTTCAACAGGCTTTTAGCCAGGATATAAAAAGTGGGAGTCCAAAATTTTTATAAAGCCTGACTAGGCCTGAGGAGCAGGCAAGGTTTTTCTGCAGTTATGAGTGCAAAGGCAGGGGCGGATCTAGGATTTTAAAAGGGGGGGGGGGGGGGGTGGATGGCAGACCAATAACCCTAAGTGGCGGCAGACGGCGAAACGTGGCGTAATGTAGACATGAGTGAGAGTTAATTTTTCTATTTTTATTTATTTTCTATTTCACATAAAGTGACATTTCGAATTTTTTTTTTACTGAAAATGGGGGGGGTGGGGTGGGGTGGATATCCACTCTATTAACCCCCCCCCCCTGTATCCGCCCCTGAAAGGTGTCTAAAAACTTTCAAATTTGCCGGAAAAACCTCTGTATTCAGTAATTCATATTAAATTCTCTCACACTGAAATGCATTTTTGTCTGCCACACAACAATGCAACAACACTTTATTGACAACATAACCAAAGCCTACAGAGATTGGATATTAACCTACTAGCTTATTCAGGACTATATGACAAAAACTACGCCGATCCTTTAACGCCACATTAAACTTATCATAGGGTGAGAGTGGGAAAAGCTGTTGCACTGAAGGCAAGAACAAAAAACTGAATCACGACCGAGCATGAAAACTGATATCCTGACTAGGACCCCGGACTCCCCCGTTCAGTGTGAGAGAACTTCATTTCTTGCCTCTTTCGCAAGCTCAGCCGGCAAGAAAACCATTTTCTGTGATAAGTGCCCGTCCACAGGACTCCTGGACTCCCACCTGGCTAAAAGCCTGCCGTGCAAGTTATATGAGCATGGTTAAAGAATGGGATAAAATAAATAACTAGATAAACATGTTTTGCAATGCTGATTCGAGGTATGCCGTGAATAGAGCAGTTTTCAATTGAGTGTCGTAAAACCAAAACCAAAGTAATTACTCTGGCCAATTACAAAGGACACAGACAATCCAGTGAACCAATCAAAACTCGAAGCAAATACATGAAGCTGGCACGAAGCGTGGGAAAACGTGCGCGAGTGAGTCACGATTGGTTTTGGTTTCACTCCTGATTGGCTGAGAAAGTGGCGCGAGATTTTTAAGCCAATCACTAAGCGTAGTAATGCAAAACCAAAGCAAATGCAATTTACTTTCGACACTCAAGTGAAAACCGCTCTATCCTATGAAATACCACTCAAAGGCATTATTTCTAGCTTGTACAACTATTTTGGTGTCATTTACGCAGTATATATTTTCACGCATTTTTGACGTATTGTGCGAAAAGGTGAGTTAAGATAAAAAAAAAGTGGAAATAAATTTTATTTTCCTCTCCAGAAATGGACAATAAAAACTGTTACTATTTTTTTTTTGAGGAACATGAAAATTATGTTTTAAAAATCAACTTTTGACGAATTCCAATATTTTCCTTACATAAATTTTATATGGCATTTATTTAATTTTTGGAATGATTACAACCTCTATATTAAAGCGTTTAAAAAACAGTTTACATAGCGACAAAATCAGTTGTAATAAGCAGCATTTCAGTACTTCGCTTTTTTGTTTTTGTACAGTATGTAACTTAGGGTGTTTTCGTATAAAGTTATCTTAGGTGGAATTATTTTTTTGTCGCGACGGACAATATAATATTTTTAATTTTTTTTAGAGTACTTGGTACATTTAGATGTATTTTAGAAATAGTTATAAAGACACTATAAGAAATTGTCTTTTAGAAAAGTGTCAGAGTTTTTCGTATATATATTTTTATAATATTAGTTTGAGTCGTACATTGTCACGTCTCATCGCAGAGAAAAATAAATAAATATTCTGATACCTGAGTGATTTTGATACCAATAAAATGAGCCAAGGGACAGAAATACCGTTTGAGGTTTTTTATTTCATGTTACCATGGTTACAATAAATCACATGGGGCTAAAGAAACTCAGCTTCCTCTTTTGGCACGCACTGCCTGATGGGAAACGGAATCTTGATGATTGGCAGGGTCACGTGGGTTGTAGTCTTGCACACCAAATCATCCCTACAACCACACTTGTGCAAGCTCTAAAAGTTGAATTAAGAGTTAATTAATGAATTGCAAAATGCATTTTATAACAATTTATGCATTAGGATCGGCAAAATTCGATCACATTCACCTTGAAGTAGCAAGTGAAGTATTTCATCAGCTTTAAGCCGCATCGCTTGTTAAACATACAGCAAGTATTTGGCCAGAAACATTCGGCTTCTGAAGTGCATTCCTGAAAGTTATAGTAGGGAAGTATGTATAAATTTTGAGTTTGTCCTTTTTTAGGACGACCTGAATAACTTATTTTAAAAAAATCTGTTTGCTGTTTTAGCACGTAGAACGGCATGAACATATGCAAGTTCCCGAGTGAGACTTACGCTTTCTTATAGAAAAGTGTCCCACCGGCTTGTGGTTATAGTGCTAAACTATCTTGTTATAGACCATAGAAATGACGCCATAAAATGTCCAAAACTTTGCAGTGAAACCACTCGCCCACGGCTTGTAAATTCCACTTGAGTTTTGAACATTTTCTGACGTCATTTCTATGGTCTATAAGAGTGTAGTCCATGGAAAAATGTGGTCAATTTGTTAAATCGACAATTTCACGTTTCGTTTGGTTACAGCACGTTGTATGGAGATTCAGCGTAAAGCAGTTAGAATGCTCCGCAAAATTGAATCGCAAAACTCTTTGAGAATACCTATAAACTTAGCTGTTCAAATTTGAAAGTTGGATATTTCTGTTACCTTTCCAGGGTAAAACCTCCCTGCTTGATCCAGTGCCCCGCTGCCAGGATTCAAAGTTTCGTTGACGTCATCTTCCGTTAGTTTTTCAATGTCAATAGCCTCGTTGACCGGCATGCATTGCTTGATCATAGCTGTTTGACCACCCATGTCAATTTCCCTTGTTACTTTGCATGCTAAGCCCTCGGCACAACTACATTGAGGATTTTCCTGAAGATATGTAAATCAGTGAAAAACGTTAAAAAAATCAGGCATTTTCAAAAGCGGAATTTCACAGAAATATTTCAGTTGTGAAAAACTTACTTGCATATCACATGATGAATACTTCGGCAGTTTGGAGCAACCCTGATAAAAAGGAGAAAAATCATGTGTAGAAATTATATGAAGATAAGCGAATAGAAAAAATTTAAATGAACGTGCAGTTTTTTTAATGTTTGTTTTTGCAGAATAGAGAGCACTATATTTCTTTAATTTAAATCGTTTCGAGCAAGTATTGTAAAAAAATATGCATTACTATTTTATCTAAAGAAACTGACTCACAAAAACAGGTTTTAGATTTAAGGGCAGTTTGTTGGTTGGTCTCATTTTTCTGACTGAAATGATCCACAACGAACACTGATTTTACTTCTAGCTTGATTAATGAAACCATTCATTAATATTGTTACGAAAACCAAAAAACAGTGAAAAGTAAAGCAAATTTACTTTAATATTTGAATATAGTTTAAGAAACAGAATTTTAATATATTTATACAGTTTTTAGCTTAGTTAATAGTTGTAATTAGGTTTTAAAATGTCCACAAATATTTTGTAATTCTAATATATATCTTGTATATAAATTAGGTTTTAGTTAGGAGTCCACGATTTCTAGAGGGGACTTTTCCCCTCAGCTACGTAATTTTGACACAATAATAAAGTTATTTTTTTCTAGATTAAATCTTACCAAACACAGCGAAAAACAGAAACTGAATACGGCTACAAAGATCTTCATTTCTGTAACTTGGTGTCAACAACGTTAACAGTTGAGAACGCAGTGTGATCGATAAAACACCGAGCACGAAATAACACGAACACGAACAAGCACGAACTTTATTTCATTACTGACACGTGATCTCAATTACAACGCTTTTGAAAACGTGTTTGATCAGAAGGCTGAAAAGGCCTTTGCATCAATTTATCACGTGATTATGTCAATCACAAGTAATGGCAATAGCACACAATAGGTTTCAGAATCCAAATTAGGAGGCAATGAGCCGGCACCGTATAGAAAATTCGATAAGTTGTAAAATTTTTAAAGTTCAAAATTTAGGAGAGCTTTTTTTAAGGTGGAGGAGAAAGGCACAATTTTTAAACAACACTTTTTAAAATAACTCAATGTCAAGTAATTTACAGCTCAGCGATTATTTGTAAATGTAGTGTTTTCAAACACTTCTTTTAAATGTTCCCAAACAGCTTATTTTGTTGACAAAATAGCAAATGACTCAATACTGCAAGATTAAGTAAAGCCAAAAAACACTTAAGCGACATTATGAACTTAACTTGGTAGTCTTTTTTGTTTAAAAAGGATCATGCATGTGTTTAAATATGTATTCCTTTATGTAAATACTTTACTTTTATTGTTATAAATACGAGGCAACTGTTACAATACATGAAACATATCCTTCGTTTAAATACTTGCTTGTTTAATGGAAGTTACAAGTGGCTTTGTAAAACTGTGTAATTATTAAGTAAAACGTGCACACTTGACAGTAAATAAGCGTTTTTGATCTGTTTGCCTCTTATATGTTCACTTGACCTAACAAGCCATTGCAAAAAACGGTTGTTTAAACATTCTTGAGTGCCGTACGTTGATGTTCATAAAAAGGGATTAGCTGAAAAACTATCGCGCGAAAAATTACTTTATAACAAAGAAATTCTCCTTCTTTTGCCTTCTCTAAGTTATTGGCTGCGGTCACATTTACGACGTAACTAAAGTTTAACTATAGTTAGTCTTAAGTTACGTGACGTCATACCTAACTATAGTTAGTGATTTCGGTCGTCTAAGCGGTCACACCAATGCAGTTAACTTTAGTTAGTTCTGATTAGCTTTTGAATAATTTCGAATTTAAATTAGTTCATGACAGCCCTTGTTGTTGATCTGTGTCTAGTTGTTCCTCTATTTTTTTTCTAGTTTTGCATCTCGGCGTTGGAGAAAGTAAGGATGCTAGACGCCGAAGAATTCAAGCTATATTTTTGCTAACATTGGTGATATGTAATTTCTTGGCATGTTGTTTTTCTTTTTTCCTTCCCTTCACGCTTTGTTTTGCATATTTATGTTCATCTCGCATGTGCGAAAAGAATTGTCGCATTCTGATTGGTTTTTCTTTTGTAAACTTAAGACTAACCCATGAACCTTGCTTGGGTATAACTATAGTTAGTCTGTATTGTTTTGGATCAGCGAGGCGTAAATTTTCTAACTATAGTTAGGGTGAACAGAGAAGCGGTCACATTACCGAAATAGCTAACTATAGTTAACGCCGTCTTAACTATAGTTAGTAGTCTAAATGTGACCGCAGCTATTGTAAATCTTGCTACCTTGAGCCCTGATCAAACTGTGATTAACTTAGTAAAGGAATCAGTAGACCATATTTTCTCGATTAAACACCGGGCCCCGAATAAACGCCGGGTCAAAATTGCTAATTTTTAAATCAGCGACAGGGGGCGTTTGTTCGAGTTCCCGACGTTTATTTGAGGTCAGGCTAACAAGTAAATATATTCTCTTGAATGGCACTGCTATGACATACTAGTACGGTATGCTGCTTTGGAAATTTTAATAAACGTTAAAAGGAAAAGTCCGGCGTAAAACAAAAATAAAACCTGGCTTCGCTTCCCTGCCCTTTACAACCGATTTTGTCGTTACTTGGTCCTTTATTGTTCATATACCGTTTTGAAACACTAGAAAAAAAAGTAATAATACCAGGTAACGTTTTCGCAATTTTTTTTTAATGAGTTACTTTTTATTTGTTTATTTTTGTTACAGTTTAAATTTTTTACACAAACTCTTCATTTTGCGTTTATATTCTCATTCATAATTATGACGCGGAATTCAGAAGTGCGTGGATTACATAACCCCATTTGTTTATTAGATAGTTGCGTTAGGTTATGCTTAGACACCACGTGCACAATCACCGTATTTAAAGATCCCTTTGCTTAGTTTCGGGGGATTTCGAAAGAGATACGCAAGCCGGGAAGTCCGGGCGAATTTTCGACCCTCCCACCTCCCGTTTGGCGACGTAATATACAGTTGTCAGGCTTTCTCACCCAGTCGCTCATTGCCTCGGCCTCAATCTTTTTCCTTATCTTATCCACGCCGGACAATGAGCGGCATAATTAATGAGTGAGAATGGTATGCGATCTTCTTCAGTCATAAAAGAAAACCACGCTTGACTGGACACAAACAAACTCAACTTTGCGTGACTTGTGAATCGGGGCGAAATTTATTCACATACGGCTCGCGATTGCTCTCGACAAGAAGCTACAAGAAAAGCAGTCTATTATATTCAAAGACATGGCAAATTTTCAAACTATCCGAGAAACAGAGGGAGGTTGGACAGGCCCTGAAATGGCTCTTATACATGGAGTCAGAATGCCGGCGGTACTTGTGGATCCAAATTTACATGAAGATCTTGAACGCTTCCAAACGAGAAGGGACGATGTGTTCATTGGTAGCTATCCAAGGTCTGGTAGGTAAATAAATTGGAACACATGAAGGACCAAGAACCCAAATGTATCAAAATCTGACTGAATTAATTTGATTTTAACCAATTACTTTGTATTTGATCGCACTAGCTAGGAAGTAATCCATTTAGTTTTTCTTTAAATTAAACCATTTGACAGCATAGGCCGTATCACGGTTTTCAACGCCATTTTGACGAGTAGGCAAAGCGGGAAGAAATTACAGTGTTTGTATGGGAATCCGACGGCAAATATCTTTTACAAAAATTGAATTCTGGACAACTTATGAATAGCAAAGTTAAGAAACTAGGCAAAAGTGTTTATTCGCCGAGTTTGAAGGATGTAGCTGGGCTAAAAAGCGTTCAGTTATGTTTTGAATTTCCCATACATTTGTCTGTACTTTTTTCCGCATGATTGACGTGGTTCGCGGTAGTCCAGTTGCAGTCTAATTGCTTTAGTTCGCAGTAGTCTAATTGCTTTAGTAGAAACTCTTAAAGGACTGCAGTCCAAAATCCTACAATTTTACATTCTTACAAGCCAAAAATGAAGGAAAAATAATTTTCAATGAGCAACGAGCGCGCGATCGTTTTCTATTTAACAATTAGACTACGAGCTCGAGTTTTCTATGAGCGATTAAAGTTCACCACTAAATTTTCTCCGATTCTGATTGGTTTAAATTGATCACGTGACGCGATAGTGTTCGTCCGCCGGAGGGCACTATCAGCCCATAGTGCCCTCCCGTGAAAAATTCCCGGATCGATAGTGCCCGCCCGTGACTGTTTTTTGTAAACAAGCTGCCTGCAGACAAGAAAAATAGGTCACCAAGGGTGACATGAGTCTAATGCCGTATGGCATAGTGATACAGATTGCGCGGTTTTCGTAAGCCGGTTAAAATTGGTTAGAGGTTTGTGTTCGGGAGTTTAATTTAAAATGCTTATAGCAAGCTAGGGGCATCGTGGATGATTATGGATGAAAACGAAACAGTCATAAATGTTATATGCTTCACAAAATTTAAAGTATGAACAGGAGTTGATGTTACTTCTTCCGTATTGTCCGTAAAAGCAGAAACGATTAAACATTTGGACAAGATTGCGTGACGATTTACAAAAAGCATGTTCATTACAACAAGGGTTGAAGAACTTCACATCGTTTTCTTTCAGATTTTTCACCATTTTGATGATGACTCTTGAAACAGATTTTGCAATAAAAGCACTTGAAATAGTGACTGTTACTCCATTGTACTGTAAGCACTTAGTGACAGATTTTCCTAAAAACGGGTGTAAATGCTCACGTCAATATAATGATGACCTTTTGAACGCTGGAAACTAGGCAATTATTATCGAGCTACCATACACAGGAGCGAAGACTGTTTATCATGATGTACAAATTTCGCGAATCATCACTTCCATATCAATGTAACCATTTTATGATTTTTCTAGCTGTAAGAAGAACTTAAGATCTCTGAGAGTCGTAAAAGCATGAAATTCGATTTCAGTGTATGGCAAAGGCCGGGACAGTGTAATACTGCAAAGCGGCCAAACAAACGCATTTTGATTTAGTCGCGTAACTTGATTTACATTTATCCTTGTACATCTTTTATTTTTGAAGGTTTTTGTTTGCACTGTAAAGAAAAAATTGGTCAAAATTCGAATGACTTAAATACAAAAACCGAGGTAAAGTTTTCTATTTTTTAAAACAAAATAAATATTTGGTCGCATTGTGTAAATAAACGCGAGTCGCCGTCGAAATATTTTTTCTCAAAGACGTCTTGCTTTTTAAGCAAGACGAAAACACAAGTGCTTAACTGAACTGAAAACGAAGATTTATTTTCACAAAAAGCTTACAAATGTCTTAACTGGAAAATTATTTCGTCCTGTTCAAGTGTTGAATAATCGTGACTTGAGAAAGAACTTTTAATTATGCGTGGGAACACGTGTCGCTGATTGGCTGTTTTTAATTGAAACTAATCGTGCGTGTCCGTACGGAGTCCGTTCTTGCAGCTGATCATTGTTTTCTACATTACAGCGAACGATTATCGATCCCGAACCATTCCCTTGGGATTGCTAACAGCTTTTTTCATATAACAAAGAGTCTAATGCGCATGCGCAAAGCGCACGCAAGCATTAGACTCAAAAATAGGGCCCCAATGGGTCCATGTGTTTTGCTGCTAGAGCAAAGTCTTAGGGAACATGTTGATGAAAGACAAGTGAGTCGAGATTGAAATCCAACGTCTTTTATTGTCTGTCACTTGTGTGCAGGTTAATAATTGCACTATATTGTAGTCACTTTGTGTTAATTCAATCCTGATAATTTTACTGATCAATGTTATGTTGAAATCAAAGACAGCAAACATAATTTAATTACTAGTAAGTTAACGTAATGTCTGACATGATTGTCTCTTTGATAAAAAACAGTAACTCTTAACATTATAAAAAAATCTCAATGAACTCAATGTGATTCTTTTAGTGGCGTTATCTCACTGGTTACCGTTAGTTGTATTTGGAATCATTGTCACAATGGTAGCGTTTTAACAACAACGAAAAAGACAGAATCTATTGACCTTATAAGAACTCAATGTGATATATTTATTAGTGACAAGACAGTGGTTCTTTAACCACTTTCACCCAAATTAAACACTGGAACAACTAACTCTTAACAAACTTGTTGTGTCACCCTGAGTTAAATATGCAAAATTCAGAAATTATAAATAATCGCACGCGCACCGGCGTACAACAACAGAAAGACGGCGTTGAACGTAACGCAAAGTTCATTTTGAAAGCGAAAGTTTACAAATAATTATTATCATTCGTCAGTCATCCCTTCACGCATGAACACTCGTCGAATTTCAGTGTCTTCACAACAAGATCGGAAGATCGATAAGGACCAATTTTTGATTCTGCGAAAGTTCGTTTTCTTAAAGTTTTAGAAATTTGTGAAGTTGGAGGATTCACTGAGGACTGCGTAGCCGAAGATGCAGTGGCTCGCTGGACATCAAATTCTATTTTTCACGGCGTTTAATTAATCTTCACAAAATAAACATGTGGCGCCAGCGCGTCTGGCAGTCAAAAATTCATTTTTCAAAAAACTTTCCCTTTCCAGCTATTTTAGCGGGGCTTATACTATAGTACCTACCTGTCAGTCGTAGAAAAGCTGAAATTTAAGGATGAACTGTTTATTAAATGAAGACCGTATTATTTTTTAATAACTAGTAAACAAACTGGTCGCCACGCATTTAAACACGAACTGACGAATGTTGCATCTGATGCAGTGAATCTGGTGAATGAGAACTTCCTTTAATATTTCTTTGTTTTCGACGGTGTGCACCACTGAATAAGTTTCTTTCCCATTGTGATGTTACTAGTATTAATTCGTTTCTAGCTGTCTTTTATATAGCTCGAATACAGCTACAATTAGCGGTGCAGCCTACCAGCATGGTATATTCCTTTCCAGCTGTCTTTGCGTGACAAGTTACACGTTCATACATTTTATTTTAAAATATGAAGTTCAGAGTTAATACAGTACTAGTATGCTGTAGACAGTGTAGACAAGGTGAGGGTAAGTTTATTTTCAAAGCGAAAGTTTACAAACTGTGCACTAACCGGTCCTTTGGAGAAAATATTTATGACCTTCGGCGAGGTTCCAAGTCTTCGCTCTTTTCGTAAATGATGAAAACTGCAGAATAATTTTCTCATAAAACTGGAGTGGTCGCGCCACAGTTTGTTTTCTTTCCCAATGCGATATACTTTTAAATCGGTTTTCTGTTTTCCAACGTGTCCAACGTGGTTTGCGTTCGAATACTTTCGCCCGTAACTTCGAATGCGATCAGCGCTACGGTTCATTGGTTTCGATTTTGTTTGTTCATGGATTTGATTGACATCGGTAGTTCAGATTTCTCCTCTGTTACGGCACTTACACCTTACGGCACTTACACCTTACACCTTACGGCACAAACTTCAGCTCTCAATGTGTTTTGCTTGCAGCCATTGCGGCTGCAGCAAAACACAAAAACCCAACCAAATTCACTGCATTTAGTGGGTTTCTCGTCTGGTTTTGTTTCGTTGTTAAATTTCGGCTTTCAATTGAGTTTTATCCTCAAAAGTAAAAATAATCCACGATGCTTGTTTTTGTATGTGCGCGCGGAAGAAAATTTAGTGGGGAACAATAAAGACAATAGAGTGTTTCTGTCTCGGAACTATCGGTCTGATAGTTGCCCCGCGGAAATTTGATGTTCTTAAAACAAATATTAGCCCGAGAAGCGAAGCTTCGAGGGCAAATATGCTAGTTTTAAGAACATCAAATTTCCAAGGGGCAACTATCAGACCGATAGTTCCGAGACAGAGACACTCTATTGTTAAATTATAGTTCACCACTAAATTTTCTCCGATTCAGCTGATTGGTTTAAATTGATCACGTGACGCGATAGTGTTCGTCCGCCGGAGGGCACTATCAGCCCTTATAGTTCGCCACTAAATTTTCTCCGATTCTGATTGGTTTAAATTGATCACGTGACGCGATAGTTTTGCGTCCGCCGGAGGGCACTATCAGCCCTTATAGTTCACCACTAAATTTTCTCCGATTCAGCTGATTGGTTTATATTGATCACGTGACGCGATAGTGTTCGTCCGCCGGAGGGCACTATCAGCCCTTATAGTTCACCACTAAATTTTCTCCGATTCAGCTGGTTGGTTTAAATTGATCACGTGACGCGATAGTGGTTCGTCCGCCGGAGGGCACTATCAGGCCCTTATAGTTCACCACTAAATTTTCTCCGATTCTGATTGGTTTAAATTGATCACGTGACGCGATAGCATTTTGCGTCCGCCGGAAGGGCACTAGCAGCCCTTATAGTTCACCACTAAATTTTCTCCGATTCAGCTGATTGGTTTAAATTGATCACGTGACGCGATAGTGTTCGTCCGCCGGAGGGCACTATCAGCCCCGTTATAGTTCACCACTAAATTTTCTCCGATTCTGATTGGTTTAAATTGATCACGTGACGCGATAGTTTTGCGTCCGCCGGAGGGCACTATCAGCCCTTATAGTTCACCACTAAATTTTCTCCGATTCAGCTGATTGGTTTAAATTGATCACGTGACGCGATAGTGTTCGTCCGCCGGAGGGCACTATCAGCCCTTATAGTTCACCACTAAATTTTCTCCGATTCTGATTGGTTTAAATTGATCACGTGACGCGATAGTTTTGCCCGTCCGCCGGAGGGCACTAGCAGCCCTTAATAGTTCACCACTAAATTTTCTCCGATTCAGCTGATTGGTTTAAATTGATCACGTGACGCGATAGTGTTCGTCCGCGGGAGGGCACTATCAGCCCATAGTGCCCTGCCGAAGAAAAATGCCCGGATCGATAGTGCCCGCCCGTGACTTTTTTTTGTAAACAAGCGTGCCTGAAGACAAAAAAACCAAACAAATTAGTGGGTTTCTTGTGGGTTTCTTGTCTGGTTTTGTTTCGTTTGTTAAATTTCGGCTTTCAATTGAGTTTTTTATCCAGAAAAGTAAAAATAATTCACGATGCTCGTTTTTGTATGGGCGCGCGGAAGAAAATTTTGTGGTGAACAATAAAGACAATAGAGTGTTTCTGTCTCGGAACTATCGGTCTGATAGTTGCCCCTTGGAAATTTGATGTTCTTAAAACTAGCATATTAGCCCGAGAAGCTCGCGGAATATTTGTTTTAAGAACAGCAAATTTCCAAGGGGCAACTATCAGCCGATAGTTCCTCGACAGAAACACCCTATTGTTTAAATAGAAAACAGTGGGAGAACCATCAGACGCGGACCAGAACACAGCTGAGTCACTAACGATGACTGTTTCTATTCGCCGATAGAAAACAGTCGCGCGCGCGCGTAGCTCTTTAAGCGGTAAATTTTCTTGATTTTTGTCTTCAAAGTGCACAATATTGTAGGTTTTGGACTGCAGTCCTTTTGAGTTTCTACTAAAACAATTAGACTACTCGCCCTCGTTTTCTATGAGCGATAGTCAACTCGGCTGCGCCTCGTTGACTATTTCCTCATAGAAAACTCGGGCTTGTAGTCTAATTGTTAAATAGAAACCTGAAGCTTGCAGTCTAATTGTTAAGTTCACGGCACCTGGGTAGCCATTCAGATTGCACGATCACCTAAAAGACGGTCAGTGGGTTATGCTAATAAACAATATGAAATTGCGCGTTGGAGACCGCGCGGAATCTATCTGTCCGTGTGTGTTACCGTGATTAACCGCCATTTTAATTTTTGAAGCCCGCATGCGCTTTCCGTATTCGTCGGTCTCCACTGGATCAGCGAGTGACTTGGAGCAAGTGTGTTGATGTACCGATGATATACTGCCACGTTTTTTAAAACTTAAAGAGCAATTCATCTCATCCGGCAAAGAGAATTTGTATTTTTATGTGGAAGGCGCACTAAAAAAGAGACTGGGCTCCTCCTAAAACTACATTAAAATCAGATGGTGTCGAAGGTGCACGTGGAGGCTAGAGCGTTGCTAAATTATTATATTCCTTTTCAAATTTCAAATCCACTGTGAACAGAAAACCTCACAATTTCACAATTTTACTCGTTAAGAATCCCAGTATGGCCTAGACAAAATGTCGAACTTCACATGAGACGAACTAAATTGCAGTTTTGGTCAACCCAAACAGGTAAAGCTCGACCGTTGGGTCAAACGTCGAACATAATTCGTTGAACCGACTTCAGAGCAGCGAGAACGAATATTCCGAAGCTAAAAATACATTATCATACAAATTTTAAATTAATTCATTAAGTTTCATGAAAATATCGACGTTTGTCCCACAGTCGATCTCCACACGTTCTATCCGTCTGAACCAGACGGTTAGAATGTGTTGGTCGATCTTTATTCAGTCCGACGAACTCAACTGAGTCAAACGTCGAGCTTATCATGAACTTAATTTGCTCAGTTTAGTTCGTCTCATGCGAAGTTCGACGTTTTTGGCCTGGGCCTAAGACGCACGTGAAGTAGAAATTTGGAAAAGATAGTTGGCAAAACCGTGTTCTTTGAATTTGAACTTTGGTGTGAGTCAGAGGGGGGAAACAACTTCCCATACATTCTCTTATAGGAAATCTGAGCGATGCTCTCACAACTTGCAAAGCAACCATCGGGGCGGTAGTCAGCGTATCTCTTTAAGGCGCATGAGCAGCTCCTTTCTTTGCGAACTTGCCAAAACAATAACAACATGGGACCAGTGAGAGAGTTCGATTATTTTTTTGTATATAGTAATGAAAAAAGGCTTTCTAAGTTTTGTCTTTAAAGCAGCGAAAATTTCTCCGGAAAGGTTCTTGGTGTCAATATGTGGTGTTTGTTATAATACATACGGAAAGGGAAGGAAGAGGGGGGGAGAAATGGAAAATAAGGTGGGGTAATATGGGGGGTTAAAAAACCATCACGGAAATGGTAATGAAGACGGGGCGATCGAATATTCCCGCGCCGGTCGGAGCTATTGTTCTTGCTCTATTGTTTCGAGGTTGTTTGTTGACTTGGTCGTTCTTTGTTTTACCTCATTTACAATCCCCATGTGGGCCAGTTGAAAATTGTGGTACAAACATTTGCATTTCAGCACTGAAAAGTAGCACGGGATCACAAAATTCTGTGTTCTTATAACTACACGACGATGACGAAATTTTCTTAGATTTTTAGTTAAGAGAATTGAACCCCTTTATAATAAGTGATTCCACGGCATGGCAGTCGTGATTGCCATAGCTTCCATTTCGCGGGAAAAGATTGCCTGTTGCATCATCGTCCAAAAACCGCTGACTACTTCGTGAATTGATCACGTTGCAAGTTGTGAGAGCATCGCTACTCGGTCCCAGACCTCGTTTCTTCCCCCCGGGTGTGAGTTCTCGAGTTTAAGACAGAAACATCAAACCTGTGGTTTTGTATCGACAGGAACAACGTGGATGCGTGAACTTCTGTGGCAGATTTACAACGACGGCGCAATCAGCGACGTGCATTTAGGAAGCCGTGTCCTCTGGCTCGAGATACATCCTTTGCTGCACAGGCGTGAACCCGACAACGCTGAGTCGTCTCCAGTCTCCAAGCCTGTCATTGACCTTCTCCCCAGTCCCCGCCTGTTGTGGTCACATCTGCCATATCAATTGATTCCCAAAGGCAAAGATGACGCCACGACGTGCAAGTACATTTACATTGCACGAAACCCTAAAGATGTTGCAGTTTCCCTTTATTACTTCTTATTTTCGATTGATGCTGAGAGTTATTCTGGGCTGACGTGGGATATATTTTTGAAATTCTTTCTTCAGGGAAAACGTGAGTACTACTAGCATTAATTTTCAGCCTCGTTTCCAGACATCCCCGGCGAATTTTGATGTGAAGTCACCCGCCAAGCCTTGTCGGGAGATTTCGGTTCCAGTCTCCCTCCTCTCACTCGCATAGCGCGGATTGGCTGGGGACGAGGCCGATTAATTTTATGAATTAAACCCCGACACCGGGAAAAGTGCATTGGAACTTCAAATGAAAAGCTTGAAATTGCCAACTGCCTGTTAAAAAACCCGGCTAGGTTATGGCAAGATTATTATGACAGACCAATATTCATATTTCCTCTTGTTAACAATTAAACAACGAGCCTGAGGTTTCCAATTCGTTGACTATCGCCCATAGAAAGCGAGGGCGACTAGTCTTATTGTTAAGTCGATACTCTTAAAAACCGCTCCATACACATTGATGTATTCTTAAGCAAAAAAAAAAAAACACGAATAATTTACCCTTTGAAGAGAAACGAGCTCGAGCACTCAGAGGGGCTCTACAGGAAATCCGCAAATGTGATTGGTTCTTCCATTGTTTTCTATCCGCTGTTATACAATAACCGAGTTACTGCGCGCGTTGTGATTGGTTGATGCCTGTTATCTATTAGAGTACAGACGCACAGATGACGTCACGGGGTGGTGTGATTCGCGCGCGTGATCAGAGTTCAAAGTCCAAATCAGTGCTGTCGGAAAAGTTTTCCAAAACTCGCGGGGCTACAACAAAACGAAAATTAGAGGATCAGTCTGAATATAAAACTACAGTTGAAAGCAATCCGGAGTATTTTTATGGAGTATTTATTTATTTTGCCACACAAACAAAAAAGGAGCAGAGGAGCAGAGCGGACAGCCTCTGCACCCATCATTAGCAGTACTTCGTGGTTACGGAAAACTTAATGAATGAAACGAAAACAACTTTAGCTCACGGGTAGCGGCATAGTCTTGTGTTATTGTATAAAACAAATAGATTCCATTTTTGCCGTGGGTCTGTTCAGTTATAGATCACAGAAGACGTCAAAATGAGGTAAGAACATCAGTGACTCACTCGCCTAGCGGCTCGTGGGCCACTTTTTTTGTTCTTACCACAATTCGACGCCATCAGTGATCTATAACTAAACAGACGCACGGCAAAATGGAATCTATTTGTTAAATAGAACATGATCACGCGCGTCGCTCTTTAAAGGGACAATTATTCTTGTTTTTGGCTCAAAAGCACATAAAACTTTGGGTTCTAGACTGCAATCCTTTAGAGTGTCTACTAAAACAATTAGACTACTCACCCTCGTTTTCTATGAGCGATAGACAACTCAGCTGCGCCTCGTTGACTATTGGCTTATAAAAAACTCGGGCTAGTAGTCTAATTGTTGCATGTTAATAGACTCTGTATGCACAGAGCCGTAAACCTATGGAACAGCCTAGATATTAAAATCAAAAACGCTAAATCTCTGTACTCTTTTAAAACAAACCTTAGAAATCATCTTCTTTTAAACTTTTAATCATTATTTTATTTCAATTTTATTTGTAAATTTTAGAGTTAAGTAGTTTTTTTTAAAATTATAAATAGTTACTGAAAAGCCCTGTGGGGAGTTTACTATTAAAGTTAAAGTCCTGTACAGTTATGATATTGATAGCAATGTTTGTGTAATGGTAATTTGGTTAAAAAAAGTTTGGCCCATCAGGCCGGAGCTTAGCTTGCCCGATAGGTGAAATGTTAGCAACAGCATTGGTGCAATGTTAGCAACTGCATTGGTGAAATGTTAGTAACAGCATTGGTGATATGTTAGTAACACCATTGGTGAAATGCTACTGAGTAAGTTAAAGTCCTGCACAGTGTTGCAAATGGGATGAATGACAATCACCTCCTTCTAGGACTTTTGTACCTTTTGATCTTTTTTATTTGAAGAGCGGAAAATGTTGTGGAAAGCGTGGAATAATCTTTTTCATTTCGTTGTTTTTTTCGTTATTTCACAGTTGTTTATAATTTGTGGTCTGATCATGTTCTTGAATGGTGGAAGCACAGGGATGATCCTAACATATTGTTTCTGAAGTATGAAGACCTCAAAAAGGTACATCAACATCCCCCCCCCCCGGGGGGGTACTCCCATAAATTTCGGGGAGGGGTGTGCCGCGAAGGTTCTTAAACCCTGACCCTATTTAAGGATAAAGAAAGCGAAAATTGACACGCTATTCAAGGGGAGGAGAAGCGTTCCGTGACGACGCAAATAACGGCTAACCGCGCACGGCTAAACACAAATCTTTATAAAATCGAAATCGCTTTACTAACACTTGAACGGATGTCTTTTTACGTTAAGCTGGGCGTTTATTTTAGCTGATAGAATTTAGGTACCCTATCTAGGGATCACACCGGGAACACATTGCCAAAAGGGGCAAAAATGATATACTACCACTATCTGGATTTGTTCTCGGTCGTCCCGAGTTCAAATCCTCGGTCATGCTTGTAAACAGCCAACTGGTCTGCCTCCTGCCAGTTGGGATTTTTAACCATGTTATGTTTATTTAATATATTATATTTGTTCAATATTTGTTTCATATACACGGCCCCACAAGCTTCTAGCTTTAAACACAAACCCTGTATAAATAAAGTTGCTTTACCTTTACCTTTTACCTTTATTAAAGGACTGAGTACCTCAAAAACCATACCCTATCGGGCGGCACATACCTGTATAGCCCATATATGTGAGTACCCCCGGGAATCAACCTAGGATACACAAGCAGACACACAGTTGTTTACTCGCACCCTAACAAGGCCTTTTAGTTTAAAGTTAAAACCGAGATGCTGCCTTAAGGTTACTATTTTTAGCGACAACTAATTTTAGCGACTTTTTCTGAGCAAGATTTAGCGACTATTAAATTTAGCGATTTTCCGAAAATTAAAAAAAAAATCAATTTTAATACATAGCTATAAAAATAAAGATGGAAATAAATGGAAATAAATGTTCAGCAATAGCACAAAGTCACTTGAAATTGAACGAACATTATCATTTTTAGAAGAAAGAATTAGAAAAAAGAAAGAAAGACAGAAAGAACAAAATGAATCGCAAATGTTAGAAAGTGAGTCCTCGTCAGGAAAATCAGTCATATTCTCCACGATGACGACGATCCCAGCTCTCTTCCAAACTTTCTTAATTTTTGCCCGACCTACTGATTTAATTTTGTATTCCTCTGGCGGGCGGGGTATTAAATAACGCGTATTTAATTTCACCAAGACAAACTTAAGCGAGTACTAAATTTAGCGATTTTAGCCCAACCCGCTAAAATCGCTAAAATTAGTAGCCGCTAACAATAGTAACCTTAAGGTAATCGAAAAAAGACTTTTTTCACTCCTGGGGCGTGGCTAAACGCGGCCGACCAAGGGCCAAGCCACTGAGTAAAGAGACTATTCTAGGTCCATTTTGATCAAGATAACTAAGTCCCATAAGCTATTAGGAAAACATTTCCTAGCTTTTCCAACTGGAGTCGAGTCAGTTACCTTCCTAACATCAACTAAACTCTCCACCAACGAACCACTGGGCACGTGTAGGACGGGCAATCTAACATGGCTCTTATGAGACAAACGTCCCGCATACTTCTAGGAAAATAGCAACTATTAATTTGATATGAAAAACCCTTTGCGGTAACAAAACACTATTTTGAGCCCCTAAAAAAATACGACAAGCGTTTTCCCCCACCCCTTACCCACCAGGCATTCAGTTATGAAAGCACTATAATGGCCCTCTCTGACCCTTTGTCTACCTGAGAATTATTCAGCCATTTCCAAGGGAATTTGTTTAAGTTTTGAAAGAGATCACTCTCAAGGGTAACATCACGTGGTCTGCAATGGGAAACCAAAATATTATTACATATTATTTCTATTAAACAAAATCGTTTCTGTTCTTTCCAAGGACTTATTATCCAATGTCAGAACTATTGCTGAATTTCTGGAGAAACCTTTGTCAGAGGACGTCATTCAGCGAATTGCACACCAGTGCTCGTTTCATGAGATGGCTAAAACCCCTGTTACTTTTCAAGTGTTTCCGGACGTAGACGCTAGCTACTTACGGAAGGGAGAAGTTGGCGACTGGAAAAATCACTTTACACTGGAAGTGAATGAAAAATTTGAAGCAGAGTTTCTTGCGAAGGCGAGAGAGCATGGACTCGAATTTGAATGATGGAAAATTGAAAGTTTGTTTTAATGAATGGCTTCGTTAACACAGTAATTGTTTTCTTCATAGAAGTTGCTAACTGATGTTAGTCGGCCTCAAATTTAGCACAATAGAGTTGTTCCGTACAAATTTCCACTTCGTTACCTTAGGCATGCAAATTAGACAGGCGTTCTCAATTAATTATGCCGCTCATTGTCCGGCGTGGATAAGATAAGGAAAAAGGTTGTGGCCTTCGGCTACTCACGCACCTTGCTGCTTCAGAACAAACCCAAAATATCTTCACATTTATAGGGAAGAATACCCACAAAATACACCTTCTCCCCATAACTCAAAAACCCCTTAAACCCCAACCGGTATGCGAGAGGCCCAGCCCGGCTAGTGGGGTTACTTCCCTATACCATAGCATGTGTTTCGATAGTGGCTTATAATGAGAGTAGGAGATCCAAGAAAAAATTCCTTTAAGAAATCTCCAAGACCTGAGGCGGGCAGATTGATCGGGCACAGAACCGCACTGGGATGAGTTACGCAGCAAACCTTACGAACCAACTCGTAAACACGTTAAGCCTAAGCTCATTAACACTCTAACACCAGTAAGCTCTTAAACAAAAGTCCAACATACGGCAACTACTGGATTTTCTTGACATGCAATCTAAACAATTCCAGACCGATATACATGTACCATAACAGAACCCTTAACACACTAACAGTTATAATGGTCGATACATGACTGTTGCCAAATACCCACGATACACAATATAAGGCTCTTGCCAACTTAGCTTTTTTTCCTTCTCTAGAGTCTTTGCCTTAGGTAATAAAGGAGAAGGTAACGCTTGTCTCCAGCAGGTGCCATTACTTTGGCGGCCGCGGCAGGCAAATCAAGTTACCCACGATCGCTCTGTTTTTTGGCGCCAAAATTCAAGGTGGCGGGCATTTACGTACGTTTAACGCACGTAAAAAAAGAAACGTTTTTTATTACTTTTTACGCAACAGTGGAAATTTGTCAACGTACGTTTCTTAACGCACGTTTTACGTACGTAAATATTTACGCGACAGTGGAAATCCACCTTTAGACGCAGACTTTACCTCGTCCCCCTTCCCCCCACCATCAGATATCTAATAATGTAGTTTAAAGTAAAATGCGAGAAACTAATAACCTGTGTTTGGAGAATCTGAACTTAAAATTGATATTATTCAATAAATAAGTAAAACTCTACATTAAGTTGACAAACGGTATTGTTATTTCTTGTCTTTGCACTGAAATGTGTTCCATCGCAATTTGAACGAGGTTAGGTCATTTATCCTGTAGTGTATAAATGAGAAGGACAGTGCGGAAAGGAGCTGAATATATCTCACATAAAATCGCTGAAAACGCGATGAACCCCCCCCGGGGGGGGGGGGCACTCAAAAACGTTTTATACGGGGAGGCTCCGCCCCAAGCTCTTACCCCTTACCCTTTTATATACCAATTTCACAGAAATTGTACCCCTTTCGTTTACCTTTTACTGAAAAAAGGTACCCCTTTCATATACCTAAAGGACTTGGCATAGACTTAGAACAGGACGTTTTCTTGTCATTTTCATGTTGCGCTTTATAAATTAAAATAATACAGCCATAAAGTGCGTCTGTTCGAAATATTTTAATTCAAGGCCCTTAAAAAAACCTAAGTGACGGATTTACATACCCTTTCATATACCTAGACTTGTGAAATCCCTACCCTTTTATATACCTGAAGCCTGAAAAAGGTACCCCTTTCGGGCGGAGCCTCCCCGTATAGGCCACTATATGGAGTACCCCCCCCCCCCCCGGGATGTACCACTGCAGAAAAACAAGTAATAATACCACGTAACGTTTTCGTAAATTATTTTAGTGAGGTACTTTTTAGTTACTTTTTTGTTACAGTTTAATTTTTTTACACAAACTCTATATTTTGCAGTAATTTCAAATGCACGGCTAGTACGACGACACTTATATTGGACAATTTATTTGGCCGATATTTCGACTAGTCAACTAGTTTTTACAGGGCCAGAGCTGGAGTGAGAGCTGGAGTGTGCCATAGTCTTCCTAATGTTGTGTGACCCTCTGCATTTAACCGTCGCTCTATATTTTGCGCTTGGATCTCCAACAATCACAAAGCCGCGCTTGACTGGACACAAACACAAACAACTTAACGTTGCGTGACTTGTAAATCGTAAAATTTATTCACATTCAGCTCGCGACAAGAATAACAGTCAACGGTGAGTCTATAATATTATTCGACGACATGGCAACTTTTCAAACTATCCGAGAAACAGAGGAAGGCTGGACAGGCCCTGAAATGGCTCTTATACGTGGAGTCAGAATCTCGGCGGCAATCGTGGATCCAAATTTACATGAAGATCTTGAAGGCTTCCAAACGAGGAGGGACGATGTGTTTATTGGTAGCTATCCAAGGTCTGGTAGGTAAATAAATTGGAACAGTCTTAAGATCACGAAGGACCAAGAAAGAGTAACGTCTAGTTGAACCCAAATTTTAATAGCAAAACCGGACTAAGTTAATTTGGTTTTGACCGAGTACTTTGCTTACAGTCGTACTAGGAGGTAATCCATTCAGTTTTACGTCAAATTTAAAACCATGAAACAGCATTATATAAAAGCGACGACCGCACAATTCACAAACAAACGTAATACACGCATGGTTTACCAAGACCAGACCTCTCAACCTCAAAGCACTGGAAATCTGGAGATTGAGGTAAAAAAATCTGGAGATTTCAGTAAAAACCGGGAGATTGATCAACTGACGGACAAAAATAACTAAAAGAGTCCTAAAACCAAATAACTTGTTACTCTGTTTACCGTGAGATTACTGTTTCTCATCGTGAGATTGAAGTGAAAACCGTGAGTCTAACGACAAAATCGTGAGACTTGAGAGGTCTGCAAGACAGAGCAGTATTTAGCATTTCTAAATCTAAAATAACTATTAGTTGCATTACTATATGTCGTAAAAATGGAATAACGCTCAAAGCATGACATTGGGACTCAATATTCTATAATGTCCTCTTGTTTGGATTTCGCGTGAGCGAGCCGGTCAAATTGTCCAGTTGCGTGACAAACACGAAGCGGTCGTTTATGTACTGTCATCTGCATTTGTAGCCTGAATTTCAGACATCCCTCTGTGCTCGCCTGCTTGCCAGAAGGGACGTCAGAGGGATGTCTGAAATTCAGGCTACTGCATTTGAAGATGTGTAAAGCTTAACTTTCGGTTCAGCCAGTGATTTTATGTTTTACACCAGTTTTCATCGATGTATCCAATAGGGTTTCGTTTGGCAATACAAGCATTAGCAATGTACAGTACGTAATAACGTCTGTTTTGCTTCACTTCTGAAATTTTTTAAAATTCAATTTACGAAGAGTTTCGTATAAAAACGAAGACTATCCGGGCATTGTTCAAACATTTCTGAAGAGGGTTCAAGATTGACGGAGAACATACCGTCATTTTCCAAGCGTAGAAGGCCTGATAATTTGTCTCTCTTGTTTTATCACAACATATCTCAGTGCAGTGCAGGGGTTTGAATATCCCGCCGTTAAATGTCTTTATTAGAGACATTTTAAGCATGACGTTATGCGGCAAACGGCAAACGCGAGCTTGTCTTCAACTTTTTTGCCTTTTTATTGAATTCAAAAATCAATCACTCATAAAATTAGTGAAAAAATCGCACATTCACGACAAACACAAAACTTCTCATTTCCGCGTACTAACACCAAAGGGAAGACAGCAGAAGTTGAATTTTTTCCGTTCGCGGGAAAAATAAACGTCATGCTTTTAAGCCATTAACATTCAGGGATGCTACAGGTACATCAAATACAGCGCTCTCGCGTTTGTGTTTTTGCTTTCATAGGAACGACGTGGATGCGTGAACTTCGGTGGCAGATTTACAACGACGGCACAATCAGTAATGTGCATTTAAAAAAACGTGTCTTCTTCTTTGAGACACATCCGTTACTGCGCAGGCGTGAGCCCGACCGCTCTGAGTCGTCACCAGTCTCCAAGCCCGTCATCGACCTTCTCCCCAGTCCCCGTCTGTTGGATTCGCATCTGCCATATCACTTAATTCCCAAAGGCAAAGATGACGCCACGACGTGCAAGTACATTTACATTGCACGAAACCCTAAAGATGTTGCAGTTTCCCTTTATCACTTCTTGCTTTCGTTTAATGCTGAGAAGTATTCTGGGCTGACGTGGGATATATTTGTGAAATTTTTTCTTCAGGGGAAACGTGAGTATTACTGGCACTAATTTTATGATTTAAACCCCAACACCGGGAAAAAGTTCATTGGAACTTAAAATAAAAAGCTTACAATTGTATACTGCCCGTTATAAAACCCGACTAGGTTATGGTAAGGTTTTTATGACAGCCAAAATTCACATTTCCTTTTGTTAACAATTAGACTACGAGCCTGAGTTTTGCAAAAGCAATTCGTTGACCATCGCCCAAAGAAAGCGAGGGCGACTAGTCTAAATGCTTTAGTCGACACTCTAAAGAACTGCAGTCCAAAACCTACAAACCTATTGAACTAATAAAGCATGGGACCGCGAACGAAAATGCTGCTGGTTTACGTAGGATCTGTGAAAGATCTAATCAGTCAAAAATAGAAATACAAATGAAATAAACAAGGCTGATATTACGTAGAACACTTAAAGCGACATCGGCATGATAGAGCACAAACTGAAAGCCAAAATGCAACCGTGGACAGCTGTTTCTTGATTTTGGCACAAAGCACATATAAAATTGTAGGTTTTGGAATGCAATCCTTTAGAGTTTCTACTAAAACAATTAGCCTACTCGCCGACGTTTTATGTGAGCGATAATCAACTTTTCGCTTATGAAAAAAGTTGGGTTCGTAGTCTACTTGTTACTTGTAAATAGACTCTGTATGCACAGAGTGTGTAAATACAATTCCTGCAGAGTGTTGCAAATGGGATGGATGACAATCACCTCCCTCTTTGTTTTTTTTTTGTAGCTGTTAATCGTTTTAATTTGAAGAGTGGAAAAGTTTGTAAAACTTTTAGTACACAGCGTGAAATAACCTTTTCATTTCGCTGCTTTTTTCGTCAATTTTCAGTTTTTTACAATTTGTGGTCTGACCATGTTCTTGGATGGTGGAAGCACAGGGACGATCCTAACATATTGTTTCTCAAGTATGAAGACCTGAAAAAGGTACATCAACACCCCACGGCTACAAAAATAGACATACATTATGTTATTTACTCACAACCTAAGCAGAACTTTTCATTTAAAGTTAAACTGACTGGGATGCTAGCAGGAAATCGAATCTATGCTTTTTTGGGAGGTGGCTAAGTTTTTACAAAACACTGTTTTGAGCCCCTAAAAAAATACGACAAGCGTTCTCCCCCACCCCTCACCCACCAGGCATTCAGTTATGAAAGCACTATAATGGCCCTCTCTGATCACACTTTGTCTACCTGAGAATTATTCAGCCATTTCCAAGTGAATTTGTTTGAGTTTTGAAAGAGATCACTCTCAAGAGTAACATCACGTGGTCTGCAATGGGAAACCAAAATATTATTACATATTATTTCTATTAAACAAAATCGTTTCTGTTCTTTCCAAGGACTTATTATCCAATGTCAGAAATATTGCTGAATTTCTCGAAAAACCTTTGTCAGAAGACGTCATTCAGCGAATTGCACACCAGTGCTCATTTGATGAGATGGCTAAAAACCCTGCTACCTTTCAAGTGTTTCCGGGCGTTGACGCGATCAGCTTCTTACGGAAGGGAGAAGTTGGGGACTGGAAGAACCACTTTACACCGGAATTGAACGAAAAATTTGAAACAGAGTTCGTTGCGAAGGCGAGACACTATGGGCTCGAGTTTGAATGATGTAATTTAAAAAGTTTATTTTGACGAATGGTTTAATGGGTTTAATAAATGGACGTTATCTTATACCCCGTTGACACCAAAGCTAAAACAGGCTTAAAGGCCGTCTAAAATTATTTTCTTCATAGAAGGTTTGTCTGCTTCAAATCTAGCACAATGAACACGCAAGTTAAAGCTTACTGGAACCCTACGTAAAATCCTTCAGTTTTCTGTTGCTAACTTTCATTTTTTAAACCCACAATCATTGACAAAAGTCGTTGGCCCACCCACCCCCATCCCCACGTTTCAGTGTTTGTTAGCACAATGTGCCCAAACTCCTCGTGCAATGCGTTTCAGTTTGTGAGAAAAAGTGGGCAGCAATGGAAGGAATTATTTTTTGCATGCTACGCAACATTGCAAAGGGGGGAGAGGGGAAATTACTCGACTTTTTCATGTGTCAAGTAAGAAAATACAGCAACTGTGCCAAGGTTTTGTCAATGGTTGCAGTTTAACTAAAACATGTCTTGATGGTGTGATTGGGATATATTAGTCGAAATTTGAAGTGCTAGTCAAGGAGAATACCGTACTCTCTCTCAAATTTTACTCTCTGTGGTTTTTTGTTTAGGCTTAAGGTATAAAGAAACAAGAACAACTTCTGATTTTAAATGAGCTCGTTTATTGAGTTCACCTTTATCATTACAGACGTTATAACCAAACTACATTGTCTGTAACTTTGTTGTCATCGTGAACATCAAGCTGTAACTTCATCAGGTTTTACGCACTGTATGATGGGAAATTTAGTTCCCACGATCGGAAGGGCGATGGAAGTTGTTTGTTTACACACAAGCTCGTCACGGCATCCGCACTTGTGTTTGTCCTATAATTAAAATAAATGAAAAAAAGTAATTACTTTGCGTTGAATAATGTTACTTGCATTACACCAAGAATGTTACAAATGTTATATCAAAGTTGTTACTCAGTAGCATTTCACCAATGGTGTTACTAACATATCACCAATGCTGTTGCTAACATTTCACCAATGCTGTTACTAACATTTCACCAATGCTGGTACTAACATTTCACCAATGCTGTTACTAACATTTCATCAAGGCTGTTGATATTCATTTCACCAATGCTGTTGCTAACATTACACCAATGATGTTGCGAGCATTTAGCCAAAACTATCATTAGCAATGGGAGGCGCGGTGGCTTAATTGTTAGTGTGCTTAACTCTAGATCGAGCGGTCCGGGTTCGAGCCTTAGCCGGAGCACTGCACTTTACTCTCACAATGCCACTCTCCACCCAGGTGTATAAATGGGTACCGACGATTTTAATGCTGGGGGTAACCCTGTGATAGACTAGCATTCCATCCAAGGTGGAGTAGAAATACTCCTAGTTGCTTCATTCTGTGAAAACCAGGCCAAGCTCCGGCCTGATGGGCTACTAGGCTCGAATGCAAACCTTTTTAAACCATATAAACATTACACAAACATTGCTATCAATATCATAACCAAGGGTGTTACTAACCACAAAGTAACATGTGGCAAACTCTATGAGTTTCGGAGCACACCGTTTGCCAAAAGCACAGCAGAAGTTCCTGCTACACTCACTTTCGTTGGTGCATTTCTATAAAACAAAATAACATTAAAAGCATGTTTATTGTAAACCAATGAAATCGCGATTTTATTTAATGACTTCAGAACATGAGGGTACCACACATAATTATGCTTCGGCCTAAAGGTCTTACGTTAAACAGAAAGCGCTTGGTTCTCATGGGTTCATCCGCGGACTGGTTATCAAGGTCGATGGTTTCCACCTCAATCTCCATTCCCTCTGGCATGCACTGTTTGACAGGCATAACATTTCCCTGGTAAATCAGCTCCTTGGTGAGAACACAGGATAGGCCGGCTTGACAGCTACAGTCTGGAGATCCATTCTAGGAGAAATATATGCCTGTAATGTAAAAGCTCTGTCTGGTGTTTAAAAGAAAGCTTATGTAAACGGGCGTTGGCTATTGTCGAGCAAGACAGCTTTGATGAGTTTAAAGTTTTTCTTAATACCGTTTTGAAGGTGATAGTTTGCCTGTTATTGTTCATGATATTTACAGCGGAATCCCACATTTTCGAACCTCCAGGAGAAACGAAAAGATGAAGACATGAAGAAGGCCTGATAATCAAATTGAATTGAGATGTTCCTTACGAGATTGTTGAGCTCTACAGCTAAGATCACTGCAGTAGAAACGAAAAAGAAATAAGGATTCTGAGACCCCAGAACACAGCTTTACTCGAATGTAAAATGTCACTCTTGAAAAGTCTTTCATTAAAACTCTACAAAAAGTTATATACAGTGCCCTTAAAGCTTCAGTTGTTTAAAGGGGGGCTTGGCGGGGGGGGGGGGGGGGGAATGAGGAATGAGAACTGGTATTTGCCTATTACTTTACTAGGAAAATGGGGTTTGGGTCATCGGTTCTGGAAATCGCCAGCAGAAAATCGGAACTGTACTGAGAATTGGGCAAAAACGGGCTGAGAAATGGGAGTTGAGCAAAATTAGTGCTGGGAAATGGGATTTATACACCACCCCCTCCCACCCCACCCCCAGGACCCTCCAAAATCCAATACATCATTGCAAGATTTATTTCTGGCAGCAATGACTCGACTTACCGGTCTGTTACAAGCTGCGAGCTTGGGAAGGCTTGAACATCCCTGAAAGCAAATAGAGTTATTGCATTTTTGAAGACACTGGTGAAAATTCCCCTTCACTGCCGACCACATTGTACCGCTCAGTGCCAAAGCTGACGTGCATTATTAATGAGGCAACACAACAGAGCCGAATGAAAGCATAAATATCTCTAAAATAATTGCATAAACATAACGACAAGGACACATGGTTTTAAAACTGTATTGAAAAAATTACTAACAGCTAATTTCAACATGGTTACCTTCATATTCGATGTTACAAACAGAATTTTGAGCATTATACAGCTTTCGAAATCCTTCCACGATCGCTCGATCTTCTGCATATATTTCTCCATAACGCTTTCACCAATGGATTATTTTTCTGCTTCCCAATTTCTCCGCTTAGCATCTGTTTCACATTCGGCATTAAAAAATCTCATCTTTGCGCTGATATATCAAGTCAAACAAATGATTTCTTCGGCCACGAAGACGAAAAACAAGATGGCGGACTGATACAGTCAAAATTTTCAAAAAAAAAAAAAAAACGAGAGGCAGGGTATTGGAGACTGATGACGAGTAGTTACCAAAAGGCTACCAAAAGTCTTTCTGGGTCACATCTGCCGACGGCTTTTGAGTTCAGTGTGCCGGGGTTTCAACTGTGGTCTTTATTTTCTTGACGTACTCAGTACGTCATAAAGGCACATGAAGTACAAAAATCATGACGTACTCAGTACGTCATAGAGGCAGTGAAGGGGTTACATTTATTTCCACCGATTTTTTATACGCTCGTATAAATATAGAATTCGTTTCAAAAAATCGAATATCTGTTAAACAATAAGCCCAGTTTGAACATTTTGCTATATTACCTAGTGTACACTTTTCTTCCTAAAAAGTTGAATTATGATTGAGACTTTCTTTTCTTTATTAACGTTTTCTCGCACACGTTTCCTTTACTTTAACCGAATTGTAAGACGTAATTTCTTTCAGAAAATCTTTGAACAAGCCCAACTCGATCATTTAGCTGCTTTGCGTAGTGTACACTTTTCTTCCCAAAAAGTTGTATCATGTGATGATTGAGTCTTTCTTTTCTCTATTAACGTTTTCTCGCACACCGTACCTTTATTTCTACCGATTTGTAAGACGTAATTCGTTTCAGAAAATCTCTTGAACAACAAGCCCGGGCCCAACTCGAATATTTTTCTCCTTTGCTTAATGTATACTTTTCTTCCTAAAAAGTTGTATCATGATTGATCGACTCTTTATTTCATTTAATTCATCTTTTCTCGCATACTGACATAAGTAACAAAAATCAAAGTGTAAACTGGAAAAAGTTTTTGCAGGTAATCACGACTGAGAAAATTAAAAAAGTCATAAGCTGATAACTACAATAAATTAAAAAAAAAGAAAACTCGAAAGTATTTTGTTTCCTTCTGGATCAAAAAATACATTGGCGAGAAAACAACTAAGATGCTTAAAACGATGTCAATTTGTTCAATAAAAACAAAATCCTCCATAGACTTACCAAAGCAGCTGTAACACAAAGACTCAAAAAGATAAAAATCTTCATGACTTCTTGACGAAACTAAAGGATCTGAAATCTTGTCCAAAAACTACAAACGAAGTTGAAGAGTTAAGACCTAACTAGCTGGTTTTATAGCCTCTACAGCTAAATTTGAAGTAGCAGATTTAATGACACGACAACAAAATAGAGTAAGTACTTGCAAACAATAAGTTCAAACGAAATATATTTTTTGTGAAGGGACGTTTGTTCAACTGTTTGTGCAAAACTGTAAAACAAGAGTATCTCGAAATTTGAAATGTGATTGTTCTAAATCCAAACATTGTATGCAGCAGATGATATAATATAACAAACTATCTTTAAGAGACTTTAAGAACGTCCTACACAAAACATTAATGTAAATATTAAGTATAAGCTAGAACCTGACTTATTGTATTTTTATTAATTTTACTACGTGTTTCAATATTTCAATTTTATATATTTTTAGTCGTATATTTTTTAGCTTTTAGAGTTTTTTAATCAACTCTGTAATAATTTCGATTTTTAATTTATTTTTTATGCCATTATTTTTATCTCAAGACCTCCCTGAAAACCACACTAGTGAGTGGAGCCTCCTGATAAAGATCATTGTTATTATTATTTGCTATAATATTTTTCATTTTAATCGCGGTCGAAAACGATCGGGTTTAGTAATAAAGTTTATACTTTGTAGAATGGTATATACACCATTTCTTCTTTAAACGGATATCAGCTAATTTTACTTACAGTTAAAAGCGTTTACGAAGTTGAATGTACTGAAATGTTATTCCCTGGCTTGCTTTGTAGAATTTGTGGAATAAAACCACACAACGGTGAACAGAGGAAAAAAGAGGTTTATATTTTTAAAACGAAGTTAGGGAAGCATAACAAAAGGACAGAAACTAGATAACGTTGGCTGCTTTTTGAGAGAGAAGCATGCATTTCATACGCTTTCATTTGAAGAAAAAAGGCGACATCTTTGTCTCCGCTCTTAAGAGAGGTTTATACACTGTTAAGTGTTTTGTTCCCTTTTCCAAAAAGAGCTTCAGTTATACTATTATTAACTTTCTTGCTAGTTATAACATAAAATCCGTGTGAAAACAGAAAAAGCAATTTATCGATGATTTGTAAATGTAACTAAGCTATTGATGGTGTTGACAAACATGAATCGAAACTGTATGTTAAGCATAAAGAACAACACTTCAACAATGTCATAATGTTACTGTAAATTGCCAGTCTTTGGCAAGAGCCGTCCATGTGATCAAATAGGTGTCAAGAACATAAATGGTTCTTCAACAAATAGTACACTACTATAACAACACATATAACGTCCCTAGAAAAATATTTACGATTTAATGTAAGCAATGTGGACCTCTTGTACAGCAGATAACACTGGGTAATAACTGAGTACCGGTAAATCGTGCTCACTTCACGACGAATATTTTCGCAGTTGTGTTTAGCTCGATCTGTACTTCTTATTCCTTATCCCTAAAATTACCAAAGTTGTTATTCGTATTATTTTGATTTTCATTATTCCAAAAACAAATAGTTATACCTTATCCCTATAACTATAGGAACATTTATCCCTTAACCCTAAAATAATTTTGTGAGTTGTCCTATATCCCTAAAAACCCTAACAGGGCCTCAATTTTGATGCGCAGGACTGTGACATAGCCCCTTAAATCTCCAACATCTAATTTCACCTTAAAATTGTAATACATTTTCAAGTATGCAGGTGATAGCTTTGACATAGTTCTTCAATAGAAAGCCCTGTTGTTTCGCAGGGTACCGTATATGCCACAAAATTGATGATGAGACATCAAACGAGTTGTATCAAAGCAATAAGTGAAGGACTTTTAGCATTCAAAGTCACTGTATGTGTTCTCAGCTGTATAACGCGTAAGAAGAGAAAAGGCTCAGAAAAACAAAACAAAAAAATTAACAAACAAAATTTTACTCAAGCAAACAGTCTTTGTTGATAGCGTTAGGAAGTACAGTGCATTCGATGTTCAAATAATATTTTTGGAAATTAATAAAAGAAATGCGATCGAAGCTCTCCACTGAGCAGATGTACAAACTGATACAAGTCTTCGCTTTTTCAACTTTTCAGAGTTAAGGTCTCAGTTCACAGAAGTTGTCAATTTCGAAAGTAAATTCTTTTGTAAAAAGCACATCAGTTAAAGGATTTTAAATTTACAAATGACTCTCTTGAGCTCGAGATTATTATTTTTCCTTGACCCAAATTATATAAGCAATATCAGTCCGTCCACAGAGCTTGAAAAAAAAAAAACTAAAGATAACCAAACGTTTAACCTAAGCCATACCACAACACCCGTACGAGATTTTCGATACTGAGATAATAATGGTTATGTGTTCTGTTGTGACGTTATAACGAGCCTCTGGCTCGGATAGGGAGGGCAACCTCTTCTCGCGTTATGACTCTAATAAATAAATAAATAAATTATTATTTTAGAGGAGCAATTTTTTTACAAGTTAAAATTTCAAGAAAACCACCCACGTGGATGGGTGATCTTGGATTTTCGTGCTTTTTTTGTATGTAGTTAGAAAATGACATGATTTCAGTTTCCAATTATAAAGTTAAAGTATGACACGATTTCCAATTCGGAGAACTCTGATTTTGGGTTAACCTACGTTTCAAGACTTGGTTACCATGGCGACGTCAAGAATCGTGGACCGACAGTTGTCAAATCAAAACAGCCCCGATGGATGAATGCACAGCTTATGAAAGGTCTAGCATCCCAGAGTTAAGCAGCACTTTAATTTCTTAAGAAAACCCAGTAAATGATTTACTCAGCTTTGGTTGTTCACCTTTTTATCACGATGAGCCACATATTTATTTTTATTTTTCACGAAATTTTGCAGGTCATGATTTTTTTATAAAGTACACACACCCGATGATTGAGTCATTTTTTCTCTCAAGTAATATAATTTAAAGTTTCTAAGATTGAAAACATTGTTGTTGGGTCTGAGACCAGGTACCTTGTCAGAATTTTTTGACATAGTGTGTGACAATTCCAACGATTCCCTCAAGCCATAAAACAAAAAATAATGATTTGCATTACATTTATCGTTGATATTTCTTTTTTCTGGCCAGATAAACTTGCTTACAGTATCAAACAACAAGACAAGTTAAGCAGCTTTGGATTTTCAATGCTCGTTTATTGTACGCTTTAAGTTGTTACAGATTTTGTTTCACTAAATCTCGACTACTTTTTCGATCTGTAACATTGTTCCCATCGTGCAATTTCACGCAGCTTTCACACACTGTTTGATGGGAATCTTGATTCCAAACGGCAGTGTGATTGTAGTTGTCACTTTGCACGCTAGTCCATCGCTGCAGCCACAGCCGTGCTTGTTCTGCATTGAAAACAAAAAAAACCACAATGTAATGGTTACACTGCGAATACAGTAAACACCCGCATATAAGAACACATGATTTCGGAGGTCAGGTTGATCGGGTTCTTATTTAATGGGTGCTTAGTGACAAATCAGCCTCAAATTGTTCTTAAAATGTTCTTAAATTTCTATATTAGTAGTACTACCCAAAAATGCCCCTAGATGTAAAATTAGCATAAATTAATAAATATTCTTTGATTTTAATGATCACAATCAATACTGCATCATTGAGCCTATAGATGAGATGACTGGCTGTCCTTCATTACAGGAAATGACGAACAAAATCACTTGTTTTTTATGTGATTATGCCACCTTTTCCATTTTATAAGAACGTGCTGAATTTTTCAGGCTGATCTTGTTCTTATAAAAATGGGGCTTTACTGGCCAAATTTCAGCCTTGTGTTCTTAATCCATTTCTTCTTGTATGCGGGTGTTTACTCTATTACAAGAAAAAAAGGGCAACGCTACCTTAACTGCGACTCAAACAGGTAAACCGAACACTACACCATGATCGTTGAAAGCATATACACCTGATTAAGAAACGTTGACGCTTAAATCCCTTAACTTTAACCAAATTTTATTAAAAAAATTTATAAAAAAATAATTTTTTTTTTTTTTTTTATATATAAAAACATAAAACTAAAAAAATAACATGGAATTAAGAATGTTGGTCATTTAGGAGTGAGGAAAACTGGAGAACCCGGAGAAAGACCCTCTGAGCAATGACGAGAACCAGCAAACAACAAACTCAATCCAAACATGATGCCGGGTCCGGGAATTGAACCTGGGCCACATCGATGAAAAGCGAGAGCTCTCACCACTGCGCCATCCCTGCTCCCCTAAGTTGAAATTTGTTGAAAATTACTAAGCTGTCACTAACGTTTCACCAAGGCTGTTATCAACATTACACCAAGGCTGTAACAAACATTAAACCAATACTTTTGCACACATAACAACAGGTTTACCCTAACTTACCACGAGGTAACATGTGAAGTACTCCCTCAGTTTTGGGGCACACCGTTTTCCAAAAGCACAGCAAAAGTTATCCTGGCACTCTGCTTCGGAGCTGCAACTCTACGTCGTTCAAAAGAAAAACAATGAAAAGAGTCCTTCAATAAAATATGTCATGGGGAATTCTGTATGTGATATGATCATGGTAATTTGAGGGCAATAAACAGCTCTTACGTTAAACAGCCAGCGTTTGGTTCTCATGGGTTCATCAGCCGCCTGGTTATCAAGGTCTATGGTTTCTACCTCAATGTCCATACCCTCTGGCATGCACTGTTTGACGGGCATAACATTTCCCTGGTAGATCAGCTCCTTGGTGAGAACACAGGATAGGCCGGCTTGACAGCTACAGTCTGGAGATCCATCCTATGAGGAGAATGTCATGATTAGTGGTAGAAAAATCGATTTTCTGCACTCGATTGTCGATAGCCACGGCTAAATTCGATTAGCGTAGCGTATAGCGAATAAAGGAAAGCTAGAAAGGTATTTTAGACAGCTTCATTTAGGTTTTTCTCCCGTTTTAGCTTGGAATAAGGATGATCTTTATAGGAAGCTGCTGGACTGCAAAGCGAATAGTTGCTGAATAGGAACGAAGATAATTAACTTGCTCAGCACACACTTAACCCACACATACAATGAGGCAGTCGACCATCCGTAGGCACGTCCCACCCTTACCCTATAGCTAGATGAGGTAATATCAGGCATAATGGAAAATATAATACAAAAACTTTGTAGCAAGTTCGCACGCAGATGGCACTGTGGAGAAAATTATTGTTAAAACGCTAAATAAAATGTTTACAGTTCTAAATGCCCTTGGTGGAGTTCCCCGATTATAGTGGTATCATATTGACGACCTCAAAATGTTGCTCACAATGAAACCACAGCCTTTTTGAGATCATTGTGTTTCCTGATCGAGTGCAATATTTCTGGCTGCTAAATTTAGTTGCAGTTAACTAACCTGTTGGTTGCAAGCTGCAAGCTTGGGAAGATTTGAACATCCCTAAAAACAGAAAAAAGCAGATTCTGATTAAAATGAAAAATTATTCACCGAAGTGAATTCAAGTACACCATACTTTATTCCTACTGTATCTAGCAAACTCAAAGGCAAATTGCTAAGTGACGACTGAAATAAATACAGATTTTCTCTAAATAAAATAAAAAAACTTGTTGAAAAAAAAACTTGAGTTGAATAAAAAAATTTGTTCTTCACAAAAGAGCTTACCAAAGCAGCAGTAATGCAAAGACTCAGAAAGATAAAGATCTTCATGACTTCGATGGCTTGACACTGTTAACAAAATTCAGGAGAAGTTAAGAGTTGAAACCTTTCTTATCTGTTTTTATAGGTTTTTTGTAAACTTTTCAAGAGCAAATTTCCATACCCCTAACATAACAAAAGTACTTTAAAACAACGCGTTTAAACAAAAATACATTTTGTGAAATGTGAAGTTTGTTCAACTGTTTTGTGCAACATTATAAAGAAACAAGAGTTATATTGAAATTTAAAAGCGTGGTTTTTACGAAAGCAAACACTATGAAATCATCTCATCAACTGAACAAAAAGGTTATTTACTTTACTGTGAATATAGCTTTTAGAAAATTTTAATACTATATTTTTATACCTTGGCTCCTTTTATCTCACGCCCGGGAACACATTCCTACTCATCATGTAATGAGATGAAATAGAATCAACTGCTGTTAAGCTTTACCTTGTAAAAATTTACGGTAACCTTTTTTAAAATAGGAAACTTGCTATTTTGGACTGACACAAGTGCAGGTGACAAAACAATGAAACAAATCTTTAATTTTTCTCATTTGGGATGGTATATCCGGATTTGTTTGGAGAGTTTTTCAGTGTTTAATTCACAAACATCTTTTCATAAAATACTGTTTAAACAACAACTGGCCTTCCATCCTTAAGTTAGCACGAGAAAATCATTACTTGTGAAGGGACTGCTTGCGGTTTAATGCAGCTGAAAGCATAAATAATCATAGACACACCCTCTCGTCAGTTTAATGTTTGTAGTTACAGTTTTACGCAGCATGCTTCTTATTGATGTTTTTCGTTTTTCTCATTAGTTGTCTGCTTGACGTTATGCTGATATTGCGAAGAGAAACTCGCTGTTGAACAGGGTTGAAACCTAAACGTAGCACATGTATAAGGAGTGATTAAGAATGGTCGCGAGCGTAACAAAATATATTATGATATTTAGCGATTACAACATAAATACATACAAACCAGTTTATCGACACTCCCAAGGACCTAATGCACTGTAAAGGGGATAATTTTAAAATGTTGTCAGTTATTAGCAATATTTGTCTTGGATAAGTGACGTGTGTTGTTACAGCTGTGTTATGTTTGTTATAGATTACTATTGTCCTTTGCACCTATTTGAACAAATGCAACGATCTTAGCCAAGATGCGAAAGTGTTTTTTATCTTTGCTAACAGGCAGTGTGTACTGATGTGTTGTTTTCCAAATTAAACATTAGCAGTAGTGGAATCTTTACAAAGATCACTAGTAAATTGTTTTCTTTGTTCTGCAAATGTTAATCAGTATATTTTCCAAGAAAAAAAAAAGAAAGCGCTTCTGTTTCTATAGCTCTGATGAATAGGTTAAAGCAATAAAATAATCCTTCGTAATCAAGGGAGCTTAATCCTCCTTTATTTCTTAAGTATTTTCAATATGGCAAGGCATCCATTCGAATCTTTGAAAAGTAACAAATTTTACAAATTTTACAAGTTTTCTTACTGCCGCATTTTAAGCAATGATAATTTCACAATCAGGACATTTCGAAAATTGTGGGCGATCCGTGTCAAGAAGCTAAAATTGTAGTAGTGCAAGGATTGAACCGTGGATGACTTTGTTTATGTCCTGAAGTTATTATTTGCTGGCAATTGAAGGGAACTCCAATCGATCTTATGTAGAGTTGACGTCGAATTGTTTGAAATATTCTCCAAATTCCGAATTTTACAGGAAACGGAAGAAATAACATATAGAAAAAATGGAAATCTTACCATCTACTACAACTGATGAATCGACAAGCTGATCCAGCAGATACGGGACGCGTCACACAACAGAAATGCCCAGCCACACGAGTCCCGAGCCAGGAGAGCGCCCAACCGGATCTGGGAGGCCATGGGTCGATCCCGTCGGGGACCAGACTGTCCTGCCGTGTCATGTGAATACTTCATCTTAAATAACATATAATAGCAACAAAAAAGGGAAACGATTATCAATTTTAAATTTCCTGCGTGCCGCCATTTTGAATTTAAAAAAACGTTAAATGGTTGTTGCTTTTGTTAGAAAGCAGAGGATCGTTTGTATGAAACAGATGGGCAACCACTAGAATTCAAAATCTTAATTTCATGTACCAATTTGAAACTGGCTAACTAACAAACATCTTCGATTCATCTTTTGTTAAAACTTTGAGTAAGCATAATGTTAACCCTCGGACGCACAAGCAAATTGATACCCCCACCGTGGTACAAGGAGGGGGATATAAAAATATTTTGCACTGAGTAGATAGCCTTTAGCCTTTTCTACAAGATGAGATAATTTTTTGGCTGTGACGTCATATGACGTCATTATAGGCGCCATCTTGGATTCGCCATCTTGGATTTCACTATTTTCTTAGAAAGTCGGAAAAAAACGGAAATTAATACAAAATCATGCCAGAGTGCTTATGAAAAGCAAAGTTAAGCAAATTTTACAATTTTGTCAAACAACTAGAAAAACAAAGAAAAATATAATAAAATATTATATATTGGCCAACCTTGCTTGTTATCATGACGTTGTTATGGCAACGTCAGAAATCATGGACACATGGTTGGTATATCAATTTGTTTTGCAAGGGATGAAAAACAGAGTTTCAGCAGTATAGGGTAAATCTTATTTTCAAAATAAGGAAAAAACCTCAAGAGGGTGGCGATGCGCAATGCAAAACTGAGAATCGCCTTAAGAGAAGGGAAGAATTTTATATGGTTCAGTTCAAGACATATGAAATATTTACGTAGTAATTTTTAATTATAGCTAATGAAATTTCTTTTTTTATATTTGTTTTTTGTTTCTTGGCGCACCTGCAAACTAGTTTTTTTAGCTAAGCGTGCTGACCACGATAATAAAGATTGAATGATTGATTGTATTATAATTATTGTATTTACAAATTTTCAACAAACAAAGGTTATATTTCGCAAATTTCAGCCTCTATAATCTTTTAAAAGAAATTCTTATTAACAAAGAAATCATCTGGTTTATTAAATTAAACACTTGATCAATCCAGTTGCCGAAAGAACTTTACGGCCTTTTTAGAAGCAGTCCATTCTTAAATTATTAATTCCCCTTTATTATTTATTGGTTTATCAAGACAAATCAATCTGATCGTAAATCAAAAGAATATCATCCAGAGAAAACGATATTCTTTATTTTCACATGTCATATTGTTACGATCATGTCTTAAAAAAGATTTTTGTTATGACAACTCCAAGTCTGTTTTTAAAGGAATAAAGTCCCACTAGTAATTTAATTTTAATGAGATCATCATCATCATCATCATCACTTTGTTTACCCTCGGATTTGAAGAGTAGCTTATACAGCTAATATCTCCGAGCATTTCACAGTAAGCACAGTACAAGGGGCAAAGACCAGACCACAACACCGGGAACTCCATGCCCTACAGCTACTCTTTACGATGAGTGTGTGGGTTCTTTTACGTCCCCTGCTGACCATAACACTGAAGATGCAGGAGACGGGGCATACGGTTTATCGTCCTTATCCGAGAAGACTAGAATATCTAACCATTTGCAGATGTTATTGCAAAGGCAGCGTATTCTTCTCAGTTATTTTAAGACCCTGAGTGTTGGTCCGGTCTGGGACTCGAACCCGAGACCTCCCGCACTGTAGTCCGTCGCTCTACCAACTGAGCTAACCGGTCGGCGAGATTTGTTCGAGTCAGCTCGAATGTAGCGGCCTGAAGATAAAACATCAACTGGAGGTAGGATTTGTTTAATGTTTTCTGGTGCTGCAGTTTTAAAACAACTAAAAAGAACAGCTTAATTGTAAAGAGCATGACAAGTTTATAAAAAACCAATAACTCGGTAGATTGAGAAAAATATCGTTGTTTGCGTGGCAGATGTGCAAATGCGAACAAATTCTCAAGGCTTAGAGAAAAATTTCACAACAAAAAATATAGTTTGTTCCGCTGTTTTTTTTATAGAAATTTCTACGGTTCATTTGATCAAAATCAATTTGATCTTTAAAATGCCAAAAAACCTTTATCGAGCCAAGTGACAAAGTGACAAAGCCGAGAACATAACTCAAATTCATATTAATCTTTTTCAAAGCGCTTTTATGTGTATTTCACTTTGTACTATATATATATTTTTAGATAAATTTAAAAACGCAGAAGTGTTAAAGGTCAACGTAGAAGGTTTTTTTGAACAGAAGTTAAGCAGTTTTCGGTTATGTTATTAATAAATCAGAACCGCTCAAAATTCTCTTTTTTCTTATTGTCTTTAATTTTATTGCGACACTATTTTTGGTAGTTTTCAAGTTTACATTTCGTATCTTTCAACAGTAACTATCTGAACCATTTGTTTCTAAAAGCGAGCTGTTATTAGTGATGGTTTTTTGCTTCTGGATATCAGTCTCAGTTTTTATTATCAGATATCTGATATCCGATATATTATTAAAAACTAGCAATGGTATATTGCAATTCCTGCGTTTCATTGGTTAACAGGCAATGGTATATAAGCTCATATACCATTGAGCACAAATATGGTAGCTGAAACGCGTCAACGAAAACTGCTGGGGAGCTCAAATATTGCAATTCTTTGGGCGTTTTTAATAAAACAATTATTCCACTCGCGCTTGTTGGATATGAGATCGTTATAGCCAACTCGGCGATATGCGCCTCGTTGGCTATCTACCATCTCATATCCAACACGCGCTCGTGGAATAATTGTTATCAGATATCAGATATATTAGTTTTATTATTTACACAAAATACACGCAAAAAACAAATCAAATAAAGTTCAGTTTAGTTGATAATTAAAATATGAAAAGGTTTCAATCGAAAATCTTGACAAGCGAAAAGCGGCATCATTTTTTGAGTAACCTCCTATAAACAGTTTCTGTCGTGCAGCACTAGTATTGGAACAATTAAAATTAAATGTTGTAGTAAGCAGAAATAAAATAAATATATCTTTCTCTTTTCAACATCCGAGTGTTTTTTAAGTTAACATCATTAATAATTCAAAAATTTAAGAAACGAAAATAAAATCGAATTGAACAAAATGATTTTTCTTTTTCTTTCATGTTTGTCCATATTTTCTAAAAAAATTCGTACCGGCAATTAGAATATTTCATTAGGAGAGAGTAAACTCAAATCGATGCAGAAAAAGCACATACTTTCATAGGGCGATATATTGACTTAACACTGGTTACATACTTAACAACTATTCCAAAAGAACGCTCAGATTGAAACGGTTTTTTGGTAATTTAATCATCAAGGGTATTTGAAAGCCTCTGTCTTTTCTGTCACTGATCATCGTCCAAGTTTTCCTTATTATGACAAAACAGTAGCAACCTGACAGCTGACGAGAATTAAGAAAAAAACCCAACCCTTCATCAGCCTGTTATACCGCACGGCTTTCGAACTCGGCTAAATCAAAATTAAACTTTACCTTTGTTTAATCCAGTTGCCAAAACAACTAAACGGTAGTTTGAGAAGCAGTCCGAATACTAATTAATTCTAATTATTTTTTTAAAATTATTTATTGGTTTTTCAACATAATCTGTTAGTACATCAAAATAATATTTTCCCCAAGGTAATGATTTTCTTTATTCTCGTCGCCTGTCATATTGTTACGAACATGTCATTAAAAGTGTTTTTGTTATGACAACTGCAAATATGTTTATAAACAACCTAAGTCTCGCTGATAAATTATTTGTAAGCGGATTTGTTAGAGTCAGTACGTTCGAATATACAGGCCTTAAGATGTAACATAAACCAGAGGTAGGATTTATTATTGTAAATTAAATGTTTCCTTATGCTGCAATTTTTAATGAACTAAAAAGTAAACCTTTATTGTAAAGCTCGAAAAGCTCATCAACAAGCAAGAAAAAAATCATCGCTGTTTGGGTGACAGGTGTGATAATGCAAAAAAGTTCATGAAATTTAGGTGACAACATTTAATGCCTTAAGCCATATAAAAGTAAACTTTCACATCCGAAAATATAGTTTGCTCCGCTTTTTTTTGGAAAGACCAATGTCTCATTTGCTCGATGTCAGTTTTATCTTTAAAATGTACAAGAGCTGTTTCCAAAGAAATAGCTTACTTTGCAACAAAGTAACAAAATTCAAATTCATATTAACGGTTACAAAAAGTTTTAAGACGTCGGTATCCATCAGAAAATCAAGTAATATTAATTTTAGTTGGACAAAATCGAGTACCAGAATAATTTAAATCTTTTTGCGTTATTTTTTACCCTTTTTAAAAGCTGAAGATGTACGTAATTATCAGAGAAAACACGGATAACAGCGCCTGAGAAAATGAATTTTAAACTTCACCGTCAAGAATCATGTAAACTATAGGTAAAATCTCACGTGTAGCCTTTTTTTGAATCGTCTTTTAAGCGATTTAGTGGAATTCAGTGAAACTTCGAAATTAGTTTTCGATGTTTGGTGTTGTTAGAAATGATTTCTTTTGATTAGATATTTGGAACAGTAACACAGAAGTTGAACATAAGATGTAAACAATTTTTGTACATAATTTTGTCCAATTATTACTTAAAGTCCTGGCGGATTCCGTCTTAACTATTACTTTTGTTTGTGCTACGTTTGTATTATTTTGAAGATCAACTAAAAACGCTGAAGAGTTAAAAATAGATTTAGAAGGTTTTGTTACAGTTTTCTCACTTTTTAAATCGAAATAAGGTTTTCAGTTAACATGTTATTAATAATTCAAGAACCTACAACCGATCAAGCTTATGGCAAACAAATATAGTACCTTCTCATATTCCCTTTTTCTCCTTATTTTTCCTTTTCCTTTTTGTAAGTCATGGTAGCCATTTAAATTGTTTAAAGTGTACCTACGTTGTAGCCCCCGAACCAATACTTTCAAAATTGATTGTACATGAGTTAGAGAGTTGAATGGTTAAATATTTCTTCATCTCAATGTTGCGTTTTTAAGTTATGAAGGTTTATTTTTCCAATATGTTAATGAGTATGACGTCTACCCAGTCTTCATTCAATATACAGATTTTGACTGGTTCACACAAGCAAAAAGCATTATCATAATACTCGCAATTTCCACTATTTTTATTTTAAATTTGGGTTTCTCGTAATGGTGAGTAAATAATGATATAAGCAAAACAAGTATGCTTAAAAGCCTGGGTAGACGTCATACTCATTAACATATTGGAAAAATAAACCTTCATAACTTAAAAACGCAACATAACTCTCTAACTCATGTACAATCAATTGAAAGTATTGTTTGGGGGGTTAGGTGCACTTTAAGAAGACAGCCATCCTCAAGACAGCAAACTCAACTTTTTTCTAAAACAACACATACAGGGCACAAGCTTGGTTGAATATTTTGTACAGTTTTTCTAAGCACTACATTCTGTCAAAACATTTAACACTCTTCTCACAATGCAACAAGACGTTTTTGATTGTTGTGGAGTTTCCATTTCGCATTTTTAACCCTTTCAACAATTTTGAGAAAGGAACATCTGTTTTTAAAGGCAAGCTGTTAATAGTGGTTTTTCGCTTCTCGAGTTTAGTTTATCTTTTTGCGGGCCCAAGAGAGGCCCGCAACCCTAATCTTGACAGTGACCAGCGGATTGCGTTTTACTCGTGCGCGCCACGTTAATAAAAAGCGAATAGAAAACGGAAGTTGAAAATTTTGTTCTTCCACTAAGAACGATCGGAATGCGAAAAATGTGTCAATCACGACAGTTTGTCGTAACACCGGAAGAGAAAATCTGTTCTCCAAGAACGATTGTCACATAAGATCTAGGCTTCTGTCACATGGAAGATTGCAAACATTACAATTTGCAGACTTGTTTTACGGGTGTTGCTTTTGCGAAAATTTGTTCTGATTGTATCACGCATAAACCACGGCAAAGCGAATGATTCCAACAACGGTTATTCTCGAGAAATTCGTTATAACACTGACAACATAGCGAGTTTATCGACCGAGGAAAATCACATCTCAATTCACACCGCGTGCTCGACTGCAGTTCACTAAACTGTCAATCCGACAAAAAACAACTCTGACTGGTTCGCGGCCGGTTAGCGGCAATTAAGCGTGATTTATTATTAATCGCGCCACGTTAATAAAAGGCGAGCACAACATAGCGAGTTTACCGACTGAGAAAAATCACTTCTCAATTCACACCGCGTGCTCGATTACACTTCCCAAAACGATAAAAACATGCATTCCTTGCGTGACGCGTTACTCGGTCTTTTGTCCATTTAATCATTTATTTATCCACACTGCCATCTAAAATTACGCACTCTCGTACCAGTACCTTTTCTAAGTGCGTCAAGGCCCGCATTTTCTAACCTGTGGTTACCACTAGTACAATGATGATAGAATATGAAAAGGCTAAAGCGAATCAAAAGAATTTTAATTTAATTTTAAAAACGGTGTTAATCTAAAATCTAGATATGCGAAAAGTTTATATGTTAGAATTTATTGATCAACGTTCTTTAAACAGTCTATGCCGAGCAGTTGTTGAAGTGTGCCGAAATTAAATTTTGTTTTTCCCTTTTGTGTGTTTCAGTTAACATGATTGATAATTCAAGAATAGAGAACCAAAGAAGAAAACATCAAACAAATTGACATAGTTTTTGCATTTTTCTTTTCTCTCGGGTATCTCCTTATTTTCTAAAAAAACGTTGTACTAGCTGTTAGAACATTCATCAAAACAAAATAAACTCAAATCCACGCAGAATTATAAAGCACACACTTACAAAGGGCAGAATAAATAAACATTGGTTTCATATAAATTAATTATGCTCTTCTCTTGTTCAACATTTGAAGTGCTGTCTTTTGTCAAAAACAACTGTTTAAATATACTATTTATAGTTCGATCGCCATGTGATATTGTAAGTCTCGTATATCTTAAACTTAAACAAAACATGAAAATATCAAAATCGTTGTATTTTCATTACAAGTATTTTTGGTTTGTTGGCTTTTTTTTTAAAAAAAAAATAACACGTTGATCGATTTGCCATTCTTGAAATGTTATTTATAATGTACACAACAAATCATTTCTAACACATTTGCTTTGGGGAACCTTTTTGGGCAGTTTTGAAAATTTACCATCTTTATTATTTACTACATTTTATACTGATTTCTCAACAGATGTTGACAATTGCAGTTTTTCTACTTTTTCAAACAGCCCACACAAGAGCAGAAGTACGACAAGGTTTCTTTCAATTTTGAGAGAAACTTCGTTCTATCTGATGAAACTCCTATTTCTGAGAGAAAATCAGATTCGCTAATGGCCTGTTCACAGCTCTGTACCAGAGACAAACGTTGTAAGAGTGCTAATTTCATAAAAGACCAAAGAACGTGCTCTCTTCTGGACAAAACACGGAAAACCCATCCACAGCGCTTTCTGAAGCAAGCTAACGTCATTCACCTGGAAAAGGTATTTTTTCTCGTTTTTTCTTTTTTAAAAATAAATAGTTTTTGCATTGTTTTTGGAGGTTTAAGATTCTCTTTATTCCCAAAGCGAACACAAAATCATTTGCCAGCATTTTTACGTGTTATTTGGGTGGGTCTCATGACCTATTATGTGAAGAAGGAATATTTTTTCACGACTTTAACAGTTTTTGTTATAAATGTAAGTAGCTGAGAGACAAAGATAAAAGGCACTTTTTGCAAAAGATTGTATTAATAATAAAATCTCTCTGTTTTTTTTACAGGCACCTCCAAAACCAGGTAAGTTTCGCAATATCGAGTAATTGCCAATTGCTTTTTTCGGTAGTAATAGTTTCTTTGTCTTTTTGAAGGTAAATACGGAATAAAGCAGCTTTTTTTAATTGGCTTAACCTACGCACATTTCAATATTTCACAGAAATGTTATTAAAATCGGCAAAGGCATGACCTTAAGCAAAATAAAAATCTTTATAGGAACATTTGCGAGTGTGCAAAAATATAATGTCCGGGTGAACGTTATGATCATGAAGCAAACACCAAAAAATACGTTTCCTGGCAATAGTGACACTGAAAATATGTTTGGTTTTAGATACAATGGGCTTATGACTGGAACTTCAGAGAAGTAACAATGATATGATATTTAAATTGTAATTTGTCCTTCACGACCAATGGATCGTAATTTACATAAAAAAACACCACATTTTAAATCAAATTAAACACGTAATATGGTTATTTCCAACCACAAATACAGTCGACTCTCGATAATTCGAACTTGAATGTCTAAAGCCTTCTAAGTAGTTTACATTCATTATTTAATTACAGTCTGTTGATTTTGCTACGTAGGATCAACACAAGAGGTGGCTGTTCCATCGTGCAACTCCCTTTCCTCAGCTTTCTTTCCCAGTGGTGTGTACTGGATTGATCCAGACGGTGGGTCCCATGATAACGCGTTCAAGGTTTACTGTGAGATGGAAACCGATGGAGGAGGCTGGACTCTAGTGTGGAGTTACACGTTCACTGACTACCAAGGTTTTACGGCCCGAGAAAACACGGTTACTCCCAGGCCTAGCTGGCCAGTCTCGGATGAGTCTCGTGTTAATGTCCCGGTCTCCACCTCCCCACCACTGAATGAGACCGACTACAACGCCATGGAGTTTTCACTGTGGAAGCAATTTGGAAAGGAGATCCTCATCAAAAGCAACATCAACAATTGGTTCGTTTGTTCACCAGACACAGGAAGTTTTGTGGAATGGCAGAATGGGAACGTCACTTGTAAGATCGTCAGGCGTGTCGCTGAGAAGTGTCCAGATGGGCCGCCACCTTCACGATTCGAAGGTTTCAGTTATTGCGGACCATCGTTAAAAGGAGGAAAGGGTGGTAAAAATTATTATTACTTTGATGGCTGCACAGCATTTAACAGGCCCGCGCATGACCCCTGTGGAGAACACAAGGTCAATCATGTGAAAAATGTGGAAAATCCCCACGGGAACATTTTCGTTCGCTGAGAACCGTCTCTAAACACTTGGCCAAACAGGATCTCTAACAAACTTTTAATAAATAGTTTTACCCGAACACATGGAGCATTCTTTTTAATATGGCCATAGTTATCCTTCGTTAAAGGGGCAAAACAAGATTACTCGTCGTTGTGATGTTTTAAACGAATTACACTTTTTTATTGCTATTTTACACATAATACAATTACATTCATTTGTTAATACGACTATTATGTTACAATATTATTTGATACTAATTACAATAACACTAGATTAGATTACAAAATATTGTAGATTATAATTACCTTTATTACGCTAACTACACTGAGACAATTATAATAAATTAGATGCACTAAAACTAAGAAAAAAAGAACGAAAAAAGATAAAGACGCATCTTAAACAGTGAGCACTTATGTTAAACCATCTTCTCTCATAGTATATTTTCTATTTAATCTATTTACATAATCGGAGAGAGTAATTACTCTGTTGCACAGTTTCTTGGCGTAAATGTAGTAACGCATATACAGCAAGGTATAATTAAGTTTTTCTTTAACAGATGGATTAATTACAATACACCAGTCCCTCTCCTAAAAGATAGTTCAATTTTGAAAAAGCATAGTTAACTTAGCTTTACACCGGAAAGAGTTGTAGCCAAACGAGAGATCTTTCCGAGGCAATTTTAGAAAAAGCTCTCTCATATTTGTTGACTTACTAGTAATGATATCTCAAACAGGAAAATGGTATAAATGTAATAAACAAAAAAAAACTTGGACAAATAGTCCACAACTCTTCCTGAAACATAATAATATAACGCAATACATACATAGAAAATGTAGCTTAGTGCTGATAATAGACTACAAGTTAACCAATAGGAGTTTTACTTTATTCGTTTACTTTATTTATATGATCTCAGACAGTTAGTCAGTTTTAATTTCCTGTTTTGGATTTCGTTCCACATGCATTGTAAAAAAATGTATGGAAAACTACTATATATTAACTTTTTAATGAAGCAACAGCCTAAATGAAGGGGTTGGGGTAGAGTTTTAAATTTGCAAAGTAGGAAGACTATAGAAGATCTTACTCTTGTCTTTGCCTTTGGAGGTAGCTTGATTTGAAAACAAAGCTACAATTCGATACAAAGTCTTGGGACACTTCACCATTTAGACGCAGTAGTGGGCTTTGTCTTCACTCCCGCCACTCCCAGCCCCCACTTCCAGCCCCAATGCAACGTTGAATTCGGCTATGTATCCAACCGTGCAATGACATTTCAACATTGTTTCAGGGGTTAAGGTGCTTGGAAAATTGAAGCATCGCTTCTCTACTCGAAAGATTTGCAACCGGCCTCAACATGATCTGGAGGTCAGAGAAGAGGGTGTGTTTTCAGGAGTCAGCGTTGTAAACATGCTTTATTTTTATGTTTGACTGTTGTTTTAACAAACATTACTTTTGGACCACAAAGGTTTCTTATAAATTATAAAATTGAAATCACAGAAAAAAAGATCCCGATAGTTAAAATGAATTTTCAGGGTGAAAGCAATGTTCTAACTATAACTTAATGCTGATTTTCTTTTGGGATACATTCAACTGAGACAGATGTAAATTTGAACGATCATGTATCTGGCTGGGTCTTAATTTTTTTTATTTTGCCGGGCTTAAGAAATTTTTCCGATTATGCAGCTTAGACAATCTATTAAATATCAAGGATATCAAACAATAAACCTTTAAAGATCCTGTTTATTGTATCCGTTTTATTTTGAGATCTTTTCAACACCATTAGTGTTAGTTGAGTTATATAAACTGACCGATCATGAGGTGATTCATGTAATTCCCTTAGGGAAAAAAAAATCTTGATACAACATTTAATTCTCCCAACGAAAAAGAGAATGAAGTATGAAATAGGAAGGAGATATTGACAATTGATATCAGAACTACTATCAGCCGTTGAAGGGGTATTCCTCACGCAATACAGTTTCTACAAATATAATGATGAACCAGACTTGTTTGGTATTTTAAATGCTCATTTTATTTTAACCCCTTAGATCCTATTACATTTTTGTTTCGTGTGATCAAACTACTATGGGTATATTATGCTGTTCTTTGGAGCTACATGCACTGTCTGAGAGGAATCTTGATTCCCGTTAAAGGAATCGTGACGGAAGCTGTCTCGGTGCAAACTAGTCCGTCACGGCAACCACACTTGTGCAGGTGCTGTAGAAAAAAATACATCAATCAGACAAAAAAAAAACTCTTTAAGTTATGAACAATGCACATTTTAAAAACGCCTTAATATAAACATTATTACACATTACAAAATACCAGAAGAAAAGAAAAATGCCAAATTGCACCATGGCCAACGGTAAATTTGAACCACAACGTATATATTGCAGTAAGGTTGCAACTTCTCTGCACGCAATGCTGTTGCTAACTTAAGCTATTACCAATACCAACACCATAACTTACATAATACCAACACTGTTCTTAATATTTCACCAAGGTTGCTACTCACATTACATCAAGGCTATTGCTAATTAACATAACACCAATACTGTAACCAACATTAACCAATGCTGTAATTAATACAAAACAATGGTTGTTACTTACCGAAAAGTAGCACGTGAGGTACTTTGGAATTTTTGGAGCACAGCGTCTGTTCAAAAGGCAGCACCGATTCTCGCTACAGTCAGTGTCAGAGGCGCATCTCTATTTTATAAAAGAAAAATACATTTTTAATAATATAACTATGTCAATTTCAGTATTAATACCGTTTATTTTATAAGTGCATTTCACCATAAAGGACATCACAACAACATTTTAAATAATTAACAACTATTAAGTGGCTAGTGGTGTATATGTCGAGGCATTTATTTTTTTTTTTTTTTAGGGCTGAGGTGAAAATAGCAGAGGATAAGCTATCCACTGTTTTAATATACACTAACGAATTTTAGCATGATCTAGCTCCAAAGCAGTCACGTAGCTTTTATTCACTTATTTTTGTTCATCACTGCCATATATCTGTGTACATATTGCTTTCGTCTTGTTCACTGGCTTAAAAGAGGGCAGCGATGTTTACGTTTGGAATGTTAGAGGTTCGATAAAATGTTAAAAACGTTCCTAAGGCTCTATTTTCTTCTTTTGTGAAAATGATGAAGAAATATGGCACACGAACGAACAATTTTGGCTAATTCAACCACAGATGATCATCATCTGACAGCGCATTGAATTAGTGAACTAGTAAGACTTCAGATGCAAAGTTATTACTACGATCATTTGAAAAATGGTGAAGTATCATTACCCTGAAGAGGCCGTTGAACAGAAAGCGTTTTTTCCTATCAGCGGCCTGGTTATCAAGGTCTACTGTTTCCACTTCAATCTCCATTCCTTCTGGCATGCACTGTTTGACGGGTGTCACAGATCCCTGGATGATTAGGTTCTTGGTGAGAACACAGGAAAGGCCGGCTTCACAGCTACAGTCCGGAGATCCATCCTGTTTGACAAACATGTGAAGATTTAGATTTTAGATTTTTATTTACAGAATGTAAAATGAATGTAGAATGTAAAAACTCTGCTTGAGGCGGCGTTTGAGAGAAAGTTAAAGTAACGGGCGCTGGCTATTGTCGAACAACACAGCTTTAATTCAACCACTTTAAAATTCTTCTTAAAGGGACCATGTCACGAGGATTTCGAAGAATTTTTGTTCTAAAGTGTTCTAAATTAGTAGTTGCAACTCAACCATAAAAAACTTATCTTTGAACATCTAAAGGAATATATAACCTTAATTTGCGGACAGAAATCAAGCTAAGTTTTCAAATTGCAATCCGTTTCCATGTATCCGAGCCATCCGCAGCCAAAGATGCTCGTTTCAGTAGTGCTTAATATAGCAATTGTAATAAAATTGGACTATTAGTGTTAGGTTTCCTGCGACACAAATATAAATTTTGGCGGTTCAAAAATCAGTTAAAATCCGTGACATAGTCCCTTTAAGACCGTTTTTAAGATGATAGTATGCCTGTTGCTGGAATAGTTGCTGGAATATGCCTGTATGCCTGTTGCTGTTGAATTTTCTATTTTTAGCTAAGCTTTTTGCTTTTTACCTTAATATAAGTTTAATGTTTTTTATCTACTAGTTTTAATGTTTTATTCACACACGACCCCACAAGCTATGTAGCTTTTTTATCCCATCGTGTATAAATAAAGGTTTTGATTGATTGATTGATTGATTGATTCTAGAAATCGGGGGTAAAATTACAGTGTCACACTTAGGACTCAAAGGGAAACGGGATTCTTCTGCATTATCCCTTTACTCAGTTGCATTTCCACTGGGAACAGATCAAAGCAAAGATACTTCAAGTAGTCGCCATTCTACATTTTGTGAACTAACGTTTCAGTCTAGTGTTAGCGCAGCATATAAACATAATCAATGATGAACAATGAATTTCTCCCATACTATCAATATATGCAATTCCAAGCAGGTAAGTGAGAAGAAAATAGAACTTCATCAGTTATAAGTGAATTGTCTTCATAATAGTACCATATTTGCATAACTGTTAACAAAAAAAAGAACAATATTTCATAAAAGTTCAAATTTGTCTTTGCTAACGTACCGGTTGGTTGCAAGCTGCAAGCTCGGGAAGATTTGTACATCCCTAAAAACAACACAAATGTAATAGTTACAACAAAGGACGGTTACAGAATTACATGAATGAAATGAAATGAAAACTTTCATCTTAAAAGAAAATGCACTAAATTTATTAAGGAATAACTATAAACTCTTAAGGACCTTTTTTAATTGTTATTTTACCAGTTTCAGTTCTACTCAAACTCCAAAAAATAACAAATTTGTCGATCTGGTCAAAAGCGTGATTTAAGTAGAATTCAGAAAGAAAAACAATCGTTTCCCTCCGGTTGGTAACATCGCAAAAACAAAGACAAAAGTTAACTTTCAGTATAGAATTCCGTAGAGAAATTTAAATTCGTGACAATCATATTTTAGAAACTTACCACCGCAAAAGTGACGCAAAGACTCAGAAAAATGAAGATCTTCATGACTTGACGAAATAGATTATCCTCTGCACAACGCTGAAAACTTAAGCTCCTGGAAGTGTTGTGAGTTAAGACCTTTCTGAGCTGTTTTTATAGTTTGTTAGGTAAAAGTTTAAGTGGGTGTTTTTGCTGTGGATTACAAGGACCATAAAATAGGGAAAGTACTCGCAAACAACGCGTTCAAACGGAAAATGTTTTTGTATTAAATAAGTTTGTTCAACTGCTATGCAAAATATGGGGTATTCTTTACAAGTGTGGGTTGTTTGGGAAAACAAGAACATCGTATCGAGTGCATGTTTTACTTGCGTAGACAAGTGTGTACTTGATGGCGTTCTCATGGCACATGGAACATGATGTAGGTAACGATCTGTCAGTGTCGAGCCAACTCAAGTACCGTATTTATTCGATTAAGCGCCCAACCTCGAATAAGCGCCCACCTCGAATAAGCGCCCACCCTGTAGGTAGGAAAAGTTAATAAGCGTCCATCCTCGAATAAGCGCCCACCCCCACCCTCCTTAAAAGAGGAATTTTGATTGTTGTTGAAGTTAAGATTTAAATTGACTAATTACTACTAAAATGCTATCCAAAGACCGAAAATTGTTATTTTTTTACTGAAACTTTCAATGAAAATTTAAAATTCAGCTTTGGTACACCTTCACGTTTAATTGTTATACATTGTTTTCTTGCAAAATAAACGTTTTACTTGCTTAAAAATGGTGAAAATTTAATAAGCGCCCAGCCTCGAATAAGCGCCCACCTCGAATAAGCGTCCACCCTCTAGGTCCAAAAATTGAATAAGCGCCCAGGGCGCTTAATCGAATAAATACAGTAGTTTTTACAGCTGTGTTGGAGATCTTCAATACAAGTCAAGTTATCGTTTGACTAGATTATAGTTTTTTCTCGTTTGTAATAATGATGTGTATTAAAAGCCAAGTGAAAACGATTTTTAGGATCACCTGATTATAGGAATAACTGACTTTTTCTTTAAATATAATAGAAGTAAATAATAATTACAGTACGTTATACTGGTGGTCAATCTAATACCCAATGTCCCCTTATCTCTACAACCCTCGGTTATACGATTGACGAGACAACTGAAGGACTCAATGGTAAATAAAGTTCAGTTGAAACAATTATCGATCAAAGGCGCCGAAAAAGTTAATCCGTCATGCGATCTTTTTCGAAGGTATACATTTAAAAAAAGTTGTCGTTGCTTAAAAAAAACTATTTCATTCTGTTTCTCTGCAATAAGTCAGAGGTTCTCCCAGACCTTTTGGAAAGCAGGTTGACACCGACTGCATTTTACCTTCTGAGGAGAGAGGAACAATTTTTTATGTAACTGTGGGGATCGGGGAACGTGGAGATCGCTAAAGAAGAATGTGGGGATCAAATAATTGCAGGGAGCACTGACCCCTATTGTCCTTGTTAAAGCAGTGGAATCCCGACTTTATATACCCTTGATTTCTTTAACCCCCCGATAATTAGAGCCAAAAGACTCTATCTTCTTCTCTATCTCTATCTTTTTTTTCTGGGACTCTATCTTTTATAAGTACAAAATCGGTTTAGCGAAATTAGTATACAAGGTCTACAACGATTTAACACCACCAGATATGCGCCATATCATTGTAAAAGCGGAAAACAAGCATGGACTAAGGAACGGTTACAAGGTAGTGGTACCGCGCTTTTTCACCAACTTACAGGGGATCCGTTATTTGGAACGCCCTGTCACAACGTCTACTCGGTGAAACTAGTAATTTTAAGTCGTTTTTTAACATAGTAAAAGGCAAGAACATTCTTAAAAATATAAGCTTCGAGGCGTTATCCACGCAGACTGTCAGACTGAACGATGATGTTTTTAAATTTTATTGAATTTTTAAATTGTTATTATATTAGTGAATTTTTTCTACCTTCTCAATATAAGGATGTCTTTTTATATGTCTTTTAAATTTTTAATTTGTACACGGCCCCACAAGCTTTTAGCTTTAAACTTTTTTACCGTGTTTAAATAAAGTTGTTGTATTGTATTGTATTGTAAAAGTTATTTCCAATTATCTTGCTTGGCTTCGAGTCGAACACTACAATTAATATACCCCGGATTTATCGACCCCCGTTTTCTCGGAAAAAAAAAATCATTCACGTTTGCCTTTGAGGTTTGTCAGAAATCGGGATCAAACTGTATATCTTGCAAATTGTCTTCTACAGGCCAAAAGAGATATGTGAATTAAAGTGCGTAACTTCATTTTTATTACAGATAGTCAAAAGGAGTCGTTTTCGTTATCACAGGCCTGTCATTCACGAACACTCTAACCAAAGAAAAACAGGTATCGACTGTTTGACCACGCTAGCTGAAGAACCACTACAGCTACTACAATGTTTAAACACCGACGATGCTTACACAGTTATATGACTTTATGTGTCGTGAGAACATTCTCGAGTACACGTCTTATGTATGTATTCACCTGCGAAAACACACTTAGCCAAGTAATCTTTGATACCGACAACAAATTAACACTGAATTGTTGTTAAACTAACATATTTTATCAGATGGCTTTTGTCCGAGTCGCGCCGTGGCAGTGATGGTTTGTTTGCCGATCATTTTAAGTGAGCTTGCTGTACTCAACACATACATACATTAGTCTAATCTACGCCCGACTCTTTGTACAAATAAGGATACTAGAGTCTGCAACTTAAAAGGGTTTCTGCTAATGCTGAATAGATTGTAAGTTTTTACCAATGAAAAGAAAACTGGCTTAGATTTAAACCTTAGATATGCAATCAAGCTGAGAATCTCATCAACTATTTTTCGGCAAATTCCTCCTCACTTCTTAATGATAAGAGAAAACCGTTCCCGTCATCGTGTCTTTTTGGATTTTACATTCTAAGATTCGGTTCGGAATGGCATAAGGGTAAATTTGCTCCACCCGAGGAAAAATACATGTTTTGGTCAACGAAGCACTGTTCCTTTCAAAATATACTGTTGCAAGAAAATTAGAGATGTGCATACTATTTCATAAAAAAAGTAAGCGTATTTCCTATTTCGTTGTATTTCGATTAGATCGTCTTTCCGAACTTGTGAATGCAAGTTTTCATGAGTAAGACGATGAATTCCGTGCTCTGAAAAATTGGAAGGCAAACTGTGATTAAGAAAAAAAAAAAAACCTTGGATCGATTGTAAAAAGAAAGAAACCTGCAGTTGTAGCTAATAGCCAAAACGTGTAATAAAACAAGGAGAGTTTTATGGCTTAGAAGCTTTTAGCCTTTAATGAAACAGGTTAGGTTGAAATGAAAATAAATCACTATTATTAACCGGTTTCTAAACCGATATAATAACTCGCCTATTTAATTTTTACGGCCTATTAACAAAATAGATCTTTTTAAAGACATTTCTGGACTGAATTTCCTTGTTATAACGAGCCGGAAATAAAGAGGTTAAGATTTTGGTATTACGACATTTTAATACACAGCCTTAATTAAAAATCTAATGGGTCCGAAAAAAAAACAACAAACTACTCTATTTCAAAACTGAGAGCTTTTTTTTCATCAAGGGTTTATATATAGAGAAACCTAGGTATTTAAAAAAACAAATAGTAAAAAGGACAATACTTTATACGTTTTTTGTTGCACGTTAATGTTCAGTGGCTTGATAACAAGTTACATTTCCATTTCAATGACCCTTGTTTTCAAATGTTGCACGAAACAGTTGAGTAAACATAGTTTAAAACTAAAAACGTTTTCGTTTGAATACGATATTTGGAAGTACTCGCACCTTTTCTGTCGAGTCGTAAAAGCTTTAACTTAAATTTTACCACAAGAACTACAAAGTATAAATCAGACAACTTAACACAACTCCAGCTCTCATTTTGTTCTGGCTGAGTCGTTAAGTTGAAGTTATGAAGACCTTTATAATTTTTAGTCTCTGCATTACTGTGGCTTTGGTGAGTTTCAACAAAATACCTTTTTACCATTTCACAACTTTTACAATATTTTCGAAATGTAATTTTCCGTGGTCGCATTGCCAAATTGGTCCATTCCATGCCATTTAAAGGGACTATGTCACGGATTTAAACAGATTTTTGAAGAGCCAAAATTTATATTTGTGTCGTAGGAAACCTAAAAATAATGGTCCATTTTTTATTAACAATTGCTATTTTAGAGCACTTAAACTGTTTAAAAGCGCGTTTGGCTGTGGATGACTCGGATGGAAATGGATTGCAATTTGAAAACGTTAGCCAACGTTTTCAAGTTGTTTCCGCGCGACTTTAAAAAAATCGATATTTATAGCCAAAGTTTGATTTCTATCCCCAGATAAAGGAAATTATTTCAGAACAGTTTAGACCAAAAAACTGCAAAATCACTGTTGCATTTTCGCTTTAAATCTGTTGGCAGAGTATAGATTTCAAATCTAAATTTAAATCAGACACGGAGTATTTTATCTTTAATTACATTTTGTTGTTGCTCCCCAGGGATGCTCAAATCTTCCCGAGCTTGCAGTTTGCAACGATTCGGTAAGTTAGAAATATTTTCTATAACTAATTCTTCTTGTGTTGAAAAAAAAAATAGAACAACCCAAGCAATTGAGTGAAAATATATTCTCACGAGTGTCAGTATTCGGTAATAACAGCTGTTTTGGTCTGCCTGATAAGCGATGACTTAAATATTGTTAAAGGTACGTAAATGCGCATGACCTAATGGTTGGTGCGCTGGACTCAGGATCGAGTGGTTCGGGTTCGAGGCTTGGCCGGGGTACTGCATTGTGTTCTTGGCCAAAAATCTCTCAACCCAGGTGTATAAAATAATGGGAAATGGCGAATTTTATGCTTGGGGTAATCCTGCAATGGAGTGGAATCTCATCCCGGGGATTAGAAGAATACTCCTAGTCTTGCTTAATGCTGCTGAATCCAGGATAAGCTCCGGCCTGATGGACCTTTAAGCTCAAACACAGACTTAACCTACGCTTTTTAGCCTTTTTTAATTTCCAAACGGTATTTGAAGTAATTTATTTTTTTTCGTTGATAAAGAGCTCTAAACTTCAAATTAGGAAATCAAAAGTATTTTATTAGCAAAATTTCGGCCACAAACCAAACAAAAATGATTTTTGAGCATTTTAAATGACACGTTCATACAAACTGAGATAAACTTGAAAAACGTCCGGCCTACGTTTTTTAAGTTAACCCGAACACAATCCGTTTAAATCTTCTCGAAGTTCGCCCATCCATGCCGCTTTTTGGCCTTTCTGTGTTTCTTTTGAGTTCTCTACAGGTTTGAGCCGTTATTGTGATACTTCAGTTAATTCGATGACCAGTTGGTCAGTGCCGAAATTGCCTAAAATTGCGTGACATAGATTCTTACTTTCTTTCTTCATTAATTTGTTATGAATTTTTAATCCTAAGGAAGCCCTAAAAATGTCATTTTTAAGTTAATAAATTTATAAAAAATTAATGGAACAAGAAAAGAAAAATCTGAGACACCGTTTTTCAAACCAATATATGTAGATCAAATTCCACATAAGTTTAGGCTCTCGCGTAAATGTTCTCAAATAAACCTAGTGTTGCGCAACATAATAATTTCAAACAAAATACTGATGTTGCTTATTATGATCTACAGTATATGATCAAAACAAAAACCAAAATTACAATCTTTATTCAATAAGCTAAGCTTTCAGAAAATGTATACTTTATTGGGATTACCACTGATGGTTTGTACACAATGTCACTTGAAACAAAAAAAGGCGATTTTCCTTCCTTAAATGTTCTTTTTATAGGGAGGAGGTTGTAGTTGTGGAGCCGGACTCTCGTGTGTGCTGACCAAGAAAGTGATTGAGCAGGGAAGGGTGACACGTGTCAAGCAGTGCATGCCGGAAGGAACGGAAGTTGAAGTGGAAACAATCGACCTTGATAACCAAGTCGCTGATGCTCCCATGAGAATCAAACGATTCCTGTACTTTAACGTAAGTATTAAGTGTTTACCCAACAAAAATAATCATAACATAGATAGAGTCCTGACTTCAAAAAGAGGACATTGCAAGCTCAAAACATTGTTACTCCACTTGCATTAAAATATATCATCGCATGTGCGGTGACCTACCAGGTAAGGGACAAGATGCCAGTCGTCTCGCTTACTACGGTTTACTAATGATGTTAAAGACAGGATGACCCACGCCCAAAGTGCTCTAATTTAGAAGTTTCATTCAGGATTTTAACGAACATCCCAGCTTTCATAAGGGAGTCTCCACAATGCAATGGTATGACTCAGGGTCTGTATTTAATCCAACAGAGTGTAATGAAACAGAAGTCAGTGTGGTAAAACTCAAGTTTCTGCAAAAATATATAATTTTAGTTATATAAAAATTAACACAAATGAAGTTATGACACACTTTTTACGATCACCTATATTTCGGCCGGTTTACCGGCCTTCCTCAGGGTGAATAACTGAAAAACGCGTTACACGCCATTCTACAAGTAACGTTACAAATTTAAACTATATACAGAGCACGCGCTAAATACACAGTAACGGCTACAAATTTGAATTAAGCAATTTGCGCGCGCTAACATTAACCCCGCGCGAAAACATTGAGCTCGCGCGCATATAGAGAGTTAATTATAAAGAAATTCACTAAAAAGAATTCTAATTACGTAAACGTTCTCTGCGATTCTGGATGTAGAAGAAGTCGCTCTCATTGAGACCGCTGGGTCTCAAGGAGCGAAGCCGATACGCCCACTGTCCTCCTTGTCTATTAGATTTTCCTTTCTGTTTACCCTATCTATCAGTTGTACATTAAGATCTTGTAGTCACTGATGTCCGTTGTTAAAAAAAAAAATATTTATAAATAAGGTCATCGGTTTCCTTATTGGCAGGTGACATCTTGGAGTGAGCTTTAAGCCGGTCTTATGATTATTAAATCTTAGCCTAAACTTAGTGGTAGTGGAGCCGACATACTGTAAACCACAAACCTTGCAATTAATAAGATACACAACATTTCTAGCATTACTATATATATATATATATATATATATATATATATATATATATATATATATATATATATATATATATATATATATATATATATACTTCTTGAACTTGAATAGAATAAATTTGTAGAGCGCTCAACTCTGAGAGGAGCAGTGATAATAATGGTCAAAAGTAGAAGATTTCAATTCATCGTTTTATTGCGACAACGCTGTTTCGTGTGATCAAGGTATGACCACACTCATCAGGCAACATCAACGAATGACCGTTAAAATACATAAACTGGCAATAAAAGGCTAACTTAAGGTTGCTATGCGATATAAAAACAGTTGCTATGATATATAAAAACTATAGGGTTTGAAAACAGAAATTGCGTATACTAAAGATTGCGTTACTTAATCACAAAGTTCTTGAGAAGGAATCTGTTTCTGTGTGGGCACGAGCTTGCTAGTTCATTTCGCTTGTTAAGACTGCATAAATTCTTCTTACAAATGATTACAAATTTTTCAAAAAGACATAGATTACATTTGTTGTTAATGTTATTGTAGGGTCTACACTGCTTAATAATTCTCCACTTGATACTGAAAGGTTTGTTGGTGTCTTGGAGTGTCCAAACGTGTTTAGACAGTTCAGTCTCGTTTCTCTTGCTTTCGTGTCGAAAAGATGCTGTGTGGTTTCTGTAGCGGTCTTTGAAATTACTAGCGAGGCCTACGTATGATTCTGATGATGTTTGTGTTGTGACTGTGGCTTGATAAACTACATTTTGTGACAGGCATTTTCCGTCGAGTGGGCATTGATCTTTCTTTCTACAGTTGCATTCTTTGTTGCATGTTTGTGTTGTTTGCGACTGGTGGTAATCTGATAGTACTGCTTTGTTGTGTGACGAGATGATACTTTTCATGTTTGGCATGCAGGAGTAGCTGAGCTTTAGTGTATGTTTGTTGAAGATCTTGTGTAGGGGGTGTCCGCTTGGGAAGCATCTGTCAATGATGTTTAGGAACTTCCTTCCCAGGTTAGTTTTCACGTTAGCATCCCATGGGGGGTTGTACCATACGATTTTTCGTTGGCGATTTCTGTTGCGCTTCGGCTGAGGGTTGTACGTGAGCTTGTGGTTGTAGCCGCTCTCGTCAAGCGCTTTCTGGTACGGCGGAATGGCTTCGTCGAAAACTTTCTGGTTAGATGAAATGCTGGTTAGTCGTTTGTTGATATTTTCTGGGAATTTTCGACGAAGCCATTCCGCCGTACCAGAAAGCGCTTGACGAGAGCGGCTACAACCACAAGCTCACGTACAACCCTCAGCCGAAGCGCAACAGAAATCGCCAACGAAAAATCGTATGGTACAACCCCCCATGGGATGCTAACGTGAAAACTAACCTGGGAAGGAAGTTCCTAAACATCATTGACAGATGCTTCCCAAGCGGACACCCCCTACACAAGATCTTCAACAAACATACACTAAAGCTCAGCTACTCCTGCATGCCAAACATGAAAAGTATCATCTCGTCACACAACAAAGCAGTACTATCAGATTACCACCAGTCGCAAACAACACAAACATGCAACAAAGAATGCAACTGTAGAAAGAAAGATCAATGCCCACTCGACGGAAAATGCCTGTCACAAAATGTAGTTTATCAAGCCACAGTCACAACACAAACATCATCAGAATCATACGTAGGCCTCGCTAGTAATTTCAAAGACCGCTACAGAAACCACACAGCATCTTTTCGACACGAAAGCAAGAGAAACGAGACTGAACTGTCTAAACACGTTTGGACACTCCAAGACACCAACAAACCTTTCAGTATCAAGTGGAGAATTATTAAGCAGTGTAGACCCTACAATAACATTAACAACAAATGTAATCTATGTCTTTTTGAAAAATTTGTAATCATTTGTAAGAAGAATTTATGCAGTCTTAACAAGCGAAATGAACTAGCAAGCTCGTGCCCACACAGAAACAGATTCCTTCTCAAGAACTTTGTGATTAAGTAACGCAATCTTTAGTATACGCAATTTCTGTTTTCAAACCCTATAGTTTTTATATATCATAGCAACTGTTTTTATATCGCATAGCAACCTTAAGTTAGCCTTTTATTGCCAGTTTATGTATTTTAACGGTCATTCGTTGATGTTGCCTGATGAGTGTGGTCATACCTTGATCACACGAAACAGCGTTGTCGCAATAAAACGATGAATTGAAATCTTCTACTTTTGACCATTATTATATATATATATATATATATATATATATATATATATATATATATATATATATATAGATAGATAGAAGGGACTGAAAAGTAATTGAAAGTAAAGGGGGCAGAGAAATTAGCCAGGTTTTTATTGACGACATTTTCTTGTTGTTTTACAAAAAAGAGATGCCTTACACAAGATCACTGCAGTTACAACAGATGCTGCGCTTTTAACAAGCGGTGCGTTCCCAAACTCAAGAAATACTGGACGTGCCATTTTACGGTAAGTAACAGCATTAGTGAAATGTCTGCTTAGTATCCGTTTACATTTTTCACTACAGTAAATAGATTAAGGCTATGTTAGATTTGCTTGATATTTGTGTTATATCGATCTTAATGTAATTCCTAAGTATTGCATTGTGCATCGGTACTGCGCAAAATTTTACGCGTGATTAGTGCGCTGACATTAAAAAAATTGGCGGCTTTTTCTATATGGCTTGGCCCGAGAGAGAGATAAATCGTCGTTTTCTCGAAAACGAGAACCGGGACCTATCATTTTTTTATTTTTCTGAGTTTAGCGATCACCTTCTTTCTATGAAATGAATAAGAACAAATTTCTATGGTAGAATAAAAAAAAAAAACCGAAATGCGAACTTAGCCAGTACTGGTGATAATATAATGGCTGATATTGTTAGGAATTGTAGTTTATGCTCAAGGTCTTCCTGCTCCTAAACGAATACCAGGACCCCTCAAAAATAAATTAAAGTTCTCCTAGGATAAACAACCAGTAGGCAAAGTTTGAGCGAAAATCTATTGTCAGTTCTCTTTCGATGGAATAACCTTAATCAGGTGGCCACTTCTTTTTTTTAAAAATGTTACAAGTGTAAGCATCTTCTTGTTTTCTATAGGCCTTACACAAGTGTGGCTGCGCCGACGGGCTGGTGTGTAAGGAGACGTCATTTGTAACACTTCCGATCACGGGAACGAGGCTTTCCCTCAAACAGTGCATGGACGCTTAAAAACGCAGCTTGTCCCCAAAGTAGTATAAGATTAGACGAGACAAAACATGTGAGAAATTAAGGATATCAAAGAAGCAAAATAAAATTAACATGTTATATCCAAAACAAACCTGGTTCATTGTTTGTTAAAGCCCAGTACGTTTATGTAACTGATCAACAAAAGAAAATCTCCTTACTGCTCTCGGCCCACTATATATTTTTATTTTATTGGTGTGACCTATATCAAGACTATGGGAGGCGCAGTGTTAATGCGCTGGACTCCAGATCGAGCATTGCGCGCCTTGTTGGCTATCTATCATCTCATAACCAACACGCGCTCATGGAATCATTGTTAAGAGGCCTTCACACGACAAACTATTGGCCAACTCCTGTTGGCAAACTCGAGTTGGCAAACAAGTTGGCCAACTGTTGGCGACAAAATACAACTTGTCTCTATTCTCAACAACAGTTTGCCAACTTGTTTGTCAACTGTTTTTGTGTCGTTCACACACACCAACTTGAGTTTGCCAACATGAGTTTGCCAACTTTAGTTTGTCGTGTGAAGGCCGCTTAATATTAAATATCCTCAGTTACCAATCGGTTACAAATTGAATGGATTTCCTAGCAATACTGATAAAGTCGGTAAAGGAGCAAGGTCAGACATGTCATTCAATGCAATTTTTCGCCTACAATTTCGTTTTAGCGCGATTAGCTTCCAGTATTTCAATTATCCCAAATCCCACCCCGGAAACAACGCTACTTGCAAAATTCCCCACCCCCACTGATCAAAATGGACGACTTTGGTCCGGGGGTTGCCCGGCAGCTGTGGTCTTCAGTAAGAATTAAACCACGCATTATTTTTTTGGCGCAACTCGAGTAGTCGAGGAGCAGAAACACGAAAAATAAGGCCCCGAAGACAAAAGCACAAGTACGGTATGAAAGTAACTGCAATGTCTCCTGATCTTGCGTAGTGATGGCGAACAAATTATTATCGTGGCATAAAAGTGTTTCTCGATGAAACTGCTGTTAGGATAAATATTTGAACAGTGTGTTCATCGTAAAGCGTTTTTTACAGGGGGGGGGATGCTCTCACAACTTGCAAAGCAATCAATTCACGATGTAGTCAGCGGTTTTTGGACGATGATGCAACAGGCAATCTTTTCCCGCGAAATGGAAGCTGCTATGTCGTGGAATCACTTATTATAAAGGAGTTCAATTCTCTTAACTAAAAATCTAAAAGCAGCGTGTTTAAATCCGAAAATTTCGTCATCGTCGTGTAGTTTTAAGAACGCAGAATTTTGTGATGCCGTGCTACTTTTCAGTGCTGAAATGCAAATGTTTGACATGTTTGTACCACGATTTTCAACTGGCCCACATGGGGATTGTAAATGAAGTAAAACAAAGAAAGACCAAGTCAACAAACAACCTCAAACAATAGAGCAAGAACAATAGCTCCGACCAGCGCGGGAATATTCGATCGCCACGTTTTCATTACCATTCCCGTGATGGTTTTATTTCATAACAAACACCACATATTGACACCAAGAACATTTCCGGAGAAATTTTCGCTGCTTTAAAGTCAAAACTTAGAAAGTCTTTTTTATTACTACATTTATAAAAAAAATCGTACTCTCTCACTGGTCCCATGTTTTTGTTTTGGCAAGTTCACAAAGAAAGGAGCTGCTCATGCGCCTTAGAGACATCCGCTGACTACCGCCCCGATGATTGCTTTGCAAGTTGTGAGAGCATCGCTCAGATTTCATATAAGAGAATGTATGGGAAGCTGCTTCCCCCCCCTGGTTTTTTAATTTGAAAATTCCTGGTCCTAAATTTCTTTTTACGACGTCAAGCAGCGAATTTTAAAATTGTACTTCGAAACACTGAAAAAAAAGCTGTAGTTTTAATCAAAATGAATAACATTTACTACTTTATTTACACCATATACAAGGCTCATTTGGGTTTACCTTTCGAAATATTTAGGTCACATGTAAATATGAGCAAAGTGTCTGTTTATATGTTTTAGCTGTTATATTCAATAACAAACACTTCGCTCATATTTACACACGAATGGCTCGCTAGCTGTCGAGAGAACAATAGAACAAACGTTCACAGCAGGAAGGACAATGCCCCTAGCACCCAAAACAAAAGCAACTGCTACACTAGAGGACCAGTAGAATTACAACCCTTAGAGAGCTGCTTCACTTCTGACAATTTTTGTACTTTCATGTTTGTGAACATTTTATAATTCAAGAAGAAAGGCCTTCAGCGAAACGAATTTAGCATGAATGACACAATCTTTTGAAAGTAGTTTGAATATGCACGAAACAGGACGTTTTACTTTCTGTCAACTTTTTCCAGATCATTAAAAAAGAAAGAAATGTATCACATACGTTCGCTCGTTTCGGGTATTTTGGCGCTGTTTTGGGTTTACTTCTTCAACCACAATCGTTTAGAAATAGGATTTATTTCTTGTGTTCAATTACCACAGATACTAAACTAGATCCATGGAATTCCGCCCAAAACAAAACTGATGTTCGTCAATGTTTTAATGTTTTAAATAAAATATTCTACTGTAGAATATTTTATTTTTCTGCCTTATTTTCTCTCCTCTTGCAAATTCACGCTAAATAAGAAAGTGCAACGCCGTGCGTGAATTCAGGCAGCAAGACCTTGTGAGTTAAACCTTCTTGAAACCTTAGCTTTATATTTTTTGCTCCAGCAGTAAATATTGGTCCCGTCCTCGACGAATCGTAAAATAAAGAGGACCAAAAGCGAAACGAAGGGACCGAAACGAAATCTTTGAAACGTGCGAATCCTCCGAAGCGACCAAAACGAAACAGCCGAAACACTTCGAAAATAAAAACTGAAAACCTCCATTCTTTGAGTTTTCTCCTGTTTCTGTAGACATAAGGAATGGTTTTTATTGTTTTTTTTTGGTGAATCTGTTGTTCTTTGGGGCGAGAATCAATTTATAAACAAGAATAATGTAATGAAATTTCGACCAGGAACCACAGCAACGAATTTTTTAATTTTAAACTATCCTAAAACGAAACATTTTCAAAGCTCTTTGTTGCTGCTCGGTCTCCGGAATCGCTTGCCAAAAAGTGTTAATAAAGTTCTGTTCTCAGCTTCTCTGTAACTTTGCTGGACATAATTATTTGCGAAATAATTTGTACCGATGCAGATCACAGATTGGTCAAAATTTTCTGAAAATATTCAGTAACTTTTACGTGTTTAAAAAACACTTTTTTAATCTACAATTTCTATATATTTCAGTGTTCTTTTTTATCTGCATGCCGACATTTGAATGAAATCAACAAACTGCAGTACGTTTCTCTAAATCATCTGTCATTTGACAACAAAAAAACTAACATTGCAAAACTACTTCTACTCGCTATTTAAAAGAAAAGATATGGAGATAGTTGGAATTTTTTGCAACTGAAATAAATCATTCTAAAAGGGCACCAACCATTTGCAATCTATAGCTGTAAAAGCGGCTTACTGGTTTATGATAACAAATTATATATTTCTAAGATACCAAACGCAATGTAAAAAATTCAAGAAGTTTAATTCTATCAGTTCTTCCTTTCACACAAACAGGAAGTTTGATTCTTTCAAATTATTTGGCTCGATCTTTTCAAGGCGTGAAAAACACTTTCGTCTTGGAAATGCAAACGGGTTGTGGTTAAAATTACGAGCTTTCGGCTGTTTATGTTCCTCTGACGCGCATACAAAACGGATGACATCTCAGCTGTAAATAAACCGATGAACACTCTACAACAACAGTTCCCGGCCTCAAAGTTCAGACCTTCACAGGATTAAAAACGATTGTTCTTCGTGTTATGTTGGTGAAACAGGCAGAGCTTTTAACACTAGAAGAAGAGATCGCATTGGAAACTCAGTTTAAACAGCGACCAAAAGCTCAAAAATCGCAAATTATATGCACCGTCTTATGAACATGTCATTGACTTTCAAAACGCTTCTATTGACAAATTTATTAAGCTTAAGCTTATGTAGCCTTACTTTTTCTGTAGCATGTCTTAGAGTTTTGAAAATTCTTCTAACTAATTCTAAATTCTAAATTCATCATGGCTTAAAGTACCTTGTTTCCACGTGTCTGAAGAGGAAGAAAACACGCAAATTCGCGTTTGTCATGTCGCCATCTTATTAGTATTCAGCACGTGCAGTAGCTCTCTACTTCTACCCATACCACCCTTCGGTCTTGTCGAGTGCACCTTTGTGCCTATTTTTCTCGACAACCTTTCTCGAATTAGCTCTATCCCAAGCCTTGTCTGTTAACGCGGCATAAAAGCGTTCCTCGATGAAGCCGTTATTTGGATTGGAACAGTGTGTTCATCAAAAAGCACATCTAACTTGTAAATTACTGATCTCGAATTTATTTTAACAGCGTGTATCAGCGAATTTTAAAATTGTACGACGCAACATCGGAAAAACCTCGTTTTAAACAAAATGAAAACTTTAACTGCTTTATTTACACCATGCACGAGGCTGTATGTGGGGCTATTTTTTCGAAAAATTTAAGTCACGTGTAAATATGAGCAATGTGTTTGTTGAGTCTAATGCTTGCGTGCGCTTTGCGCATGCGCATTAGACTCTTTGTTATATGAAAAAAGCTGTTAGCAATCCCAAGGGAATGGTTCGGGATCGATAATCGTTCGCTGTAATGTAGAAAACAATGATCAGCTGCAAGAACGGACTCCGTACGGACACGCACGATTAGTTTCAATTAAAAACAGCCAATCAGCGACACGTGTTCCCACGCATAATTAAAAGTTCTTTCTCAAGTCACGATTATTCAACACTTGAACAGGACGAAATAATTTTCCAGTTAAGACATTTGTAAGCTTTTTGTGACAATAAATCTTCGTTTTCAGTTCAGTTAAGCACTTGTGTTTTCGTCTTGCTTAAAAAGCAAGACGTCTTTGAGAAAAAATATTTCGACGGCGACTCGCGTTTATTTACACAATGCGACCAAATATTTATTTTGTTTTAAAAAATAGAAAACTTTACCTCGGTTTTTGTATTTAAGTCATTCGAATTTTGAGCAATTTTTTCTTTACAGTGCAAACAAAAACCTTCAAAAATAAAAGATGTACATGGATAAATGTAAATCAACTTACGCAACTAAATCAAAATGCGTTTGTTTGGCCGCTTTGCAGTGAAAGCATGAAATCGAATTTCATGCTTTTACGACTCTCAGAGATCTTAAGTTCTTCTTACAGCTAGAAAAATCATAAAATGGTTACATTGATATGGAAGTGATGATTCGCGAAATTTGTACATCATGATAAACAGTCTTCGCTCCTGTGTATGGTAGCTCGATAATAATTGCCTAGTTTCCAGCGTTCAAAAGGTCATCATTATATTGACGTGAGCATTTACACCCGTTTTTAGGAAAATCTGTCACTAAGTGCTTACAGTACAATGGAGTAACAGTCACTATTTCAAGTGCTTTTATTGCAAAATCTGTTTCAAGAGTCATCATCAAAATGGTGAAAAATCTGAAAGAAAACGATGTGAAGTTCTTCAACCCTTGTTGTAATGAACATGCTTTTTGTAAATCGTCACGCAATCTTGTCCAAATGTTTAATCGTTTCTGCTTTTACGGACAATACGGAAGAAGTAACATCAACTCCTGTTCATACTTTAAATTTTGTGAAGCATATAACATTTATGACTGTTTTGTTTTCATCCATAATCATCCACGATGCCCCTAGCTTGCTATAAGCATTTTAAATTAAACTCCCGAACACAAACCTCTAACCAATTTTAACCGGCTTACGAAAACCGCGCAATCTGTATCACTATGCCATACGGCATTAGACTCATGTCACCCTTGGTGACCTATTTTTTATATGTTTTAGCGCATATAAATAGATAGCTATAGCAAACGACGACGACAACGATAGCTAACGAGAACTAACGCTTTTTCTAGATATTTAGCTGGAGCTAGTTCCAAAACCAGAAGATACACTGAAAACATCTGCATAATCGCGAGATTTTCGAATAAAATATAAATTCATTTTTCACCAGGCGTTGTCTTTGGCGTCGCGGTCGTCATTGCTTAAAAGCATTCTAAAAAAAGCAACAGACACGTCGCTCATATTTACACCAGAATGACTCACTACCCTTTGAGAGAAAAATTGAATAAACGTCAACAGCAGAAAGAACAATGCTCCTAGCACCAGAAGCATTAGCAACTGCTACGCTAGAGGACCATTAGAATTACAAGCTTGCGAGAGCGGCTTCACCTGTGACAATTTTTGTACTTTCATGTTTGTGAAGATTTAATATTTAAAGAAAAAAAACCTTCAGCAAAACAAATTTAGCATGAATGACACAATCTTTTGAAAGTATTTTGCATATGCATGATCAGGAAGTTTTACTTTCTTTCAACTTTTTCCGGTTTTTGATCATTAAAAAAAGGAAATATATCACACACGTTTTGGGCATACTTCTCCAAGCACAATCGTTTGGAAATACGACTTATTTCATGTGTTTATTTTTAATTACCACAGATACCAAACTAGTTCAACGGAATTCCGTCCAAAACAAAACTGATATGTTCGCCAATGTTTTAATGTTTTAAATAAAATATTCAACTGTAGAACATTCTATTTTCCTGCTAAATCCTCTCCACTCTCGCAAATTTGCAAGAAGAAAAGGAAAGTGCATCGTCGTTTATTGCGTGAAATTAGGCAGCAAGACCTTGTGAGTTGATGCTTCCTAAGACTCACTTCATATTTTTGCTCTAGCAGTAAATATCGGTCGCGTCTTCAACGAGTCTCGAAAAAAGCGAAATGAAATTAAACGCGCGAAGCTACCGAAACGAAACCGCCGAGATACCCAGAACGGCCAAAACAAGCGAAATAAAACTGAAAAACTCAATTATTTGGGTTTTCTTAGTTGTTTCTGCAGACATGAGGAATTGTTCATTCCTATAAGGAATTGTTGCTATTGTTTGGTTGTTGAATCTATTGTTCTTTTGGGCGAGAATCAATTTATAAACAAGAAAAATGTAAAGAAATAAAGATCAGGAACTGCAGCAAACAATTTCAATTTTAATTTAAAACTTACTAAAATGAAGAAGCATTTTTGAAGATCATTGTATTGCTCAGTCTTCGGAAATTAAATTAAAAATTCACGTCGATGTTCCCTGTTTCTCTGTAACTTTGCTAGACCACAGGCTTCCCAAGCTCAAAAGTCGTCTTTTTGATGTGTTTTTGAGAGCCCTTCGGGCGGCCGACTCTACATACGTGGTGTATGCGATAGCTTGTGTATATAGAGAAATGTATGGGAAGATCACGGATTCTCTAAAATCGGGTAAATAACTATCTATTTTAAAATAAAGTTTACCTTCCTCAAATGTGTCGCTTACTTGTCTCTTGTGCCGAATTTGAAGCCATTCCGGCGCCATTTAGCGAAGTTATTCGAAGTCGTTGTCTCCCTAATAACTTCGCTAAATGGCGTCGGAATGGCTTCAAATTCGGCACAAGAGACATGTGGATGCTACTATACCCTATTTAAGAGAAAAGATATGGAGAAAGTTTTTTTTTGCAACTGAAATAAAGCATTCTTAAAGGGTATCAACCATTTGCAATCTATAGCTGTAAAAGTGGCGTACTGGTTTATGACAACAAAATATTTCTAAGATACCAAACGCTATGGAAAAAAATTCAGGAAGTTTAATTCTTTCAATTCTTTCTTTCACACAAACAGGAAGTTTTACTCTTTCAAATTATTTTGCTCGAACTTCACAACGCGCGGAAAACACTTTCCTCTTGGAAATGCAAACGGGTTGTGGTTAAAATAACGAGCCTTCGGCAGTTCATGTTTCTCTGACGCGCATACAAAAAGGATAATATCTCAGCTGTAAATAAGCCGATGAACACTCTACAACAAGAGTTCCCGGCCTCAAAGTTTAGCCCTTTACAGGATTAAAAACGATTGTTCTTGGTGTTATGTCGGTGAAACAGGCAGAGCTTTTAACACTAGATGATAAGAACACGTTCGAAACGTTTTAGACTGCAAAACAGTCGTTTTTACTCCAAAGTCGTGAAAAAAGCGCTTATCAAAGGTGCGAAGCGCCTACCGTCCCATTATCGCAAATTATCATTATCGCAAACTTTGCCACTGGCTTGATCATGATCTTAACACGCCAGAAAAAAACTTTTATCTTGGAAACACAACAGGATGCGGATTCTTTAATGTGGTTTGATCTTTAGAACGTGAGGAAAACATTTTCATCCTGGAAACACAAACAGGATGAAAATTCTTTTTGATTAGCTCCACCTTCAAAAAGCCAAAAATGAAAATTTCATCCTGGCGACGAAGAGAGGAAGAAAATTGTTCTAGTTGCCTTAACTACCAGCTTACATCGAAAAGAGGTCACCGTGGTATAAAGGGAACTATACTTGGCAGTTTTCTTTAAGAAATTCAATCCTGGTTATTTAGACGAAGTGAAGAATCCGACACAGCCACAGCACATAGAGAGGTACGAATTTTTCCAGACTTGGTGAGTTCCTTGCTTTAAGTAGATATTATATTCTGCAGCGGCAACTCTTCAGATGATAACTGCGCTATAACATTCTTAAAAATGGGGTTGTCTTGTTCTTGTTTTTGTTTTTCTTCTTCTTCTTCTTCTTCTTGTTCTTCTTCTTCTTTTGCTTGCCTCGTCGTTCTTCTTCTTCTTCTTCTTCTTCTTCTTCTTCTTCTTCTTCTTCCTCTTCTTATTGTTCTTCTTCTTCTTCTTCCCATGTTTTTTTTAAATCAATTGAATTACGAACGGTCTTTACAGCAGTTTGTATTCTTTTATTTCTCCCATGCAGGAAGAAGTCATGAAGGTCTTAATTGTTTTCAGTCTTTGTATTGGCGTTGCTCTGGCTTTGGCGGTGAGTTTTTGGAATAGAATATTTTCCATATCTAACTATTTTATTTGAGGATATTAATCTTTTATCGTCCTTGTATTAAATATGAAAAATAAGAAAGTTCTGCTAAAAACCAAGAAAAAAAACCCAGTCGCACATTTTATATTAATTCGATTCTATTTTTTTTCATGAGACTGAAATAACTAACAAAACCCAAAATAAACAGGTACCGAAAAGGATTAATTAGGAACATTAAGATTGAAAATTTTGCTCAAGATGTGAAACTGATGAGGTGATACACTGGTAGTAGTTATTCGAAACAAAAAAAAAAAATAAAATTATTGCCTTGTATACGCTTATTAAGGCGGGATTTTACCTGAAGGACGGTGTTCCAACGCCTATTGTGGGTTTAACGGAGATATCTCGTTCGCGTTTCGAGGAATTTAAAAACGCTTCACTCATCCCATATATCTATGTTTTGCGGTGTTTTGTAAATTTTTGGTTGGTTTTTGGGAATTTTTTGGAGGAGATAGTATTTCTCAAAGGATTAGTAAAATTTAGAGAATCAAGACATATGAGAGATTTATTGTAATTTTAAAATTAGAATTTGAAGTAAAAAAGTGGGACAGACAATATTATAAGAAAACCTCAACGAAATTACATAATTAAAATCAAATTTCACGCTAATCCTGGATTAACTTAATCGTTCTTTGAACAACCGGGCCCTGAAGTGCTAGTGCGTGGGGGTCAACTGTCTGATGGTGTTTCAAATATTTTATGTTTCTTCAATCCCTTCTTTAAACCTCTTAAAACTTCATTCAAATTCATGTTATATCCCCCCTTAAAAAAGTAAGGTAGAATAATTGTTATTTACCAATAAAATCATTTTACAAAGTGAGTGATCATATCACTTTTGTCTTACAGTGTAAAAATCTTGCCGAACTTGAAGCTTGTAACAAACCGGTAAGTTTTAAATTTCTTTTTTGTTCTATGGGCTAAAGATACTTGCATGACGTCATAGTTACATTTTTCTCCCAAAATATTTTCAAGAGAATTGAAACTCCCGATACACTGTTATTTTAACTAAAATTTCGCGAGTGCTTATTTTCGCGATTTTCGCGATTTCAAAATAATCGCGAAATTAACTACACGCGAAGAAAACATTGCGCGAAATTTAAACACGCGAAAATTAATACCATACTATATATCAAAACAATAAAAAATTTGAAATGTTTGGAAATGCAAATATCCACCCTTGAAAATATCTTTCCATCTTGTTTTTGATAAGCACCCTTCCTCTGATTAATGTTTTTTTTTTCAGCTTAAAAATCGGCCAAAACATCTTTAGTATAGTCACCAAAGTTTCCGTTTGCAGTCTCCTTGAAGTTAGATTGAGCCAGATTTTCTTATATTTCGAGTAGTTCCTTAGTCTTTGACGACTGATCCATAAAACGCTGACAAAATCGAGAAATTAAATACACTTTTCCTCTAATCTTTCTTGCAATCGCGAAAATTAATACTCGCGAAATTCGGCTTTCGAAATTTTCGCGACATTAAATACGCGCGAAAATTAGTAAGAGTATGGTATCTCAATTAGAAGTGAGATGATGCAAATTCTTTGCAAAATTAACTCACAGGCTGAAAAGTACATGGAAAAAATAAGTGTATTTTCTAATCAGCGAAATATACCTTTCAGTGACTTTGCAACAACAAAGCCTGTTATCGGGGAGCATTTTAATATGTCATTTATTTGGTCACGTGACTTGGCACCATGTTTTCAAAGGCTGTTTTACCCGAACTGTAATAAAGCTGTTTTTTTTTTAGACATAGACATAGACATAGACATAGACATAGACATAGACATAGACATAGACATAGTTTATTTAACCACGAAGAGCTCAGGAGCCGTAGCTCGTTAAAACGCTCTCGTAAAATAAAAAAGGTCTAAAAATTACAAATAAAAGACGGTTAAAAGGTAAAAAGTGTATATGTACAAAATTGTGATATAAATGTTATTCCAACATCTTTACAGTTTTTGCATTCCTATATTTTTGGATGTTTTCTGACATTCACCAGAGAAAAAGGCTTGTCATGCAGGCAGAGAGTTCGTTACATTCTTTTCACGCTGGGCAGGGAGAGTTCGTTACATTGTTTCCACGCAGGCGGAATGTTCGTTACATTCTTGTCACGCAGGCAGAGTGTTCGTTACACTCTTATCACACAGGCGAAGTGTTCGGGTTTTGTTGATTTCATGCAGCCAGAGTGTTCGTTGCATTTTTGTCACGCATGCAACGTGTTTGCACGCCGGGAAAGATTTCGTTACATTCTTGTCACGCATTTCTCTTTCTAGGAGGGAGACTGTAGCTGTCAAGCTGGCCTGTCATGTGTGCCAACCAAAAAGATCATCTCGGATGGAAAAGTTACCTTCGTCAAACAGTGCATGCCAGAAGATGAACCGATTATTTTTGAATCAATCTACTTCGATAAAGAAAAGCGAGCAGGTCATGCTTTGAGAGCTAAGCGTGGTTTCGGGATAATCACGGTAAATACACCAAATTGAAGAAAGGTTGACCCTGTGAAAAGCATAAACTATGAACGATAAGACCGAATGGGATTCTGGGTAGACAGCATTGGTAAGCTTAGTAATATTCCATAATGTTATGAAAAATCAAGATATTTCTATCTTTGAGAGCTTTAAGAGCTTGATTTATGCAACCTGTCTTATTATAATGTACATTCTTTCACAGACGATGATTGGTTTTTTTTCTAATTCCCCGGTAAACAATTGGGTTGCATCGTTTATGGTTTATGCTCTTCATGGGTCACCGTTTTTACAAATCCAAGACAATATAAATAAATTACCATAATTAGAGAGGAATAAATAAATTACTATATTTAAGGAGGAAGCCACGCACATCAGCTAAAGCTGGTTTTCATGCGGGTCCTTTATCCAGATCGAATTGGAATTTGGAAAAGTTATTTTTCAGGAGGGAGAGAAACCGGAGAACCCGGAGAAAAACCCTCGGAGCACGACAAGAACCAACAACCAAAGCAACGCACATATGACGCTAGGTCAGGGAATCGAACCCAGGCCACATTGGTGAGAGGCGAGCGCTTTCACCACTGCGCCATCCTTGCTCCCCAATATCAAATGATTCTGTTGGTTAGCCTTCCTCACCTACATTTTACTAATGGGAAAAGTGAAGCTGTGCGCAACCAGACAATTGAAGACTTTGGTTTTTTTTAAACAATTTGTTGTTGTTTTATGAACTAGGAATGTTCCTCCGAAGCTGAGTGTGCACGAAACTTTTGCTGTCCGCCATATACCAAGCTGTGCTTACAAAAAATCCTGGAGAACATGGCATGCAACCTCGATGTAAGTACCAACCTTGTTACAATGTTGGCAACAGCCTTGACAGAATGTAGGTAACAGCCTTACTGCAATGTTAGTAACAGTCTTGGTGTAATGATTGTAACATCCTTTGTGTAATGTTGATGACAGCCATGGTGCAATGTCTTGGTTTCAATGTTAGTGACAGCCTTGGTTTAAGTTTGTAACAGTCTTACTGCAATGTTAGTAACTGCCTTATTGCCTTATTGTAATGGTAGAAACGTCCGGTGTAATGTTTGTACAACGTTGATAGCAGACTTGGTTTAATGTCTTGGTGTAATGTTGGTAACAGCCTTGGTTTAATGTTAGAAACTGTGTTGGTGTGATGTTAGTAACAGCGTTGGTGCAATATAAGTAACAGCATTGGCGCAATGTGACTAACAGCATTGGTGCAATGTGACTAACAGCATTGGTGCAATGTGAGTAACAGCGTTGGTGCAATGTGACTAACAGCGTTTGTGCAATGTGAGTAACAGCGTTGGTGCAATGTGAGTAACAGCGTTGGTGCAATGTGAGTAACAGCGTTGGTGCAATGTTAGTAGCAGCGTTGGTGCAATGGGTAGTAACAGCCGTGTTCCTAACGTATTACTGTTTAATTTCTAGGATCTTTATCAGTGTGGTTGCCAGGAAGGACTAGTGTGCAAAAAAACAGCGGACATTATAATCCTCCCTGGAGTCACTGGGTGGAGCTTAAACAGTGCGTAAAAGGCTGAACACAAGGTTCAGTAAACATTACAGATAAAGCAGTTACGTTATCAAGAAAAAAACACTGTAACAAGAAAAGGGTATAATTAAACGTGGGTGTAAAATGTCTGAAAAAAGTCTGGTAAATTATTTAAATTTCTGTCGTGTTCTTTTTTCTGGTATACCTAATTATAGGAATTACCACTTGTGTTAATTAAATAATAAATAAATAAATTAAGGTATTTGAAATTACCGTGACTTAAATTAACGCGAATTGTCGGAAAAATAACTTCCCAATAAAGTAAATTAACGCGAAAGAGAGGGTAATTTTCAAAATAAAAAAAACGCGACGTATATACACAACAGAAACAAGTTTATTTCAACACTAGTAGGCCAACAATTTTAAACGCAAACAATGTTCGTACTTTTCTCAATCGTAGGGGGTTTAGCGAAGGAATCTGACCACTTTGAGCGTCCTTCACAGTATCAGTGATACCGGTAGATTTCCACCCTTATAAAAGAATGATTTTTCTTAGAAGTCAAGAGCGTCTGGGCTGTATCGAGAAATTGGGGCCAAAATAATGGAAATTAAGATCATGTAAATTAACGCTCCACTTATTTAATGGCGCGGAAATTAACGTTAACAAAAATTAACGCGACTTCAATTAATGCGAAATTTTGAAATTCGCGTTAATTTCATGAAGCGTTAATTAATTTCCTATAAAAATGGCACACGGCTTAAGATGGCAAACTTATGAGAGGCTAATGCGAGTTTTAACACCATTTCTACGGATCTATCTCTTTTACGTACTGTTGCTTATTCTGTAAAAGCGTTAACATCGAAGAAGTTATATTTGGTTTCAGCTGACAGTAATGATTTGAGTTACACAAAAACATGACAGATGCAAATATTGACAAATTTGTAAGGCCCCCTATAGAATAAGAAAGCGATAAAGATTTTTCAGTAATCTTATTGTTTTTACACAGAAACGCAAAGCAATGATTCTGCTATGATCCCGCAAGTAGTACTTGCCTTTCTATTTGGCTGTTGTTATTTGATGTGCCAAGAAATCGAAAACAGATTGGTTTCAAAGATACTTAGTAGAAATGAAAAATAGCAAGCTTTGTTAACAAAGAGTTAACTCGAGCGAAAACGCGGAATCCAATATGCAGACAATCGGCATTGTGTTGTAGTTTAGAGCATCATTTGAAAACACGAAAAACGGCAAAGTTGATAAATCTTTATTTATCTGGGAGAAGTCTTCATGCGCGCCGAGTGTTTTTTTTTTTGCATGAGCTCAGAGGACGTTATGTGATAAATCTTTGAGGTCTATGTATTGTTTTTTTTTTAACGGAGATAAACATCTTTAAAGTTGCCTCTGTTGCAGCAATTTCGCAATGTACATTATCGTCCTTTGAAAGTCAAACAAACGTCTCATACTGTGTGAAAACACATGAAAATATTTAACAATTAAAATTGCCTTAACTTGACGTTTGAGATAACATCAAATTTAAGTACCCAGTTTAGCTTCCTATTGGTTTGATCAGTGAACTGAAAAACTCCTCGGGCGATTCGTCTGTCTCGATCGACTGGTTCCTTTGAGGAATTGCGATGTATGACAATATACTTTAAAAGCTGTACACTGTTCGGAAAACACCCAAATAGAATGATGAGTTTCAAGGTACCAAATGTTGGGTTTGTTTCAAGTGTTGCAATTTCAGTTCGCTGGAGCATTATTTTATTAACTATCAGATGTTCGTAGTTAAGTCGCGTGATCCGAATTCGCTTTAAGAAAACGCTGAAGCGTAACATTTATTCATAAATAGTAAAAAGAATATATCAATACTTGCGTTCTTGTTGGTTTAGTGAGGACTAAAGTGGTGGAAAATTTTGATTGCAAAACTCTTCTTACTCTTACCTCGTAGAACATAAACCTAGATTACTTGTTCCCACCTGATATGTCTGCTCTGGAATCAGAGCAAAACAGAAAGGTTTTGGTACTATGGAGGCACACTGAGCTTCCAGGCGCTAAAGGACTAATGTTTGCATGGGATAGATATTGGACTGCGGAGTGCTGAAAAGTGGTACTTGAAAACAATGTTCCACATGCAGATTATATCACGTTCGTCAATGCTCTTGCTGATCATCAACTTATGAAACTAGCGGCGAATTAAAGATAAAATATTGATCGTTGGGTTTGTTCCAAAAATTCACAACTAAAAATGAATGGAGTTAGCACCTTAAGTTGAGTATAAATAAATTTGTTTGCCGGAGTGAAAAATCGATCATTCCAAGTGGGGTGGTAGCCTGCATTCAGAGGTCGTGTTTTTCCTTCATATGACGCAGGATAGGAAGGAATGGGAGACACCCGGACGCAGGATAAGTGGGTCATAAGTGGGTGGATTGTTATCAAAACACAAGAACTGCCAACTTTAAGATAAATAGATCAATAGATAATGGAAAATTACATCAACTTTTCTAAGATTTCCTCACGAGTGCTGACGTCGCTGGCAGCTTTGTGCCATGGAAACATGAAGTGTTAACACAATCGAAGAAAATTTTCTTTTAATGAAAGAATTAACAACTTTGTATGTTAGGACTCTGTGTTCCGGAGAGCAGTTGTGGAAACGCATGAAAACACTAAATAAATTGATCCTGAGTGACCGGTTGTTCGTCCAAGCAGAAAACCTTAAGGGGACGTTTTGAAGAAGACATTACTTCACAACAATTGAATGTCACTTATTAGGGGATTTAAAGGGACTATGTCACGGATTTTACCGGATTTTTGAACAACCAAAATTTATATTTCTGTCGCAGAAACCTAGAAATAATAGTCCATTTTTATTACAAATTGCTATATTAGAGCACGAAACTGTTAACTAGCAGTGGGGGCGCGGAGGAACGGAGTGAAAACGTTAGTCGTTCAAATTTTTCCGCGCGTCTAAAAAATCGATTATAGCCGAGTTGATTTCATTACAAATTAGTTTCTTCCTTTAGATGTTAAGAATTTTTTTTATGGTTAGGTTGCCTCCACTATTAGAAAGTTAGACCAAAAATCTGCGAAATCTCCGTGACATAGTCCCTTTAAGGGCCTCGTACAAGTCATCATTGTATCCACAGGAAACTAATCTTCCGTTCTCGTCCAATTGGATTGTCGTGCTGGGGTTCGTTGTTAGAAAAAGGCATTCCCTTCACTGCTGTTGAATCAATTCAAGAGTCTTGTCGTAAGTTTATCAACAAAAAAATAATAAGGTAAGTAATAGTACGAAATACAACGATGAGAAACATGTTTGTAACAAGCTAAACAACCACCCTTAAAACCCATAGCATGAAAACCAGGATTCAACAACACGAGATATGGATAAATTGCTATAAATATCAATTGCTGCATGTTAAAATACTACACTGTGCAAAAGTACTGAACGTTTAAGGAACCAAACATTATTTGCGGACAGAATCTCGAAAATTGGTACGATTTTTTGTCAACGAAGCTGGAGCCACTTGAGTTCCACAATTTGAACTGAGAAAAACTATTCATCTTAGTCTGTTCTTGGCCTCGGAAAATGCGAACACAGCTTGTGTTTGGAAACAGGGCGCATCAGAGATTTTTAAATGATTGTATGCAATTTGGCTAAAGTATAAATCCACTCCTTTGTAGTTTGGAGCAAAAGTATTTCTGTCATTGTTGTGAACATACTAAAAGCAACTAGCCATTGGTTGTGATACTAAGTTCGGTTGCTTGTTTTATTACTGCACTTTGCGTGTCAAAAGTACATGCCTTTCTCTTTGCTTGTTGTTAACAAAAGTTTATTGGTATGCCAAGAAATCGAAGACAGATTAGTTTTAATAGAAATGCTAATAGCAAGCTTTGTTAACAAAGAGTTAACTCAAGCGAAAACGCGGAATCCAATATGCAGATAATCGGTATTGTGTTGTAGTTAAGAGTATCATTTGAAGACGCGGAATACGGCAAAGGTGAATGATCTGTTTATCTGGGAGTAGACTTTACGTGCGCCGGGTGGTCTTTTGCATTAGCTCAGAGGACATTATAAGCTGAATCTTTGAGGTCTATGTATTTTTTTTTTTTAACGGAGATAGACATCTTTAAAGTTGCCTCTGTTGCAGCAATTTTGCAATGTACATTAGCGTCTTTTGAAAGTCAAACAAACTTCTCATACTGTGTGAAAACACAAGAAAATATTTAACAATTAAAATTGCGTTGACTTGACGTTTGAGATAACATCCAATTTAAGTACCCAGTTTAGCTTCCTGTTGGTGTGATCAGTGGACTGAAAAACTCCTTGGGCGATTCGTCTTTCTCGATCGACTGGTTTCTTCGTAAAACACCCAAATAGAATGATGTAGTTCAGTTTAAGCTAGCAAATTTTGGGTTTCAAATGTTGCAATTTCAAATTTCTGGAGCATTTATTAACTATAAGATGTTTGTAGTTAAGTTAAGTGGCGTGATAGAACCTCGCTTTAAGGGAAAGCTGAAGCATTTTGTTTCTTAATACACTTTTCTGATCATCAACTTTTGAAACTAGCCCGGACTGACCGAGGATAATATTGATCGGTGGGTTTGTTCAAATAAACTCACAACCAAAAAAGAATGGAATTTTAACCAAGCCAGCACTTTCAGTTCAGTACAATATAAATTTGTTTGTCAGAGTGATATGCAGATCATTCCAAGTGGGTGGTGTGTGATCAACGCGCAAGAGCGGCCATCTTTAAGATAAATATATCAATAGAAAATGGAAAAACATATCGGCTTTTAGAGATTTTCTCAAGCTTAAGTGTGCTAACGTCGCTGCCAGTTTCGTGCCAAGGAAACAGCAAGTGCTAACAGACACATTACAAATAATTAAAAACGAAAACAAAATAAAATAAAATAACCATATGTATATGTAAGAACTCTGTTTTCCGGAGAGCGCTAGCAGTTGAAGAAACGCCTGGAAACGCTTCATACCCGCCCATTTTGAATTTATGACTACGTAGTATGAAGAAATCTGAAACTAACAGGTGATTGACTGTAGAATTAAAATTGATCATGAGTGACACTAAGGTGTTCGTCCATGCGGAGAACCTTAAGGGCACATTTTAAAGAAGGCATTATTTCACAATAATAATAATATGTCACTAATAAGGGGATTTAAGGGTGTCGTGCACGTCATCATTGTATCCACAAGAAGCTAATTATCCGTTCTCGTCCAATTGGATTATAGTGCTGTTTCTTTGTTAGAAAAAGGCATTCCCTTCATTGCTGTTGAATCATTTCAAGAGTCTTGTCGTAAGTTCATCAACAAAATAGTAAGGAAACAAGCATAAGGTAAGAGATAGTATAAGATGTAACCTCCCCTGGCCTGACACACACGACGTCAGTTACCATTAGACAACACGAGAAATACATAAATTGCAGCATGTTAAAAAATTTCACTGTGCAAAAGTACTGAGCGTTTAATGAAGCAAACATTATTCGCGGACAAAATCTCGAAAAGTTGTTCGCGTCTTTGTCAACGCTTTCGAAGCCACTCGAGTTCCACAATTTGACCTGAGCAAAACAATTCATCTTAGTCTGGTCTAGGGCTCGAAAAATGCGAACACTACTTGTGTTTGGAAACAGGACGCATCAGAGATTTTTAAATGATTGTCTGCAATTTGACTAAAGTAAAAATCTACTGCTATGTGCTTTGAAGCAAAAGTAATTCTGTCATTGTTGTGAGCTTACTAAAAGCAACTAGCCATTGGTTGTGATACTAAGTTCGGTTGCTTGTTTTACTACTGCACTCTGCGTGCCAGTAGTACATACCTTTCTGTTCGGCTGTTAGAAACAAAAAGTTATTGATATGCCAAGAAATCGAAAACAGATTAGTTTTAAAGATACTTAATAGAAATGATAATAGCAAGCTTTGTTAACAAAGAGTTAACTCAAGCGAAAACGCGGAATCCATTATGCAGATAATCGGCATTGTGTTGTAGTTTAGAGCATCATTTGAAAACACGAAAACGGCAAAGTTGATATAAATGAAAGTTGATATATAGATCTGTATATTTATCTGGGAGAAGTCATCACGCGCGCCGAGTGGTTCTTTTGCATCAGCTCAGAGGACATTATAAGATAACTCTTTGAGGTCTATGTATTGTTTTTTTTTTTAACGGAGATAGACATCTTTAAAGTTGCCTCTGTAGCAACAATTTTGCAATGTACATTATCGTCTTTTGAAAGTCAAGCAAACCTCTTATACTGTGTGAAAACACATGAAAGTATATTTAACAATAAAAATTGCCTTGACTTGACGTTTGAGATAACATCAAATTGAAGCACCCAGTTTAGCTTCCTATTGGTGCGATCAGTGGACTGAAAAACTCCTCGGGCGATTCGTCTTTCTCGTTCGACTGGTTCCTTTGAGGAATTGCGATGTATGACAATACTTTTAAAGCTGTACACCGTTCGGAAAACACCCAAATAGAATGATGTAGTTTCAAGGTACCAAATGTTGGGTTTGTTTCAAGTGTTGCAATTTGAAATCTCTGAATCATTTATTAACTATCAAATGTTCGTAGTAAAGTCGTGTGATCGAAACAAGCAAACGAGATTAACTTTGAAAACTGTTCAGTCCAACAGTATTTCAAAAACACATACTGCAATCCGTTTCAATCTTCTTCACTTTTGGCCATCAGTACCTTCTTTTGTATTTGCTGTGTTATTGAAATATACCGTCACTGTTTTACGTGTCTATTTTTCTCTGTGACATTTTTTTATGTGAAAAATTTTATTTACTCGCGTAGATGAGGAAAATTGGAATTTTTTTACTGGCAATTTTCTTTTTGTTGAGAAGCTGTCGTGTTAGCTTTTATTTGACAAATAGTACTGAGTTGTCACATATGAAAAAAAAATGCTCGCGTAAACGACTCGTCACATAAGATGTGGTAAATACCTAAGGCGACGTACGCTGCCGAGAACGTACGCTGCCTAGCTGGCACCAAGGATTTTTTACGCAACATTCGAAATTTAACGTTTTAAATTGTAATTTTTATTTTTTAGGACTTTTTATAGCGATGTTTATCTATCAAGGATGTTTTAATTTTCTATATTTTTAATGATAATTATATTATTTATAGTAGTTAGTATTTTTATATTGTATATATTTTAATTAATTTAGATTTTAAGTTTTTAATTTCGTGAAATAACTGTAAACTAGCCGTAAAGCTAAGCTTATTTCACGTTAATAAAGTATCTTATCTTATCTATCTTAAATATTGCGATTGCATTGCATATTACGTATGTGTTTTTGCGTATCTCTACTGTCCATAGTCATTACTGGCTCACTAAACTTTGAATTGTTAACAGATAATTGTTGTGCCATCTACAAGATCAAATATATTTGTCACATCAAAATTGCCCGTGTCAACCCGGTTTTACGTACGGTATTTACATCAGTTTAATTTGTATTCTTCCATTTCTTCCATGCAGGAAGAAGTCATGAAGGTCTTAATTGTTTTCTGTCTTTGCATTGGCGTTGCTCTTGCTTTGCCGGTGAGTTTATAAAATATATTTTAAATTTTCCATATTTAGCTATTTTATTTTTTGATATTACAACTTTTAAAATTACATATCTGCCTTACAAGGCTGTGTTAACTTTTCTTTAACGAGAACAATCGTACTTGTTATTAAAAGGGAGTATTAACAACAATTGTTATGATGTGATGTTCTTCTCTTTAATTAACATCTAATTCGTTTTGTTAAGGAATACGAACGAAAAGACGTTTTCGAGTTGACTTCGTAACCTGGTTTTCCTTCTTAGCAGCCCGGCCTTCAAGTGTTCATTCTTTTTTTTGCCCGACCGATCCACCCACCATCACAAGAGACGGGGCGATGGCAAACGAAACATTTAATTGGGATGGCCAAAGCATGACATAAATAATTTTTATTTTCATTTTATATTTTATTTCATGTACCAATACAACCATCTACTTGGATAAAAAGAAGCGAGCAGGTCCTGCTTTGAAAGCTAGGCGCGGTACCGGGATGTATACGGTAAATACACCAATTAAATTGAAGAATATCGTTGACCCTGTGAAAAGCATAAACTATGAAAGATAAGAATAAATGGGATTCTGGGTAGACAGCGTGGGTAAGCTTGGTAATATTGCATTTTCGAAAAATCAAGATATTTCTTTCTTTGAGAGTTTAAGATTTATGCAACCTGTCTAGTTTTATAATGTTCATTCTTTCAAAGACGATTTTTTCTAATTTACCGGAAAACATTTAGGCTTATCGTTTATGGTTTATGATTTTCATTGGTTAACGTTTCCTCAATCAGGTGTATACAGATACAAGACAATAAACATCAAATGATTCAGTTGCCTCCCCTACCTGCATTTTACTCACCCAATGAGCTGAATTTTTTGTTGTTGTTTTGCATATTTATATAAGAATGGCAAAAGTGAAGATGCACGCGGCCAAACAGCTTTTAAGGTCGTTCCATCGAAATCAAACTGACAATAGATTTTCGATTTTCGTTGTTTATTCTAAGAGAACTTTATTTTTGAAACAAAAAGGGGTCCTAGTATTTGTTTAGGAGTAGGGAGACCTAGAATAACCATATAATTAATTACAATATCAGCAATTATATTTATCACGAGTATTGGCTAAGTTCACCTTTCCATTTTTTATTTATTTTTCTAAGATAGAAATTTGTTCATATTCATTTTATAGAAAGAAATTGCTAGACTCAGAAAAATATATGAAAACAAAAAATGAAAGGTCCTTGTCGTCCGTAAACCTCAGCCGCCAATTTTCTTAATGCGCGCGCGCTAATCACACATAAAATTATGCGCAGTACGGGATGTGCAATGCAATACTGAGGAATTATTTTAACAATTTGTTTTTGTTTTAATTATAAACTAGAAATGTTCCACCGATGGTGAGTGCGCGGGGAACTTTTGCTGTCCGCCATATGCCAAGCAGTGCTTACCAAAAATCAAAGAGAACGACTCGTGCAACATCAATGTAAGTACCAGCCTTGTTACAATGTTAGTAACAGCATTGATAGAATGTAATAACAGCCTCACTGCAATGAAAGTGACAACGTTGTAACACCCTTTTTACAATGTTGGAAACTGCTTACTGCCATACAGTAATGATAGTAGTCCGGTGTGATTTTAGTAACATCCTTTGAGCAATGTTGGTAACAGACTTTGTAATGTTTTTTTTTTTTTTGCGAAATTAAGTGAGAATCAGGTAGTATATTCACCATACAATACTAGAAAACAGCAATTCTACTTTTACATCGGAAAGTACTTTTGCAATCATGTACAGGTTGTGTGATAGGAAATAGCGTTACAGTGGTAACGCTTCGGTAACGCAATACACTACAGTATGTGAGTAACAGCACTGCGATGTAAATATTAGTAAGAGCCTTGTTCCTAACGTATTACTGTTTAATTTCTAGGAAAATTATAGCTGTGGTTGCCAGGACGGGCTCGTCTGCAAAAAGACAGGAGAAGTTGAGATCACTCCGGGAGTCACTGCGGAGATTAAACAGTGCTTAAAGAACTGAACACAAGGTTCAGTTAACATTACAGATCAAGTAGTTAGGTGATCAAGACAAAATACTGGAACAAAAAAAAGAGAATAAAAAAGAGGATGTAAAACTCTAGGAATGGTCCGATTTATCGTTTAAGGTGCAGTCTGCGTTGAAAAGCTGGAGCTTATCCTAGTCCACGTAACATACAGTAAGCGACAAGGAGTATTTCTACTCCTACTGGAGTCCATCGCAGGGTTTTCCCCCAGCATTATGTCGCCGGTACCGTTTATCCATCAAGGTAGCGAGAGACATTGTGAGAGTAGTGTCTTGCTCGAGAACACAACATAATAACCCCGGCCAGGGCTCGGCATAAACTGAATATGAGGGCGGCCTTTTTCGCTGGTATATTTGCATGTACAGGGCCCGCGCAGCAAGTTTTGGAGTGGGGGGGGGGGGGGGGGGGGAAGAGGTACGCGTGAGCGAAATTAGCAGGGGGTATATATTTGTAAATTTTGATGTTAATTCCTGGAGAAATGGCGAGAAATGCATTTAAAAATAGCAAACTGAATTTATTTCCATAAAGAAACGTTGCTCAACAAAACTTGCGATGGCACCGTCATTGCTCACAATTTTTAACAACAACCTTTATTACCAGAAAAAGTATCTACATACAATGCTATGAAAAAGAAAAAAGAAAAAAGAAAAAAAATATATATATATAATTAAAACAGAAGATGGTTATAACACTCAGAAAAACTAAAAAGCTTATCGAGCTGAACGTAGTTAAATTACATTAATACTAAGGAGGTGGTTGGCAATAAAGCAAAGGAAGAAAAAAAAAGCGGTTAATGAAAAACGTTAAAGCTAACACAAACATTCTATAGCAAAAAAATATATAAAAGCTAAATAAGGAATAATACACACCGCTGAATTATTACGTGAAATTTTCGCGCCACTTTAATTTCGCTAATTTTGCGATTCTAAAAAAGTCGCGAAATTAAAGTGACGCGAACAATAAGTGTCGCGAACATAACATGGCGCGAATATTTAGTGACTCGCATATGTTAGTAATGGATGTTGTCGTCAATTGACTCACTTGTAGACATTGTGAGAACTGCTCTGTTGTTGAACGCGGCTGTTCCTTTGATGAAGTCGTTTTATATAATTCAAAAGCATGTCAAAATATATTGCCAAGAAAATGTAAATTGTGTCTCACTCAAAAACGCGAAATTAAAGTGATTCAAAATACAAAATTTTCGCAAAATCGTCTTCTGGTACCTTAAGGTTACTATTGTTAGCGGCTACTAATTTTAGCGATTTTAGCGAGTTGGGCCAAAATCGCTAAATTTAATACTCGCTAAAATTGTCTCAGTCAAATTTAATACGAGTTAATTTAATACCCCCTCCCGCCAGAAGAACAGAAAATTAAATACAGTGATCCTTTTCAACTATATGACAACGTCAGAAGGTAGGGCAACTATGAGGGCAACAGATACGAAAGGTTAGGAGAGAGCTGGGATCGCCGGCACCGTGGAAAATATGTCTGATTTCTCTGACGAGGACGACTTTCTAACATTTGCAATTCACTTTGTTCTTTCTGACAATGGTAATGTTCGTTCAATTTTAAGTGACTTTGTTCTATTACTGAACATTTATTTCCATCTTAGCTATATATTATTTTTTTTTTAATTTTCGGAAAATCGCTAAATTTAATAGTCGCTAAATCTTGCTCATAAAAAATCGCTAAAATTAGTAGTCGCTAAAAATAGTAACCTTAAGGTATATACAATGTCATCCGTCTTTCAATATCGGGTCCTCTCTTTTTTATTTCAAAGATTAAAGTTTCTTACTTTGTACAACCTATAGGAAAAGTTTGAATAAATATATACTGTCCTTTCTATTTCGATGAAATAACCATAATCTTCCTCACTTCTCTCCACTCCTGTCTAGCCTCTCAGTATATTTATTAATTATGGTTAGCGGTTGATTGCCCTTACCTTCGCTGGCAATGCACATTTCTAATAAAATTTTTGTGAAAATCAGTATTTGTATTGGGTCATTAAGAACTTAATAAGCTGGCTTTGTGTCAAGTTTAAAATAGCAATTTTTCTTTCAATTGTTTGTACTGCCTTTCCAAACAGAGGACAGCGCATCTTTTAGTCTTGTGGGAAAATTGGAGCATAAATTGAGCATAAACCAGATTTATGCAAACATAAATGTGTTCTGCTAAAGGTTTTGAACCCAATAACTGTGTGATTCCCATCAGAGTAACATCTGTTGAAAGCAAATCGGCGTTCTATGTAGTTTGACGGCTGTAACAACTAGAAACAGATTTGAAATTACTTCTTGTGGTTAACGTAAACATAAGAGGTCCATTTTTATGAGTCAAATAAATCTATGCCGGAGTCCTTGAGTGAAAGTTATTTTTACACAAAATAGGTTATTTATCATCTATTGAAACACAGTATGCCTACCCTTTTATTTTTGAGTGGACAGAAAAAAGCAAAGTTAGCAGAATTCCTAATGTATGTTCAGTTCATTAACATGATGCCTATTACGAAAGGGTATTCCAAAAAGGTTATTGAATTCTAGGTTATTGTTGCAACTACCATACAATAAAGATCATTTTTCTGAAACTTTCACCTCTCGACTTTGTAAAAATTAAAAAAACTAAAATGTCATCAAATTTTGAATCGACCTGAAGAAGACCAGCAAAACTGGTTGAAACGTCGATTTTAAAATAGAAAAATCTCGGAAACAGTTCAAAATTTTAATTTTTTTTGATATGATAACACTTTAATTTTTATTGTTGCACTTGTTTGTTTTCTTAATAACTTTAGCCTTGCATAACGCAGTTGAGCTAACTTCATTTTACAGAATTATTTTTCGTACGGATATGCTACTTAACAGTTCTCCCAGTGATGTTCGGTTGACATCAAAGCCCAACCCAATAAAAACAGCTTCAAAGGGCTCATTTCACTATAAATCGGTTTTCACGAGTGTTCAGTCCTCACAGCATTTGGTAAGCTTATTTCTTTATTTCAGTCTTCAAGTCAGAAGTCATGAAAGTTTTTATCGTTTTGAGTATCTTTGTTGGTCTTTCTTGGGCGGTGAGTTTTTGGATTATCAATGTATTTTCCATTTATTTAACCATTTTTATTTTGTGAACATGAAGAATAATAGTTTTTTTTATCATATCAACCTTAAAATGTTGACTTCATTTTCTCTTCGGGGAAAATTTTGGTTATGTTCTTTGTTAGAAAAATACCGTAAAAATAATAAATACTACTAAAAAATAAACCAGTCGATTTATACATTAAGTTGTTATGATGCTTAGCCATGAAATTAAGATATAACTCATTTTCAAGGAAAATCGTGCAATTTTATTACCGTAACGGTAAAAGAACTTCTAAATAGTTACTATAATAGCCCAAAAAATGAAAAATAAAAATGGTAAAAATCGTGAGAATTGGAAAGATTTAAGAAGATTACGAAAAGACGAAAGTCTAGAAAATAATTTTACCCAAGATGTGAAACCGGCGAGGAAGCAGGCTCACTTATTTTCACGTTAACACTTACTCGTATCAACCAGTTGAATAACTATATTGTGTTTTATAAAACATTTATTAACACAAGCTTTCTTTTAGAGTATCGAACTATAGAGATTATTTTTTCCTCGATTTTGTTTTACAGGGATGTGAAAATCTTGCCAAGCTTGAAGCTTGTAACAGGCCGGTAAGTGGAACTTAGATAGCCGAGAAAATTTTTTACCTTCTTTGGAGATTTGGACGGATATTTTCTTAAAATTATATCATTGGCTAACAAAAATACTAAACAAAAAATAGAAATTTACCCCCCCTTTGGCGCCTCATCGTCGTTTCAATTGCTTTTCTGCCTTTTTTTTTTTTTTTCCTTTTTATATTTCCTTTTATTTTTTTTTTTTATTAAAAAAAAAAAATTTCCTATTATATAAAAAAAAAAACACAGTGACATCCCTCTTGAAAAACAAAACTCGTTCAACTTGGGAAGGCTAAACTGTTCGCGTTCGCGCTGACGCGCGGAAACAACTGAAAAGTTTAGCGTTTATTTTTCAAATTGCAATCCATTTCCACCCGCGCCATCCGCAGCCAAAGACGCTCGTTAACATTTTACAGTCAAACCAGATTTTCTTTTGATGGGAACTTTGCAATGTTGCGGCGCAATGTTCCAATATTGACTGACATTTTGCTCGTCGCAACTTGCAACTTTCAAGTCAAATTTGCCTGTGCAAGTTGCTAAGTTCCGGTTTTCATTTTGCCGTATAAAACGAGGTTATACCACCTTTGTTTCAAAGAAACAGAAAAAAAGTGCCCCCTATTCGAATGTTTATCAACAGAATGCGATAAAAATAAGCGATAGGTTTAGTTTACATTGCAAAGCTAGGAAATTACGCTTCAAAATTACAAACGTAAGCCGTAACTTGAGGAGCAAATTTGAATTTGCAGGTGCAATTCCAAGTTTGGCGATTTCAACTAATCCTGCAGCTAATTTCTCGCAGCCTGTTGATAAGCAGTCGACCATACGGCAATTATTTCATCCTTCTTTGAAACAGAGGTGGAATTATTATGTTTCATACGGGAAAACTGAAAAACGGAACTTGGAAACTTGCTCAGGCAAATTTGAATTGAAAGTTGCAAGTTGCGGCGAGCAAACTGTCAGTCAATATTGGAACATTGCGCCGCAACATTGCAAAGTTTCCATCAAAATAGCATTCGGTTTGATTGTAAGTGCTCTTATATACTATTTTTTTAAAAATAAAAATGGACCATTATTTTTAGGTATCCTATGGCTGTTCAAAAATCTGTTGAAATCCAGTTCAAAGCCCCTTTTAAATTAAGGATTTATTTAAAGCCTACTCCGGCATTGGCCCGTTCCCAGAAAATTTTTTATATAGAGTGTTTGTTACATTCTTATTGCGTAGCAAGAGTTTTTGTTGCATTGTGGTCACGCTGGCAGAGTGTTCGTTGCATTGTTGTCACGCAGCCAAATTGTTTGTTAAGGTCTCGTCACGCAAGCAAGCGTTTGTTAAATTGTTGTCACACAGGCTGACTGTTCGTAACGTTTTCGTCACGTATTCCTCTTTCTAGGAGGGAGACTGTAGCTGTGAAGCTGGCCTGACTTGTGTACTGACCAAAAAGGTGATTTTGGATAAGGATGGAAGCACTAAACTCATTAAGCAGTGCATGCCAGATGGTGAAGAAATTGATGTGGAAACAGTCGACCTTGATAACGAGGAGCAGGAAGCAGACAGCTCAGCCGTCAGAGCTAAACGCTTTCTTTTTTCTAAGGTAAGTAATTTATTCATATTTAAGAAATCAAAGAAATCCTGTAATTTTTAAGGTCCCCCTCTCCGAGCTCCGAGGAAAAGGGGAGGGGGGGGGGGTTAGAAGTCTCACCGACCACCCACCAGCCGAAATACAAAAGCCAAAACGTAGGAGTTGTTCAAGGCGATAGCCGAGGACAACTTTGCTTCTTAAGATGTTCGCGCTAATTGTTTATGCGCATCCTTACTGCGGACGTAATTCATGTCGCAACGTCACGCCACGTCATGCATCGAGCGCGCGCGTTGAAGAAATTTTCTAAGCACATATAGGGCTGGTAGTCGTCGCGTTAACTTTGCTTGCAATTAACTCTCTTAGATGCTCGGTGACCCCCACATTTTTTTTAAACGGATCACTTTTGTTGACGATTATCTACGTTTTGCGAAAAAATGAAAAAAATCTAGCGATTAAAAGTTCGAATTTTTTTTGTCTCACGTACGTTCGAATGCCTCTTTTTGAGCTTTTCGTTTTGCTGTACGACGGTCTCAAATACCGCTTTCAGGGTTAAGTCTTACAAAAGGTTTGCAATACTCGAATTTTTTTTTACGCAACAGACCCACTTCTTAAAATATGACTAAGATCATTTGCCTCTCTTTTCTCATCTTCGATATTTTTAACTATAAATCCTGTACACCATGTTGAATTGCGTGCGCCAATTTTTCAGAATCAGGTAGTTTTCCACACGCTTTATCTCTGAAACGAAGTCGGTGACCCCCACATCTTTTTTGCATTTCTGAAACAATTACCTGGAGTACAAGAACCATCCCCCATCGTCGTGGGGGGGGGGGGGGGGGTTTATTAACTTATTATCTGACTGCTGTAAAAAATTTAAAAAAATCTATCGACTAGAACATTTTCGCGCGAACGTCCTTAAGTGCTCTCCAAACCTTCCTGCGTGCATCGTAACGCGATAGTTCACAGCTAAGAGCATGAATCAATTGTTTTTTACAAGGCGTGTGAAAATGTACATTAGAACCAGTGTCGCTAGTAATCAGTAGAAATCCTTTAGGTTTTAAATATTTTTATTGGCATTTGTTTATAAGAATGCCTAAAGGTAGCTTTTTGTTCTGACAATTTGTTATTGTTGTTGTTTTTTATTAATTTAACAGAGGTGTTCAACCCAGGAGGACTGCGGATCGGACAAATGCTGTGCGGGCGTTGTCAAGCGGTGTCTACCAAAAATCCGGGAGAACGGCTCGTGCAATTTCAGTGTAAGTAACAGCATTGGTACAATATTGGCAACAGCCTTGGTGTTATGTTAGTATCAACCTTGATACAATGTTAGTTAGGGTAGTCAAGCGCTTAGTCAAGGCAGTTTGCGGTTGTCAAGCGGTGTCTGCCAAAAATCCGAGAGAACGGCTCGTGCTTTAGCGTAAGTAACAGCATTGGTACATTATTGGCAACAGCCTTAGTATAATGTTATAATAGCCTTGGTGTAATGCTCTTCACAGCCTTGATACCATATTAGTAATAGCATTGAAGTAATGTAGGGAACAATCCTGGTGTTATCTTTGTAACATCATTGGCGCAATGCTCCGGACAGCCTTGGTACAATATTAATAACAGCAATGACGTAATCTTATACGGACTTTTAATGTAATCTTAGCGAGAGTCCTGGTGTCATGTTGATAGCATTCTTGGTGCAATGTTGGTAACAGCATTGAGACAATATTAATAAGGGTTTTTAGTGTATTACTAACAGCATTGGCGCAATGCTCGTAACAGCCTTGATACAATGTTAGTAACGGGTGCGATGAAGATCACAAACGAGCTTTGATGATGTAATTTTAATAAAAAAACTGTAACAGACAGTTTTGTAAGAGCCTTGTGTAATAACTCTAGTGGACATTTTTTCTGTTGTAACTTTCTACGAGTTGTTGCTTACGTATTGTTTTTTTTTTTGTTTTACTCTAGTCTTTACATAAGTGTGGTTGCGCGGACGGTCTAGTGTGCGAAAAGACAACAGACATTTCCATCCTGCCAGGAATCAAGTTTGCTCTTAAACAGTGCGTAAGGATGTGAACATGCAATTTGACTTTAAACATGACATAATTAGATTTGAGGAGACAAAACACTGTAATAAGCATGTAGCAAAATAAAATGAAAATCCAAAGCAAGTGTGGTCTGTTGTTTTAATAACCTTATGTTTAAAAGTTGATGTGAGTTTTACCGCAAGATAAGTAAGCTTCATTTCTGACCTCTGCTAGTGCAAATTATGTAGATGCAAAAACGGACGAAGTTATATATGATTTCAGCTTGAAATCCAGGGGGAGTAACAATGAGGCTTGCTCTGCTTGATGACGACCCAAGCTTGTTTTCAACTTCAAACAGTTCTAAAATAACATAACGTGGTAAACATAAAACATAAACAAGATAATTCAGACAAGTTAGGCTTTAATAAATTGTTGGTTACATCCATGTTATGTCTTTCAGAACAAACTTTACAATCAGCTTGGAATGATTTACACAAACTAACCTCTAGAGGCAAAATTTACAGCTCCTCAATAAACATACTATCAAATTGAGTAAGGAATTACAATAACTTTACTCGTAACCGGAATTGTTTGCAGGCAATGAAATAATCACTGAGATTATTATGATATTTACAACTCTTCATTAAATATAACATTTTAAACTCCAGAATTACATAATATAAGAAAATTTTTAGTAATTTGCTTTAAAATCATGATCACATTTTTATAGCTAGCTTGCTGAATTTTCAAAGTTAAGTAGAATCAATGTTCGTTAATATCTCGGCATACTGCGACATACCAGTCGGCGGAACAAGTGCCAGTTGATGGCGACATCACTTCTCCGGAATTGACTGAACCGGCGATTTTCGTCCCAGAAGTTGCTAAGCAACATGACGTATTTATACGCGCGATTGCTTTCGGAGTACTCGTGAGCGCTTGCGCTAGTTTTTGATTGGATGAAATCATTCGGAAACTCTTCGAGTGCTTTAACGAAGATTTGCCGAAACCGGCACTTATTCCCCCTATTCCGCCGACTATACAAGGAGAGGGACCTTTTATGTTTCACGTAACACCCAAGATTTACAATATTACAATTTTAAAGTTATAAAACTTGCACACAAACCGTCATTTACATTCAGTTGAAAAAAGTGACAGAGAGTCAACCTGGCCTTAGGTTGCGAAGTTGTAAATTTGTTGGGTTTACAGGATTGTGACCCCTGCGGAATATTTGTGATACACCTGCTCTGAATTCTGGCATTCGCAGGGCGTAGATAAGAGGATTAACTAACGAGTTGGCCAAGAATAACGTTAACACTGCCATGGTTATATGAAATCCTGAATGCATGGAAAGGCTTGAGAACAACTCGATATTTAAAGCTGGTACACTTATGTATATTATCACCGGTAACCAAAGCAAAAAAGATACAAGTGCAACAATGAGGGAGGTACCGGTCAGTTTTCTTTCTCTTCTAGCTGCACCATGGTGATAAGGATGACGACTGCACCGAACTTTGATAATGATTAGAATGTAAGAGGAACAAATAACAAAAACTGAAGTTGAATAGAAAGGAAGATTCAAGGTGGAGTCAATGAAAGGGTCCGATCTTCCTGTTTCTATTAACACAATTTGAACTGATTCCCTGACTGTAGTCGTTAACCAAATGACAGCGATTATTACTACATAAACCCATTTCTTAATGACACGATGCCCGAATGGGCGAAATGTCGCGTGCAGTCGTTCCATTGAAACAAAAACGAGATTAACAAGAGAAGTAAAGGAAAATAAATACATAAATGCCAATTTTACGCGCAATGACCAAGTCATATTCCAGTTATACTCCCATAGACCACAAAAACCTGCCATGTTAAGTTCAATCCCCAGAGGCCCCGAGACTACCCCAACTAAGAGGTCGACTACCGCCAGATGGATAATCAAGTATGTACTTCGGCGCTGTAGCTGGCGCTGCTTCACAAATACAATTATCGTGATGATATTTAGGATGACTATGGCCAGACATTCAGTGATGAGCACAGCAAGCCATGGAATGCAGTCTGATGCAGGAAGGCGAGCCATCATCTTAGTGGGGAGGTACTGTTGTTGGTGTCTTTAGCCATTGAGCTTCTGTTGAATTTTTTTAGACACCAATGACCTGATTATGAGGAAAAAATGGTTTTTATCGCGTCATATATATATTTTACAGGGTGTTTAGCAGCCGGAAAAGGTCCCAGCAAAGGACTATTCCATTTTCCGATATTTCTCCTCCGTTAAAAAAAAAAAAAACACGAAACATGTATTTTGAAAGCATTTACTGGAATTCTCAAATTTAGAATGGATTTAATGTTATTATTCCGTACTAAGTTCTTTGAAGAATTGGAATATAAAATCACCGTTGTTTAACTGAACAAGTCACCTAAAGCGAGCTTTCGCTTTTGCTGTTTTTTTTATTTTTATATTTTATCTTTTTTTAATATAAACTTGACAAACGCTGGGGAAAAATAAATTTATCTTTTATTTACTAGTATTTATTTTGTGATTGAACTGAAATTAAAAGGTCGGTGAAGAAGAAAATTAGCCTATTAAGTGATCCGTGATGATGGACGGTATTCAGGGCATATTCAACACGCTCGTTTTTATGGCGTCTCTTAGAATTTATTCTGAACTTAAAGTTTCTTTCTTTTCTTTACCTTGTGTTTGCAGCAAAATTCGTTCTTCGACAGTTTGATCTTCCGCGTGAAAAAAAACAACTACATTAGTGGTGGATTTCCACTGCCTCGTAATTTTTTACGTGCGTGAAAAAAATTAAAGACAATGTTTGAACTACTTGCGTACACGTTTACGCAAGTCGTTCATACATTGTCTCTAAATTTTTCACGCACGTAAAAAATTACGCGGCAGTGGAAATCCACCATAAAGCTTGGCCCTTCGTTTAAGCTGTTGCAAAATGTTATTCAGTTTTGTCACGTAGAAGTTAATTGTTTCGAATGGTTGGATAATTTATTCGATGACACACGAAATTCACGAACTCGAATTTCTAAAAGCAGCGATGATGTGAGAGAATCCCATAGTGCCATTCGAACGTGGTCCTCCCGCGCAGAAAACTTGTTATGGCATAGTTTGTCGAGTTATCCCTGTAGTCATTTTTTAATTAAAAAGAGAGGATAAAGTATTTACAGACGAGAATGTTTAGTTAAATAATGCAAGACCATTGCTAAGACTTTCAGCTAGAAAAGTTTAACATGTCCTGATACGAACTGCATGAAGAGCTCTTAAGGTGGATTTCCACAGTCGCGTTTTTGTCCACGCACGTTAAGTAATGTTTAATAAATGAGCAGCAGTGTTTTATCAAGTTTAAAACACGAGGCGCAGCCGAGTGCTTTAGACTTAAACTTTTCTTATCCAACCATTCGAAACAATTCGAGTAAAACACTCCGCGCAAAAACAAAAAAAATAAATAAAATAAAAAAACGCATTTTGTTCATTGTTTACATTTGCTTTAATACCTTAAGCGATCGCCGCTTACAAAGAGGACAACAGGATATAAAATTTCGGACCAAAAAAAAAAATTAAAAAAAAAATAGTTTTAACTGCATCGCGTTCGTGTACTTAAACTCGTGAAGTATAGAATAAAAGACCAAAGGAAAGTCAAAAGTATGTTATTAACAACACCACTAAAGGCTTCGACTCCAAAACCTTACTTATTGAAGGATATTTGACAGCAAGGTGCAGCAGCTGCTGAGTTTGCATTGCTGACGCTTTTCTGTCTAGAACGTTTGGTTTATGAACGTTTGCTTGCTTGTTTGAGCTGCATCGAAGCCTTAATTTGTAGGTTTGGTTTTTCAGTATTTCAGCTTAAGTCGCTGAATTTTTACTGCAATTAAAGTGTTGTATATACCTTAGATCACGGAAATGAATGGATGGGTTGCTTCCGCGGAAAACGTCACACCAGCTTTGTAGTATGTACTTCAGGCCAGTATAAAAACTTACGTGTCAGTGGAAATTCACCCTATAATTTAAAAGAGAAAAAACTTATCGAAAATAAGTTTCAACAAGACTTCAACTTACTTGTCAATGAAAAGCCATTACGATGAATAGTCTTGCTAAGGGACAAATTCTCACTGTGAGGAAAATCATTTAGTACCCAACCGCAACAAGACGTATAAATAAGTTGCTACTATACCTCTTTTATTATTTAAGCTAACTTAACTTACCTTTTTGCGTAAAAAGCTCCAAAATGTTTTGGAAATAACTCGTGATATCAGAGAGAGCTAGCCGTTCACGGAGTACAATAAACTGCTTAAAATAATGAGTATTTAATAGGTGTGTTAAATAATTATGGTTTGACAATATGTCAACAAAATCAACGTCTTTAGTTTTCCTCAATTCTGCATATTTTAATAATAATCATTGACGTACTACTTAAATTCATCCTCGTAAATAGCCTGAATTTCAGCCGTCTAGTTATCTGGTGTTCAGAGAAGACGGTTGAAATTCAGGCTAGCTCGTCAAATCTTTATTATACGGACGCAATTGTTGTGACGTTAGTAGGAATAACAAGCTGACGTCCGATCTCACCCCTGGCTTTAATTGTAAAGCACATTTGAACATTGACATGGAAAATGCTCTTTATAAATGAATTACCATTCACATTGCCATTAACTTTTAGTTTCAGATTCTTTCCTATTTCTCCAGCCATAGAGAAAACAATGAAAGTATGATTCGTATAATCGCTGAGTAACCGCAGACAGCCGCCAAAAAAGTTGAACTCAGTTCAATTTTTGCGAAATCCCTCTCGATCGCTACGTGAGAATGCGTGCGTGTAACGTGCGTAAATGCCTAGAAAAAAACGTGGCATTGGAAATTGGACAACGTAATTCCATGCACGCAATCGCACGCATAAAATTTCTTTTCTACGAACGTTTATAACACGTTAAAAAACTCATTAATAATTCATAAAGAAAATACAAAAGAAATTAATGTTTAATGAGTGTCTTTATATCTGATAAAGACACGGCTAAACTTTACGTCCAATTTTCTAGGCCAAAATAACCCAAAATCTAAACATTAGTGCAAGAATGAGTTGATCTACCTCAGAAGATTTTTAAACCGTTCAATAAATTCGCAATTCGTGTTTTATCAAGTCTAAAGCACTCGGCTGCGCCTCGTGTTTTAAACTTGATAAAACACTGCTGCTCATTTATTAAACATTACTTAACGTGCGTGGACAAAAACGCGACTGTGGAAATCCACCTTAAGAGCTTTTCATGCAGTTCGTATCAGGACATGCTTTGCTGTACGACCGGCGTTAAGGTTATCTTGCCCTTTGTATTCTTTTCCCGGGGGAAGGGGGTTTACTTCATATTGGCTAAGCTGATATAAAAGTGTTTTAATAGCTTCAAAGCAAACCGCCTTTCACCGCTAAATTAGCATTGCTGTTCCCTTGGCTCTTCACTGCTATTTTTACCTACGGTTCCCTTTCAGCTGTTTTCTTCTCACTTAGTTTAAGCGCCAATTATCTGTTCGGCAATTATCACAGCATACGAAACTGCTGCAAACACAACGCTTGAAATAATTAATCCTTTTGTTTGAAATTAGACTTAAAACTGGCAAAGCAGAAACAGATGTATATCCCCTATTTTATTTAATTTACATAAGACACAAGCCGTCAATAAATTGTCTTTATTTTATATCCTGCAAACGTAGGGCCAGGAAAAAAAATTGCTTTTGAAATACTGAAAACGTACATAGGATTTTACATATTTTAGCCGATAAATGACTACACGTTTCGGCTGTGTAGAGTAGAGGCATCAGCTAGGTCCAAAAATTGATATATTTGCTTCAAAATCAAGGTCATTTTTCAGCCTTCGTTTGATGCCGATTAGTAGTGGTCATAATATTCTTGATTCCGCATTTCCAGATAAATTGAAGGAAAACTTGCTACATTCTTAAAAAAAAACTTGAAAAGATTATGAGCAAATTGATATAAAAATTGTTGGTTGAAGATACGAATAAAATATTTTACAGCGGCTCGAAAAATGCCTATTCTTCTAATTTTCCAGACGTTACGGCGGGCCCAAAGGGGCAAAATATTTAATGGCTCCTAACGCGGCCAGATAATCATTTTCAATCAAACCAAATTTGTTTTAGCTCTAGCCTCGTTAAAGTCTTTTAGTTGTCAGAGTTTCGAACAAAATTATTTTTGACGCGAATTTGACTGGGTGGTTTTTTAGAGAGACAGTGTCGTAAATACTTTGTAGCTTGAGTTTCAGGGAAAACCGAGGTGTAGCACACGCTTAAAATTTTTATCGCGGCTAACAGGTTAGATATACATTTTTGTCGGTTGGAAAGTAAGCAATTCTAAAATTTTATTGTTTACCCTCTAGATTATCGCCAAGATGAAAATTTACCACCAAACTAGGAGAAAAAGTCTTTATAAATTAGTCCGTGGAAAATTTTTTTGCCAACCTTCTTGCCTTAATTTGACATGCGAGCGAAATTCCGTTAACGGTCGATTTCGTGTTAAATTTTGGCTGTTTTGAATTCGCCAACAGCGAAAATCGTTATTTTCGATTTTCTCCAAATTGAAGCGGTCTTTTAAAAAACAAACAACACACGTTTAGTTACTCGATAATACCTATCTATGGGAAAAAATTTGAGCGAAAACAAAATTTTGACTGTGGCCGCGAAATTTTAATTTTGCTTGATTTTTATTGACATTCTCTCTGAAGGGTTTTCTTTAAAAAATGAACTAACCTGTTTAAGCGGCAAAGATCCATGAAACATTTTCGTTTTTACTTTACTATCAAAAATTTAAAACAGGTCTGAATTTGCATTTAACGAGAAAGGGAGCGTACGTATTAATTAACATTTCCAACTTCTAGCTTTTTTGAGACAGCTTTTTTATTAGTATGGTAAATTCGCAATTAAAATGCACGCTTATTATCTGATTCTGTTTCAACATAAACTTTATAAAATCAACAGACTAAAACGAGGAGTATTTAACCTCAGAAAAAAGTTGAACTTAAAGGGACTATGTCACGGAGTTTTCGCAGATTTTTGGTCTAAACTGTTCTGAAATTAGTGGAAGGCAACTAAACCCACAAAGAACAATGTCTTTGAACATCTAAAGGAAGATAGAACCTTAATTTGCGGATAGAAATCAAGCTAAGGCTACAAATATCGATTTTTTTGAAAACGCGCGGAAACAATTTGAAAACGTTTGACTAACGTTTTCAAATTGCAATCCGTTTCCATCTGGGCCATCCGCAGTCAATAATGCTAGTTAACAGTTTCAGTGCTCTAATATAGCAATTTTTAACAAAAATGGACTATTATTTCTAGGTTTCATGCGACACAAATATAAATTTTGGTGGTTTTAAAAAAAAAGAATCGAAAGTCCCTTTAAAAACAAAAAGAATCGAAACTGGGCGTCCTTTGTCTCCTAAATAATCAAAAAGGATTCCCTTCAAAATTCAAAATTCAAACTGCAAAAAAAATATACATGAAGGTGTTTGAATCTGAATTTAATAATATAGGCAACTTATTAGAACTCCTAGCTTCAGAGTATTTGAGGACAAACTTAGTAGTATAGTAATGATAATGTTTTTTTTTTCAAATGTAAAAGAAAATTCAACTTTCGAGACAAACTGACAATTGGTACGATGTTTTTCACAGCAATGAGATCATCTTCATTTTTTTAGTTTAACTTAAACGAAAAAACTTCAGGATTTCTTTCCAACACATTTTAATAAAAGAAAAAAAACTGTTTATAAAGCGAAATAAACTGTTGGGTGTGTTAAATAAATATGATATAAAAAATGCTAATACCGTCAAATAGGATTGACATTTATTTGAATATCAAAACCATTAAAACAGCGCCACTTCTTTGCAGCTGTTTTTTTCTTCTCGAGGACAAAAAAGACCAAATACGTCAGAATTCAACTGAATATGGGCAAAAAGTTCTTTTTAGTTTGATCATGTAAACTTAAAATATTCGTCAACTTATCTTTTCCTTCCAGGTGAATCGCCTTATTAAGGTGGCTCGACCCAGTTTTTTTCTAGCGATACCTATCAACTTTGAAACCCTAATACTTAAAGGGATTAAAGTCAATGACATATCCACTATATCACATGGATTACACATAGACTGAATTGCAATATGATATAAATTTTTGGGAGATCGGAATGAATATCACGTGACAATGACGTCACACTGGTTTTTGCTCCGAATCGAATTTTAGCCCGTAACCGCATTTTCTCTCGAGATCCTCCACGCTACGTATACCTTGGGTGTTTGCCTTCAGCTCTGCGGAGTTTCATCGAAATCTACAAGAGGAATTTTGAAATATCTTGGAATTTCTTTTTAGATGATATAATTTATGCGAAAAATAAAGATAAGACTTCATATAAAGAAATTTGCTTCTTTTTTGATGTTTAATAAGAGGCTTTAGCCCTCATTCCATTTAAAAATGTCCCATATCCGATTTCCAAACCGTAAGAAATAGGTAGACTTGCGCGATTTCGAAAAATATGAAATATATGAATCATAGTGAAGCTCAAGGTTTAGCTCTTTTTACCAATTTTGCGCCTTCTTTCGCAAAAAAAGCGATTATTTCAAAACTCGTCGATGAATTTTCTCCAAAATTTTTGAGAGTGGCAATTGATCAGTGCACTACACAATCCCTGAATTTCGTGCTCATTGAAAACTTTTAAGGTTGTCTAACATAAACGCAAAATATAGTAAATATTGAAGCGATCTCGTAGTTTTGAATAATTTTGTGCTCTGGGATTTCCTATTGTTTCGAGTTGAGCCCAACATCGAATTCCTGTGCACCACGCGTAAAATGACTACGCTTGGCTACCTTCCGAAAGCTTACCGAAATCTTTCCGAAATGTGGTCCGTTTTAAAGAAAACAATGGAAAAGAAATTGTCACGCAACAACTTTTCTTGTGTGGTCGACATCTTGGCTGAGTTGAAAGTCAAAAATGCCAAGAACAAGAAATGTAAAACAAAAAAAGGCCGCCGTACTGGATGCTACGCTAAAGAAATTAAAACATCAAAAGAAAGAAAGTTTAAACGAGGTAAGTTTCTGAGTACGCTGTCAATGGCGTCAAACTGGAATGGCGTCAAAACATAACCGGCTTTGAGTTTCATTCATTCATTATTGTTTACGTGAACTCGAGATTATTACCATATTCCGAAAGATTTCGGTAAGCTTTCGGAAGGTAGCCAAGCGAGGTCATTTTACGCGTGGTGCACAGGAATTCGATGTTGTGCTCAACTCGAAACAATAGGAAATCCCAGAGCACAAAATTATTCAAAACTACGAGATCGCTTCAATATTTACTATATTTTGCGTTTATGTTAGACAACCTTAGAAGTTTTCAATGATCATGAAATTCAGGGATTGTGTAGTGTACTGATCAATTGCCACTCTCAAAGATTTTGGAGAAAATTCATCGACGAGTTTTGAAATAATCGCTTTTTTTGCGAAAGTAGGCGTAAAATTGGTAAATAGGGCTAAACCTTGAGCTTCACTATGATTCATATATTTCATATTTTTCGAAATCGCGCAAGTCTACCTACTTCTTACGATTTGGATATCGGATATGGGACATTTTAAAAAGGAATGAGGGCTAAAGCCTCTTATTAAACATCTAAAAAGAAACAAATTTCTTTATATGAAGTCTTGTCTTTATTTTACGGATAAATTATACCATCTGAAAACAAATTCCAAGATATTTCAAAATTCCTCTTGTAGATTTCGATGAAACTCCGCAGAGCTGAAGGCAAACACCCAAGGTATACGTAGCGTGGAGGATCGCGAGAGAAAATGCGGTTAAGGGCTAAAATTCGATTCAGAGCAAAAACGTGTGTGACGTCATTGTCACGTGATATTCATTCCGATCTCCCAAAAATTTATATTATATTGCAGTTCAGTCTATGAGTAGTCCATGTGATATAGTAGATATGTCATTGACATTAATCCCTTTAAGTATGAGGGTTTCAAAGTTGATAGGTATCGCTAGAAAAAAACTGGGTCGAGCCACCTTAAAGAAAAAAATTCACACTGCAACGAGAAACATGAATTTCATAGGTAGACAAGATTTATATTTTTAAATAAAAGGAATATATTGACTACTGTCCATGTTAAAGGAAAAGTCTTGTTTTGATCGACAATTGTTTGGTTTAGCAGTTAAAAAAATTGGCGATCAACGTAACTCTACTAGACCATTGTGTTAGTAACATTCGCACAAGATCTGCCACAGCTAAGTTTGAAATTTTCTTTATTTTTTTCTAAAGAAATCGTCGTTCTCTATTTTAAAACATGAAAAACAGGAAGCTTTCTTTTCTTCAGCAGTCAAGCAACGGTGTTACATTGATTAACTAATCTCTTCATAGGCTACCTTACATGAGCCGAGGAGAGACAGTTGCTACTTAGTTTTATAAGTTAACTTACCTTACGGAATGGAAGAATAAACTCCGAGATATCTCGATCATGGAGAGGACAAACCGTTTGCAGAACGAAATTCTCGGAAGTTTTAATAATAACAATTTGAACGATATAACTTATATATGCTGAATAAATTTGGTTTGACAAAATATCAGTAAAATTGATGCTGCTCTCAATTTTATTTATAAACCGGCCGGCGAATGCATGGACGAATTGTACATATTTTTTCAGTTCGTTATTATCCGATGTACAAACACGCTCACCAATACATGCACAAAGTCACCAGACATGACCAGTTGTTCATTCTCGACTGAAATACATAACGAGAATCATGACAAAAAACAAACAAACAAACAAAAAAATAAGAAGAATGGCATTTGAATAACAGACCAAGGAACTGATTAAGTTCGAGACTAGGCGACGTTTCAACGCTTTTATTTGTGGTTCACGTTATGATGTTGTTATCTTTCTTTTTTTCACGAGGATATATCGGAGTTTCTATTCTTGGGGTGTTAGTTATTGCGATAAGGGAGGCCATCGAAAATATTTGCTGTCCTTCCAAACATGTTCGACCCAGAGTGAACTTTCGCAATTACTGTTATTTCACGCTCAATTTGCAATACAACTTTGACTTTTGGGCTGGAAGCTTCGTCAGTTTTAGAATGTGACACATGGATATCGCTTAGTTTTACCCGCAAAAAGGTTAAGGCCAATTTTATACAAATTTTCAAACCCTGCGAAAATAAAGGGCGTAAAGGTAATGCCTGGCTCTCATAAAATCGCCCCGATAGTTTCTATGACCTCTGTCACACAGGCGATCGCTAACGTCTGCGGCGATTGTGGCGATCACGATCGCTTGAATTGCCCGTGTTCTATCCTTCTAGCTTCTCTTTTTCTTCTTCGCCGTGAAACTGCAATAAATAAGAAGATAGGAGGCCTCGAGTTTTGCTCTTTCATTTAAGGCTGTCACTGTGCTGGATTTAGGGCTAAAATGATTGTTTTTCGTAGGTCTTCTCGCGATTGGGACGATCATGTGAGAACCCCCGATCGCCTCCAATCGCGTCGATCGCCTACGACCGTCTCAGTATTTAAGGCTGGTTCTTATATGATCGCCCCGATCGTCTCTGTCGCCTCTGTCGCTTCAAACGATCGGAGCGATCGCGATCGCTTCGATCGCCCGTGTTCTATCCGGGCGATCGGTCGCAGACCGCGGCGATTATATGAGAACTACTGCCGCAGAGGGAGACGATCGAAGCGATCCAAACTGTCCCATGGTGCATCAGTACTATCCAGAACTACGTTTCCGTTTGGCCTCCCTTTTGCTTCTTCGCCGTAAAACGGCAATAATGAGAAGATAGGAGGCCACGAATTTTGCCTTAGCATCGAAGGCTGCCATAAGCGATATCGGAGTTTTAAAAAAACACACGTGCGTCGATCGGAATAAAATCGAATATTCGTATGCGGGAACATAGAAACGATCAGGGAGATCATATGAAAACCAACCTTAATTAATAGCTCAATACAAAATAAAACAGCCAAATAGACTCGGAAGTGCGCGACAGAAGAAAACATCTGCTGCGGAAGTCGAATGTATATGGGCATCTTTTTCAGTCTTTTGAATATGTTCGTAATATATCGTGATGATAAAAATACATTGAAATTGATAATTGAAATGCTGTTCGGATAGCTCCTGACAGGTATAAGAATTTTATATTGGTTAACACTATCTGACAGCTTTGAGTTTTCGAAAATCTAAAATTAAAACAGGGATTGGTCGTTTAAAAATATATATATATATATAGCATCAAAGCCAAAAGGAATTGATACTTCAGACAAGAAAATTCACAATTTAACATATTTTGGAGGAGGATGGAGTTTCGACATCACTTGATTTCAACCTCGTTCCCAGGGTCTCTCTTTCCTCGCCCCTCAGAGCAGGGAGAGAGAGACCCTGGGAACGAGGTTGACTTGTTGACTAGTTCTCAGATGTATAAGTAGTAAACTGCCGCAATATTTTTTATAACTATTTCACTTTCAACAGAGATGTGGCACTTAGACTGACAAGGCAAACTGATCTGTAACATCTGCTGGAAGTATAAACAGAAGCCGCGAAGAAAGTCGTTTTATTATTCGGGATGCCAAATTTATAATCTTTTTTTTTTAAAAAAATGGAATTTTTCAATTTTCTTTTTTAAGGCCCGTTTTACAGAGTATTTCTGTCGCGCAACTCAATGCAATTTTTGTCGCGCCGAAGTTGCATCAAGTTTTGAACAGGTTCGAATCGAAACTCCTGCGATATAGCGGCGGCGATTTTATCGCCGCTAGTTTTCACGCGTGCATACTCGCGGCGATTTCATGGCCGCGATATCGCAGGGGACTTCATGAAACTTCGGCGCGATAAATATTGCATTGAGTTGTGCGACAAAAATTGCCTGTGTAAACGGGCCTTTATACAGGTGTAATTTTAGCTTAGATCTTGGTATTTTTTATATTTATTTATTTTTGGTTTTTAGTTTAGTGTTTGTACATTACACTAATGGAGTTAGGGACGGACCATTATTTTCTTGGAGGGGGGGGGGGGGGGGATGAAAAATTTTCCTCTGCAAACTTTTTTTTTTAGTTTATGCACCTCTGCAAACATTTTCTTCGAATTTCTTACTATTTTTTGTTATACATATCGTGTTTGCAAACAATTTATTTTGTCTTTCCAGGCCCTGCAAACAATTTTTTCAATATGTTTCATCCCCCCCCCCTCAAAAAAAATAATGGTCCGTCCCTTAGTTTAGTGGGGAAGCGAACGCTACGCCAGATGTAAACAAATTGCGCAGTCAAGTGCAACAAGCACGTAGGCATACATATGCAAATTAGACTGGAACTTGTTTTTTATTGTCCATGAATGTTCTAAAGCAATGGGTTACTCGCAACATGAGATAAATGTACTTCACCAAAATAAACTGATAAAAAACTTACAGCCAGTGTACAACTCCGTGAGATGGTAACAGATTCACGCAAGTAATAACGCAAACAAAAGACTTCTAAGTGGATTCCGGAGATACCGGCAGTAAATTGATAGGACATTTAAAACTTATAAAGGATACGCGTCACGCAAGCTAGCAGTAAGAGATAAATATTTGAGCTCGCTGTGACGTCAGCCAGGGAGCAAGTTCATACAGACATCATTATTGACGAATGTCACAAGGCTGACTCTAATTATTTTCCGTACAAAAGCTACCTTGTTTAGTCACTGAAGTGATGTGCTTAAATTTTTTTAACAAAATTTATAGTTTGCTAAGTGATGCCATTTAACTAGCTACCTCCCTAAGTCACTGCAAGATCTGATAAACCATTTTCAATGTGTTGGGGAAATTCTTCTTTAGACAGATCACGTTATTAAAGAACGTGGCAGGATAACTCGAATTATTTTCAATAAGTAAGCTACCTTCTTTAGTCACTGAGGTGATGTGCTTAAGTTTTTTTTTAACAAAATCAATAGTTTGATAAGTGATGCCATTAACTACCTCCCTTATTTACTGCAAGATATGAAAAACCGCTGTTAACGTGTTGGGTGAAGTTCTTCTTTAGACAGATCATGTTCTCAAATAACATGACAGACGTGTCTCGTCTGACAATTGCCAGACATACAAGCTCGACTGATGGCGAGTCACGTGACAACTCTCTCAAACACTACACTGTCCGTTCGGACCGCTCATTAACTTTTAGATATATTGCAAGATTTATGTAATTTATTGTTTTTATTATTTTCTATCAGGGCCTTTGTTGAAAACAGTTTTAATTGATAGACGGATGGTTTTCAGTAATTGATAGACTGATGATAGACTGACCCTGTAAAACTAAAGGCTTTACTTGTTACATAAAACTGGTTGAGCCGATCACTTAAACAAAATTTAGACAGCTTTTAAAGAAATCCGGTGGCTGCACGGAATTGAAACTATTAGCGACACATTTTACACCACGTCTTTAAAAGTCTGAGTGAAATGTGACTCGGCTGCGTTAAAGGTAGCAAGCAATTTGAAGAGTCCCACATTTTCTCCAATTCAGGCGTACGTTCCCTTAGACGCAGGGAGTTTGAACCCACCTCTCTGCTTTTCGTCTTCCGGTGGCGAATGCCGGAAGTAGAAAAGCGAAAGAGGGGGCTGAGGGACCCACCTGATTACGTTTTTCACACGGTTATGGCTGTCGCTAAGATGCTCGGCAACTTTTGGGCAACTTTTCATCTCGTTTCTAGCAACTTTTTGCAATTCCTAGACCGAAGATTTCCGAAGATTGTCCGAGTGTTGTTCAAAGGTCATACGAACTTTTCCGAGCATTTTTCGAACTTTTCCGTAGATTAACGAAAAAAAATCTCGAGGAAGTTCAAAGGATGCTTCAACTTTCGGATCATTCAGCATTACAAACTCGTTAGCGGACATGACGTCATCGGTTCTTTACAATTGTTTTTATAATGAAAGAAATCCTTGAAATTCGACATATTTTGCCCTTAAATGTTATTTAGATAATTTTGTTGCAGTTCTATTGCGTGAAAATGTATGCTTAGAAATCTTACCTTCAAAGAGAAAGTAGCATATATTACAAGAATTTTCTTATTTAAAAGCAACGTATTGGATTTTTTTAGAGCAACTTCCGAACCCCTTTTGGATTTTGGAGCAACTTTCGAGCAACGTTTTGGGAAATTTCGAGCATCTTCGGTACAAAAAAGAAATTGCAAGGCCGATTCAACGGTTTGGGACTGTATTGAAATTCCAATAGTAATAAATTCCTTTCTCTGTAAGACCCTGAAGAAGGAAGGCCGTGCCTTCCGAAATATTGGAATTTCAATACAGTCCAAAACCGTTGAATCGGCCTTGCAATTTCTTCTTTATTCGTAATTTAGTTATAGCTGATTAGATCCTCTACAGTGAGAGGATCCGGTACTTCTATTTTGTCACGGTGGTCCTTGCAAGTTCACGTTGATCTTTGGGACATCCCTACATAGACGTCTACACATGGTGACCAAACTCATCTGTTAATGACTTAGTTCATTTATATTTATATAAGCTTCTAACCAGATAAATCTAGACTAACAGCGCAATGATGCACTGTTTCGCATCACAAATGAGGTAGATGACACAAACGAGCCGAATCTTCAGGCCCCTTGGTCAGCGGTGGTTATCTGAGTATGGAAACTACAACTACACCTCATTTGTAGGATGAAAGAAATTACTTTATTCTTGTGCTAGTCGGTTTCTCTTGCCCATGACTTGCTGAATCGCTGGCACATATCTGCATTATACATCGCTTTCTCTTTCCAATTTTGAGGTGCCTCGAAACAGATTTTTTTTCGGACCAAACCTAACTTGTTAAATTAGCTTTTTAGCTACTTCTCCTTAATCGGATCGATATAAAAATTACATCTGTTAATAACGTTATTGACCTCAGATTAAAGTTCGATGTAATGTAATTTTTGGAAAATCGAAATTGCCATGTCAACGATAAACAGAAAAGCTCGAACTCAGAAAAACACTTGAATTTTTTCGCGATCAATACTTCATAAAAAAAAAACAATTTATACCAACATATGTATTGCCGAAATAAAATTCTGTGTTTGGTTTAATCAACATTTCCAACCGTACTTTTTGCATTATAAAGGTCCGGACACACTGGGCGACAAGTCTCTCCGTGTGTACAAATAAATACATGACGCTGTCTCATTGGTTTATTTATATTTTGTCGCAGCGACTTGTCGCAGCGATTTGTGGCACACGTGTACACACGCTGCGACAACGCTGCTATTGCTCATTTTGTCGCTGCGATGTGTCGCACGAATTCAAACCAGTTTGAATTCGTGAGACACATTGCAGCGACAAAATTCTGTCGCAGCGACTGGCTTGTCGCAAGAATGCACCATGTCACACGAGGCGACATGTCGCAGCAACGTGTCGCCGCGACGCGACGTGTTGCAGCGACGTGTCGCCTAGTATAGTGTGTCCCGACCTTAAGAGTAATTTTAGAACGAGATAAAGTGATTTTATTTAACCCGTGAAACAACATCTAACAATTACTGCTAAATAGTGAAAACTAAACAAAAGAAAACAATGGAATAAGTGTCTAATAATATCTATTTGAGTAGTAACTATTTCACGGTTGAAGTAAAATCACTCTAATGAACACTTCTTCTTTCAAAATAACGCCAAAATGTGCCTTGAAGTTATGTCTGGCGCAAAGAAAGTTTCGTTTATTTGTTGGTTTCTTTGCAATTTGAAGAACGAGATTTTTTTTCCCTCTACCTTTATAACATAAGGGTAAATTTCAGTTTTGAGCGCCTTTCAAAAATCCTAAAAGGGGCTGAAAAAAATTCATTTTGATGACGTAGAGCTACAAAGCTCGGTGCTGTCTGATTGGTTGTTGCTGGGTTACCAATCAGAGACGGATGTCAATCTCCGTCATCAAAACGAAATTTTTCGGCTCAAACAAAGGCTAGCAGCATTCAAAAACAAGACTACAAGAAAATACAGATGCTACCTACGGAACGTATTGAACTAATAACTACACAAGCCTTATCGAATTAACATCTGTTGAAAGCAAATCGGCTTTCTATGGACTGCGACAGCTGTGACAATGAAAAACAGATTTGGCGATATTTCTTGTGGCCAACGTAAACACAATGGTACTGTTTTGCAATGTTCATTTGAAGTACAAACAACAATAACGAAAAATATATATTTTACGGAATATATTCTAGTTTTTTTCATTGCAAACCAAGGCTGCATTTGTACAGCTTATAGATCGCTGCGTTATTATTTTTTAAAAAAACATAGTATTAAGATACAAATGGAAATTTAAAGAACGACTTTAAATTTTAAGTTTAAGGCTTTATTTCATTTCGCGTCACCTACTTTCGCGTTGAACAAAAATGTACTCATTCCAAGAAATTAAGAACTGGAGGAAGAAAAATCTATTTGATGTTTAAATAACAAGTTTTAACATTATAAAATAGCTTTTTACGAAAAAAAAAAAAAGGTTATGCTCGCCTGTTTAAACATTCCATCATTATACAAATATAAAACTCTCATAAACCGAAGCCAAAAATATATAACATAGTATTTTTTGTCTAAAAAAGTAAAAAGTACCTTACGTTACTTCTGAAGAGCTGAAACAATCAAGATAACCGAGATCGAAAGATGAACTTTTGCAGTGCATCAAGAGACTAGCTTTTTGACAAGCGAGGAACAATGACTTTTTTGAGAGGAGACAGGATTAAATGGAAATATTATACAAAAATGTAAGAAAGATTCATGAAAAAAGCTTACTCTGAATTCGAAAAGAATGCTAAGGTCGGCATCATAGCTATTACGAAGGGTTCCCCAAAAATTCAACAGTGGGTTATTATTACAACTACATTAAATTACACTCTTGCTGCACATGCATGTATGTTTTCTTGACAAACTTGGCCTTGCATGAAACAGTTGAACCAACTTCATTTCACAAGAGTTTATTTCGTTTGAACATACTATTTGGAAGTACTTGCGGCATTTTGGGTTGACGTCATAATCCACAAAAGCTGTCACTCGAAATTTCTCCAAGCCACTATAAACACAGGTTCGAAGGCCTTATAGTTCACCACTTTTTCGCGAGTTTTCGTTACAGCAGTTGGTTGTAAGCTCATTCCTTCATTACAGTCTCCGAATTGCAAGTCAGAAGTCATGAAGGTCTTTATCGTGTTCAGTCTTTGCGTTGCTCTTGCTTGGGCGGTGAGTTTTTGGAATATATGTGTAATTCAGTGTCATTTCACATTTTGAAGATGAAGATAATTTTTTTTAACATATCAACGTTAAAACGTTGACTACATTTCCTTTCGACGAAATTTTTGATAATCACGTTTCTTTGATATAAGTACTTACTTACTGAAAAAACCAACGGAAAAATCAATCAGACACTTTTTTCTAGATTCTAATAATTTATAAAGAGTTGTTTTGACTCTTAAAAATGAAATTGAGAAACAACTCACTATCACGTTAAATAATTGAATTTTACTACCGTAACGATAGAAAAGCTCTAAATGGTTATGATAATAGCTTAAAAAAGAAAAGGGATGTTAAAAATTTGGAAGAACTAAGGCAGATTATGAAGGACAGAACGACTAGAAAATTTTTATTTAAGATGTGACACCAGAGAGGTAGCGCTACCTTGAATTTAACAGTTATTCGTATTTTAAAAACCATCCCAGTGAAAGTATAATATTTTATGTTTCGTAAAAGAACAATTAACGTGGGTTTTCTTACAAAGTGTTTAAGTATAGTAAGATTATTTTTTTTTCCTTTTAACGCCCCCAATGAAATAGTTTTGCAATAGATAATGTAATCACCTCGATTTTGTTTTACAGGGATGTGAAAATCTAGCCCTGCGTCAAGCTTGTAACCAACCGGTAAGCGGGCTTTGAAACAACAGATAGCCGAGAAACGTTTTACACAGTTTTTGCAGTATATTTTTATCTCACTGGCTAACAAAAATGCATTTTCAAGCCATTTTTTCCTGCCTAGCCCTTTCGCCTAAATGCGGATTATACATCAAAAATCGTTTGGCCAATTCTCAATCGTGTTTTGTTTTTCAGAAACGAACTTCAACTTGGCAAGGCTTAACAATTTAACCGTTCACGATCTGTACAAAATGTCAACCCAAATTTTCTGGTATCACAAAAAAACACCCATTTAAGGATTGATAAGCTCAAAAACCACACCCTACCCTGAGAAAAAAGTGTAATTTTATTTCTTTTGCCATGCTTGGAATTGAGAGTCAAACTATAGCTACAATGACCAACCCTTTGAATGGTTAAAGATAAGTAACAGCATTATTGCAATTTATTTTATTTTATTTTAAGTAAATTCAAGTAGCTTTTGCAATACTGCAATATTTTTCTGTAGTCATGTAAATAAAATGGTTGTTTCTGTATATGGAGTACCGCCCCTTCCCCGGTATAACTTTAGCTACCACGCAGCGTGTTTAACTTTGTCACGTATTCCTCTTTCTAGGAAGGCGACTGTAGCTGTCAAGCCGGTCTGACCTGTGTGCTGACCAAAAAGCTGATCTTGGACGGGGATGGAAGCACTAAGCTCATTAAGCAATGCATGCCAGAAGGTGCAGAGATCGATGTGGAAACAATCGACTTTGTTAACAAGGAGCAGACAAGTCGTGCTCTCAGGGCCAAACGCTTTCTTTTCGGAGTACTTTCGGTAAACAACAAATTCAAGAAATTATCAATCAAGTTATGTAATTAAGCCCGCTCCCAGGGGGTTGGGGGTTGGAGCTTTACTGAATCGGAAAAGGCTATCGGGATCAATTTAGGTTTCTGGGAAACTGCTCGCCTACCCCCTCCCCAAACCTAACATTAACCCTTACTTATCGCTTTGGGCAAAATGTTAGGTTTGGGGAGGGGTAGGTGAGCAGTTTCCCAGAAACCTAAATTGATCCGGCTATCGGTAGACTCGGCTGGGTGGGTGGGGGAGTTGTGACTTGTTTTTACTCACCCAAAATGCCCTTTAAAATCCTCAAGGTTTATTAGCAATTGTTTATAAGAATGGCGAAAGGTTGTTGTTTGATAAAGATGAAATGTTCATTATGTCACAAGCGTGGGACAAAGAAAAAAATCTGAGCCCCGACGGAAAACGAAGCCATAACCTCCCAGATACCGGTTGGGCGCTCTAACCACTGAGATACGAGAGACTCGTGGTGAGCTGGGCCATTTACTAGGTTGATATGTGACACGCGTCCTACATACTGCTAGGATCAGCAATGACGAAGTGCAATTGTGTAATAAATAATAAATATGGCATTTTTCACCATTTTTGTTATTTATTAGGTTGTTGTTTGTTCTAACAATTTGTTTTTGAAACTTTTGAATGCAGGGAAACACATAAGTAGATTTAAACCCAGTAATTCTTGTTGCGGGGTCTTGTTCAACCTCATCCCCAGGGCCTTCTCGGTGACGTGTCACCGAGAAGGCCCTGGGGACGAGGTTGGGTCTTCTTTTGTAGAGATGCTCGTACTAGTCTTCACCGTTACTAATTTGTTTTTATTTTAATTACTAGAGATGTTCATCCGAAGCTGACTGTGCACCGAACTTTTGCTGTCCGAGAATCCCAGATTTTCTCCCGCAAATAGGACTCCGCCGGTGCATACCTAAAATCATCGAGGAAGGAGCGTGCAACTTGCATGTAAGTAACAGCATTGGTACAATGTTGATAACAGCCTTGGTGTAATGTTAGTAACAGCCTTGATGTAATGTTCGTTTCAGACTGATGATGTAATCTTAGTAAGAGTCCTTGTGTAATGTTACGATAACATCCTTGGTGCAATGTTCGTAACACCCTTGATGCAGTGTTAGTAAGAAAGGAAGCTCGATGTAGTTTTATAGCCCTAAGGCCTTGGTTGTTTTGAAAAAGAAAGCCAATCTTCGATTTTTGCCAAAATGCACCATAATGATCAAATATGACCAACTGTTACCATAGCAACGGTTGTCGTTTTCTTTTGTTTTCAAAAAAGCCTGATTTTCTCGAAATCTCGATTAAGTCTTGGTATTCATTTTTTGATAACTTAATAGTAGTACCTTAGTATAGGAAATTAACGCTTGTGTAAATTAAGGTATTTGAAATTAAAGCGACTTAAATTAACGCGAATTGAAGGAAAAATTACTTCCTAATAAAGGAAATTAACGCGAAATAGAGGGTAACATTTCAAAATGAAGGAAATTAACGCGACGTACACAAAGAAAAACACTTGTTGAGACAACAGGAACAAGTTTATTTTGATATTTTTTTGCGATTAGCTGCTTACGTATTGCTGTTTTTATTAATAGCAACTTCATGGATGTGGTTGCGCGGATGGCCTGGTGTGCCAAAAGACAACGGACATTGCCATCATTCCAGGAATCAAAGTTCCTCTTGAACAGTGTGTAAAGATGTAAACATGCAGTTCAATGTTACAGATGATGTAGTTAGATTCAAGGAGACAAGACTCTGTAACAAGCATGTAACAAAATAAAATGAACGTCTCATAATCAAAAAAAAGTATATGGTCTGTTGTTAAAGTGCTGAAATTTCTAAAAACGCGTTTTTAACCGTTTATTGATTTTTTTGGCGCTACGGTGCTAAATTTCTGTAAACCTTGCTAGAAATGCACTTTCTCACGCTGCAGCAAGATTTTGCTGAGAATTACATGTAAAATATATATTGTACATTGGCGCATGCGCATACTAGAATATTGGCCTATTTTACCACCAATTTTGAACCAAAAACTGATGATTTTTTCGATTAGCTCTGTCAGAATGCTGTCGATATTCAAAATTGAACGGTCGTGTGGAAAGATCTATCCAACCTGTATTACTTGCTTTTTACAACAATCTTCTGACGTTCAAATTAATGACGACACAAGTGCTTGAATGACCATCCCTGCGAATCCCGGAAAAATCCGGGTTTAGCAAGATAAGTGTTAAGCCTCATGATTAAGTTGACTAAGTTGATGTGAGTTTTACCACAATATTTAAGCATTTATTTCTATCCTCTGCTAGCTGATTGTATGCAAATGGACGAAAACGGACGAAGTTATAAATAGTGCAATTTCAACTTGTTTGTGTTCTGCAAATCGTTTACGAAGCGTACGTTTAGCTTCTCTTATGTTTTGCTATTTCTATTTTTTCGTGAACGATTTACGCGAAATATGGAACACAGACAAGCCACAAACAATGCCAACGCTGCATCAGTAATGCCAACACATTTTAAATTGCCTGGCCACTCCATTAAAGAAATTAGAATCCCACTTAAAAGGTAAATCCCGGGGGGCGGGCGGGGGACTCTTTTGTGAAAGAGACGGGAATGCTTGTCGAAAAAATTTGAATTAAACCCCCAAAGGAGAGCAATCTGTGTGTGGCTCCCCGGGGGGTACTCTGGGATCAAAGTGACGGTGATGATCGAATGGAGGCAAAACTCAGGACCCAAAAAATCCCTAAGTCTCCCGACATTACCCAAAAAAATCCCTGGACCAAAAAAAAAACGCCCAAAAAAATCCCTAGTCAAATTACCCCTAAATTGCCAAGGCCGCGCCAAGGCACTTTAGTTTGATTTTAATACCCAAAAAAATCCCCTATTTAAATCAAGTCACCCCAAAAAATACCTGCCAAATTCTCCTACCCAAAAAAATCCCGGAATTGAAAATTTCGACCCCAAAAAAATCCTTCGCACATCCCCGTCACTTGGATCCCGGAGTACCCCCCTGGGGTGTGGCTTAAAGGTCAAATGCAACGAAATTTGATCAAATTTTATTTAAGACTCGTTTTGACTTTAAATGAAAGGAAATACTGTGAATAATCATAATCTGAAGTTTTTTAACGATTTGGTTAAAACGTCGCTGAGATATTCGATGTTAAAGACAGCCCTTTATCTTCGCTTCACAAACGGAACGGTTCGGAAAAGCTTCGGAAAATTGTCGGAAATGGATTTTGTGACGTCACATGTGGCGAGCTTCGACGCGCGAAGATGCAGCAAAGTGCTGTTGTCTCTACCAGGTCTGCTGCACCTTTTGGCATTTAAAATCCCGATAAAGCCGGATGACCATTCGAAATATCTTCTTAAAGACGAGGAGCGATGCAAGGAATGGTTGAGATCGACGAAAAAGAGAGGATGTGTATGCCAAATGCACGCTGGCTTTGCTCAGCAAATACAATATCATCCGACATGTTTTTCTCAGAAAGCTTCCAGCAGAATCTTGCACTTTGGTCCGAGTTCCAGCCCTATATCAACGAAAATACCCCCGACTGAACATTGTTGGTGCCCAAGAAAAGGTTTATATTTTCATGTAAACTACATGTATATGATGAGTTTGTTCACTTGTAAAGGCCGATTTACCTGATTCATTTGTTGTTCAGATCTGCATTAACCCCATTTCAGTCCAGTACAATGACTGTTCCATTGCATAGCACTCATAATAAGTCAAGTATAAGTCAAGTGAACTACTGGCTCAGGAGAACCTACAACCAGATTGTAGGTGTGTCATGACAATTTATTTCTGAAATTAACTCTTCATAATTTTGTCTACCCCAAATCTGTTGACCTTTTACAAATTCCTCAGTAACAGCTTTAGGCATACTCCCTTTCAAAATCTTTTTGGGTATTTTTGGTGCCCAAGACCCCCTCCCCACTTGCTGGGGGTACTCCCATACTCCCATAGACTTTCCAAAAGTTGTTCGCTTCTGGTGGTAGTAGACCCCAGTGCGAACCCGGTGCGGAGCCCTCGCGCTCCGCTCTTGAGCTCTCGGGCTTCGCGCTCTGTGAGCTCGACTTGTAAGCAAGCCTAATTTTCCCATATATGAGCTTGATAGGAAAATGCATGTGTGCTGCTGTTTGTTTTTCAAGCAGATGAGTTTAAGATGAAATAGTGATACAATAGTTTGGGGTAGGGTAGGGATTTTCAGTGTATAGTCTAGCATACTATGATAGGGTACTGCTGAAAATGGTCTGGGATAGGGTACGGTTACAGAGTCCCACCAGCACACCCCTACTCAAAAATATAAAGAGTACCCCCCCCCCCCCCCTTTCCTCGAGGTGAAAGAGTATTGTTTTTAGCCATTCTGAAATTGGGTATTTTTAAGATTATCAATTTCTTTGTAAACTTGGAAATAGTTTTTTGAAGCACCTACTGTTTGTATTCATACTGTTGTATTCATCCCTTGGTCTGAGATAAGGTGATAAATTACAAGCAGTGCATGCAGAGGCTATAATGTCTCCTTCGGGGGTCTTGGAAAATCACTGCACTTAGTTTGATTGTCATCTAGCTGCTTATCATTTAGCTCGTTTTTAAGCTATAAGCACTTAAAGTGAAAATTAAGGGTAATTTTTGATAGATTTTACTGTTGCTATGGTTACCATTGACAAACTAAAAATGACCACAACTTGTTCGGCAATGATGGTACATTTGTTTGATAAAATAATTGCAGCATTAACTGACAAATAATTAGTACTGACCCATCATAGTAATAGGCTGGAAAGTACTAGAAACTGTTATCAGCTTCTTACACATGCATTCAGTGAACTTGCATAGCCATCTCTCTGCATCCATTTGTTAACATTGTCTTTCGACATCGTCTTAAAATGTGCTGTTTTAAGTGACCGATACTGGTGTTGGTTTCATGCAAATGAGCGCACAAAATCAAAAGGTCATGCTAGTGGGCTGTGATTGCTTGATTTGGATCTGTGTTGTTTGTACATGTTTACCATGTCCAAAGATGGATGTTGACAAAGGGGCTATGCATTGACGTCCGACCCCATCCAACCATAACAAAAGAACATATTACCCGTTAATAGTACCAATAAATGTACAAAACAATGAAGCTGACATAAAAAAGACAAATTGCATGAACAACTTTATATAAAAATAAATAAACCTTTATTTAGACATGGAGAGGATTAAAGCTAGAAGCTTGTGGGGCAGTGTATAATTTCTTAATCAAAATGGAATTTGGAAGTGTTGATTTTTGTGGAGGGGAAAAACTGGAGAACCCAGAGAAGAACCCTCAGAGCAAGGCCGAGAACGAACAACAAACTCGACCCACATATGATGCCAAATCAGGGAATCGAACTCGGGCCAATTGGTGGGAGGCAAGGACTCTCACCACTGCGTCATCCCTGCTTCCTAGCATATTTTATAATACCGGTAATGCAGCTTTGACAAAATCTCATGATGATGTGTAAGCAAGGACACTGAAACACAAAACTAGGTGTAAATTTTCCCTGCTACATGTCCCAGGGTCAGGTCCTGTGTCAGCACACAAGTTAGATCTTATAACCTGGGTCTTAAGAAATGCAAGTTGCCATAAATTACTGTTGAAATTGTTATCTTCGACCTACACCCCATCTACTTAAGACAATTCCCTTTTCAGAGAATCGTCAGTAAAATCAACTGAAAAATGTAAGGGCCAGATTACAAGATAATCACCTATTGTAGGTTAATAATTCGGCAAATAAAGAGCAATATTAATACCAGGCATAATTCTGATTGAAGCTAAAAGGCCACGCAGTCACGGTATTTAATTTCAATCTTTGAAAATAAATTATTTGGCTGAGGGGAATGAGTTTAAAGCTTCTAAAGGTTTAATTGATTCTTCAAGGTGTGTTGTTTTAGAGAACACACTCAGCTCAGCTCGGGCTGATACAAATAATTCCACATTGCAATCCTTTCGAACAAAAGCAAGACAATACTTCAACTTAAGATTCAACTATTTATTTATTTCAAATTCTTTTAAAGCCGTTTCCATTATATTTATTAGGCTCACCAATATATGTGGCCATATTCCTTCGTTGTTGGTGCATGTAGATGTTGCCGGATTTAAACGCCATCTTGTTCACTCGCAGAGTCGGAATTAATCACTCCAGAAATAAATTTATTCCTTGCCAGATGCCGTTAGTTCGAACTGATATGGCTGTATTTAGACTTTTCGAAGGCTTGAATCAAAGTCTTCATCGGTTTCAACTAACGGCTGTTTCAGAAACTCTGGAAATCCATCGAACAAACCCAAGGATTTGCAAGGATCGCTCAAAACACGTGAAAACTTGCTCGCCACACCTGACGTCACAAATACCTCTATTCGATTCCATTCCACGCGCGGCCATTTTTGGTTCGTTTTCGTGAAGTCTTCGGAAATCGTCGGATTTTCATCTCCTAAGCGCCACAATTCGCACAAAAACCATTTCTGAGAGTTTATTATCATTAGTACCTTCATAAACGACAGGTTTGCGGACAAAAGAAAAAATTTCCAATTTCGTTGCATTTGACCTTTAAGCTTAAAATAAAAAATAAATATTGTCGTTTTGTCCTGAACACCCTGAAAGAACAAAATCAGTAATTTACAAACAATATACATTAAATTTGTCTCCACTTCACAACAAATAAGCACACAGCTTAAGGACAAATAAGTTTATTTAGGAAGGCGGCCTGGCAAGAACCAACCCAAACCACGATACGTTACAGCAACTGCAAAAACTAGCATTAATTACGTTACATCAAACAGTAAACTTCTCCTTGATAGATGGAACCGACCCTTTGGCTATGTCACTAACATAGAGTCAAAGTGGACTCCTGTGAATCGTCTCGCGCCAAGAAATATGCGAGTGCGCACTTAACGGGGACTAAACAAGCTTAACATATCTAACTGAAAGAAGGGCTGGGTGGTCCACTACTTTGGACCAAAGTCCCCTGAATGCAAGAATATTGAGCCAGTAAAGCAAATAAAGTTACAAACATGCAAATGCAGGACTGCATCTCAATAAGCTAAAACAAACCCGTAAGTGCACGAACTTAACAGGAACTAAACAAGCTTAACATCTCCACTTCTTCGGACCAAAAAACCCCACATACAAACTTGCAAGCCAAACTTCGTGTACAACTGCCAGTTAGGCTGTGGGGAGTCCACTACTTTGGACCATAAAACCCCACATAGAAAAATGCCATTTTAGCAAGGCTAACAAACTTGCAAAGTGAACAAACTTCGTGTACAACTGCCAGTTAGGCTGGGGGAGTCCACTACTTTGGACCATAAAACCCCACATAGAAAAACGCCATTTTAGCAAGGCTAACAAACTTGCAAGGTGAACAAACTTTGTGTAAAACTGCCAGTAAGGCTGGGGAGTCCAAAACTTTGGACCAAAAACCCCACATAGAAAAACGCCATTTTAGCAAGGCTAACAAACTTGCAAGGTAAAAAAACTTTGTGTTAAACTGCCAGTAAGGCTGGGGAGTCCAAAACTTTGGACCAAAAACCCCTGAATACAAACATATAGAGCCAGTAAAGCGAATATAGAGTTGCGAGACAAACAACGTTTAATTTGCATGAACTGCCAGACGGGCTCAAAAAACTACAGAACTGAAGCTACAAACTTCTCCGCAAGCGGCCGATAGGGCTACAGAGCGAGTACAAACCGCAAAAAGTAACAATAAGAAAACAACTCATACTGAAGCACAACGACATTACGCTGTGAGTCACTTACAGAAAAAATAAAAAACTATAACAATCCTGCTGTAACCGCTAGACAAAATACAGAATGCAAATACAAATAAATAAACTAACGGAGCTAAGCAACCGCATAGTATGAAAACGCGATTAGCACGGAGGCCAGAAAAACCTGCCATAAAAAACCCCGTAGGGAAAAAAAGAGACAGGAAACCTGGGTAGGAACCATGGCTCATGCTCCAACGATTGGTAGCCCATCCTACGAAGGCTTTACAAATAAAGTCCAAGTTAGTCGACAACAAGGCGGAAGAAATCTGAACTCTGAAAAACTAAAAATAAAAAATAAACGGAGCCCTGAACAGGGTTGGTTCAGAGGCCTAGATGTCTATCACGTGCTTAACACCCCCTTATATACCCCTGGTAAACCACCCATAATGCACCGGCCTGGGGCCCAGGCCGTGTTGTGTCCCGTGCCGGCAAAATAGTTATTTCAGCCTTCTTCGCAAGCTCATTCGTCAGAAATAACATTTTCACAAAAACAATGCTACCCGTCCACGGACACGAGAGGTCTTTCTTGTACAAAGGTCAATCAATGTCACCCAGCGGAATCAATCAGCGAACAATGACCATTTTAGTTAGTTTATCTTCTTTCATGTTATTTTGTTTGTTTTTTTTAATTTTTATTTTCTATAACTTTTTCTTCATTGCAAATACTCATCTTGCAACCTTATATCTACTTGTAACCTCTACTAGTTAACCATTAACGACAATTGTATATCTTTAATTCAAATTTTTAGAACCGTTATTTTTCTATTATCATGAAGACTAGCTCTGATATTTGAAATCTGATTAATATATTGGCCAGGAACAAAAATATGACATGAGTTGCTAATGTTTTAACATATAATATCCTTAGCAAGAACGAAACACATTTTATCAAAAAAATGTCGCAGAAAAAGCGCAGGTTGTTTGTCAGCGCTTTTACACTGGAACGTCTTGTTTATCATTTGCTTAAAACAGGTTTTGTATTCATACAGATCTCTTTCCTGCCCAAAAAGATCAACGTCTTCAGCTTAACTCATGTAGCCACAGAAATATAATGATCCATATGTAATTTCTCCACACCTAATCAACACATAAGCAATTAAACTGCTAATGAGAATCACTAATAATTATGATCCCATCTATACAGTTGCCGTGGTATTAAAATAAATTCTTCCGACTAGTTTTAAAAGAAATTTAAAAGGACAACAAGGGCAAATTGACAATAGGGCTAAAATAAATTTAATATTTAAGACCAATTACATATAAGAAACGCTCATGCTTTTTGATAGCCAGCGTTTTAAAAAACAAATAATTTTTGTAATTTTTAGTGCCGTCAATGCCCCATTCTTTCATGGTATTACTTCTAAGTGAAATTATTTCCCTTTAAAAGGGAACTTCAGGTACTCAATATCTATTTATATAAAAATTCTCATGGTTTCTATAGTTACTTTTGCTTTTGTTTTAGTGATGCTGCCATTCAAAATTGAGCTTGAAAAAGAGCTAGGTTTGGCAGTTTTTTTCTGTATCTTTAAAAAGCTGATCTGCTAATTTCTCAAATATACGGATATTTTTTATACTCGCCTGAAAGTTAGGCACAACATTTGGACTGCCAACTGAGGCGACTGTTTTTCTTTGGGTCGAGATGCAGCTCTCACAAAGTCTCACATGAGTGGCTCGCTTCCCTTTGAGAGAACAATAGAACAAACGACAGAACAATGCCCCTGGTCCTAAAAAACAACTGCTACACTACAGGACCAGTAGAATTACAAGATTACAAGAGCTGCTACATACACTACCTTCTTAGTAGTATCAGTCGCTTAATTGCACAGAAATCCCTAACAAAATCGAAAAAACTGAACGACACCATATGGGAATTCAATTTTACTCATCTGTTTGAAATGCGAAGAAGAATGTAATGATTTTAAAATCTTTGGAATTGTTGCCTGCATACGGTACAAATTAGTAGTTGCTACTTTCGTTCGAAAACAATAACTTTCCAATTTTAGAATTTTTGGCCACAGGTGAGATGATTTTTTTTTATAAATACAATGCTCAAATTAGAAAAACACAATTCAGCATAAAAGCTAGAAAATTATTGTTTTAGAAAACAGATGTTAAAAAGTTTAACCGTCTGATTGAAAGCTTACTGAACTTGAGGACATGTTATATGTTTGAACATCTCAATCAACAGCCTCTGGATGCCGCTATTCCTTTGGTAAGCACTGCACATAGATCGCAACGGCTCATGCAGAACCGATTTTTACGTTCTCCTAGAGTACTTCAGAATCTTTCAGCCATTAGGTTCTGACGACGAATCTGTCCAGAGCACGCGATCTTGGTGCTAACCAAAGGAATAGCGGGCTTAAAGGTAAATATTGTGACCTCGTGATCAGTTAACCCTTAGAATCCTAAGGTTCTGGTATTTTTTAAGCAGTTTTCTGGGCTTAAACTAATCTGTCGAATTTCGTGATTGCATATAAGAAGCTCAAGTAAAAATGTGTGCTGTTTCAAAACACTGAGGGCTCAAAGTTTCATTGTGACGTCAGCATTCAACCGTTTCTTTCTTGTTGAGCGAGCATACGGGCTCGAATCTGGCGAATATTTCGTTTATAAGTGTTTTTTCGAGTCATTTTCCGCTGCAGAAGCCCCCAGGCTGGCATCATTAAGCTAGAATGGTGGGTAGAGGCCAGCATCTGAAAGAAACCAGAGGTGAGAGATGATTTTGTCTTGATTGGAACGCCAGAAATATTCGAATCGAAAGATGGCGGTTCATTGGTAAAGTTGTCTCTCTGGCCGTTCTGGGGGTGGATTCCAAGACCTGCCAAGGCATTTTGGACGAGTTCTGACTTCCAAAGAATGCAATCGGTGCAACATTTTGCCGGCAGGATTGGGTGGCTCGACACTTATAAAAAATATATGGAATAAAGGTAGGAAGCCTTTCATAGACCGTGTGACCTTTGTTCAGCGTTGTGTGAGTGAGTGTTGTAATTTGAGCGTCACAGCGGCCGTTGCGTAACAGCGAAATTATAAGGATTTGTATGGGAAATAACGATTCCTGCTTTAATTTAAAAATGCGAGCTAGTTTTTAATAAAAAAAACCTACCTAAAGTCCTATGTCTGTTGTTCTTTCTCCTATGTGGTTTTTGGAGCGATTTAGCGCGATTCCAGTGAGTTTAGTTCCATTGCCTCTCTCTCTATATATCCTAGAGAGAAAGGCAATGGAACTAAAACTCACTGGAATCGGGCTCAATCGCTCGGAGGTGACTCGATCTAAATACGATTCGTGTGACGGGTACAGATGCTTGGCGAAAGAAAAATTGCTGCTGCCCAGTTGGTGACGTCCTGATACTCTCTGAAAGTGGCCCTCTCCTGGCGTGATGCCACTTGATCCAGCGGGAAGAAGGTCGTTCTTTATTATCGACCCCAAATGTTTGCAACGAGTACCATGTCATTCTTTTTCCCAGTTGAGGCAAATGTCATTCCATGCTGCTCGTGTGTCTTCGTCGAGGGTGCTACAATTACGTTTAACCCTATTCAGACCGGGGGAGCTTTTGAAGACCGCGCTGACTTTGAACGCTTATACCTTTTTCAAGATTTAACTAAACGCTGCCATACTATCTGAGTTTTTCTAAAATTTATCTGGCAATAATTTGGTAGGGTTGGATCATGTGTCAGGAACTTGACATCACCATGGCAACGGCATTTAGACAGGCATGTTTTCCCAAATTTGTAATTTTCGTGTTTCTATTAATGAAAATTAACTTTAATGGAATTATTTTAACCCTTTTACGGTTTTTAAGTACATTTTTATTGATTTTGTGTATTAAGCAGTAACTTTTGGTGGTTTTCTGGCATTTTTAGTTAAACAGTCACGAAAATCCACACTAAAAAAAGGAATTTTCTTTCCATGGTTTTCCAAAAAATACCTGAATATTATTAGAATCGTCTGTGAACGCCTTTGCTCCGCCCACAAAGAATGATTTTTATTATTATATTATCATATTATCATTGTTGTCTTCTTTGGGATTTCCTTGTGAGTGGGATTCCTTTAACTTCCTTTCTTGCCTATTAAGTTGGCTAACAACACTAACGTTTAGCCATGCATGTTTTCAAATCACAAACTGCTTACTACAGCGAAACATGCCGCTTTTCTCAACCTCTTTGAAGGCCACTTGGGTGCTCGTGACTGATTGTCTTGACTCGTTAATTTTTTTGACATGTGAAGAAAACTATTGGTGTTTGAACGGATCGCATTCATCACACGTACAGAATTTAACTTGCAACGCCATATTGTCTAAAACTCTCGTTGAATATATATTCAATAAAGTTACAGATTTCTTCAAAGTAATATTTTTTTGATTTCAAATGCATATTTGTTCTAGCGTCGCAACTGATGTCATGTACATGTTCTGAAGAAATCTGAGGGGCACGAACATCAGGGAATGGACGACAACGTTGCGTGCAGACTCGACGTTCAAGTTGCAGCAATTGACAGGTACACGATATTCCAGCATTTCAGGTTCGCCACCCATTAGGTCGTACTGGTGAAGGGTGTGCTTATGTGGTTCATAGCTTGCGGGTTTACAGTAGGCCTTTACAAGGACGCACCATTGTTGCGATCCAGAATTGACTCGCTCTGAATACGCTTCTTGTGACGCGTAACGAACGCTTGGGGAGACGAAAATAGCAGCTGCCCAGTTAGAGACACCCCGGACCTGTACACCGAGTTTGATGTGTCCTTTCGGTATTTTGATTCCATCTGAATTACCGGGAAGAAGGCCCTTCCTTAGTATCGACTTCAAACATTCGCAACGTGTGCCATGCCACACTGTTTGCCAGTTGCGGCAAATATCATCCAGCTCTGTTCGTGTGTCTTCGTCAAGCGTGTTTCGATCTCGTATAAGTTCTTTCGCTATGACTTCCCCATTGTACTCCATAACTCGCACACTCCTAACAAGATTCTTTTCTCTGAGCTCTGCAGTAAGAAACAAAATATCGTCAGCCGACGCAGTTTGTATTAGACCTCGTATCTCGGGTGTGGCACTTTCGTCCAGTGGAGTATTTCCCCACTGGTTCTTGATGTCGCTTTTTGCTTCATTCTGGAGTAAAAGTCTAACGATCTGCGTGTGACCGAAGTACGCTGCACCATGAAGGGGCGTGCGACCATTACTTTACACTTCATTGATGGGCGCACCATTCAATAAGAGTAGCTCACAGGTATCATAGAAGCCTGACCTGCTTGCGATGTACAACAGGGACCGTCCGTGCTCGTCCTTGTCTTCAACAAGATGTTTTCTTGTTAAAGGGGCAATCATGGAGTCAAGCCTCCTTGTGCTACCGCATGCTGCAAATACGAAGTGGTCAGGTCTTCTGACGACAAAGTTGTCCGTGCCAGGTATTCGCATGTACCTGTCAGTTGAAGTGAGTCTATGGTAGGCTACAGATGCCATCGCACGATTCTGGCGCTCCGGTTGGCTTATCTTAGTCCTAAAAGCTGCCTTGATATCCTTAAAAGGAACCTCAGATGAATGGAGGCCCAGCACTTGCCATGGATTTATGGGTCCGGAAATGTCAACCGGGCCCTCTTCTTCAGTACGGTAAGATGCCATGCGTCTATTGTCGCTTCTGAAATCTGAATAGATCCAGGGTATGGCTCAGTTCATTCCCCATCTAAAAATATGTGCAACACACCGAGAATGATCAGAAAAGAAAGATTTCGCGTAACTATCAGGTGGGGGAAGGGGGGTTCTAAAACAAGTACAGAGGTTTTGGCCGCCTTAACTTTAACTTAATCTGTTTCAAGATGTCTATGTGGTAACACAACTCGTTTACCCTCCTTAGGCCCCGCCGGCTGAGGCTCCGTCCACACTGACCCGGGTAAATTTGAAGACGGAGAAATTTGAAAACGCCGGGTAAAATGTTTTCCGTCCACATTAACCCGGGTTAATTTGAAAACGATACGCTCTCATTGGTGAGCGTTTTTGAAAAGCTCCGTTTTCGGTGACCGAAAACGCCGGTTCAATGTGGACGGTTGGCATAACCGAAGAAAAAAAGATGCGTTATTAAACGTACCCGGGTCAGTGTGGACGGGGCCTGAGACTTCGAAGGACTCTGGGACGACAATGGATAAAGAGGAAATTTTAATAATTAATTTTTATTTCAACGATTAACCCTATTTAGACCGGGGGGGGGGGGGCTTTTGAGGCCCGCGCTGACTTTGAACTTTTATAACTTTTTTAAGATTTAACCAAACGCTGCCAAACTTTTTGAGTTTTCCTAAAATTTATCTGTCAACAATTTGGTAGGGTTGGATGATGGGTCAGGAACATGACATCACCATGGCAACGGCATGTTGACAGGCATGTTTTCCCAAATTTGTAATTTTGCGTGTTTCTGTTAATAAAAATCAACTTAAATGGAATTATTTTTACATTCTTACGGGTTTAAAGCACATTTTTATTTATTTTGAGTACTTTGCAGTGATTTTGGGTGGTTTTCTGGCATTTTGGAAAAATTTTGAAATCCAAGATGGCGGATCCAAGATGGCGGCTGTTTTGACATCATGATGTAATTGTCACGTGATATGACGTCACCATCCCACGTGACGTATACCAAAAGAAAGATTTTCAGACATACAATACATCCTATAGGTTTCATGGTGATTGCTTAAATATTCTGGAAGCTACATAGGGGGGGCTTCCGAAGCCCCCCCCCCCCCCGTTCTGAGAAGGTCCAAAAAAAGCCCGGTCTGAATAGGGTTAAGAATTTTCTGTCGATACTTTAGGAAGAGGAACCGTACAAAGGATGAAATAACATCTAACCCCCTCCCTACCTCCGTTGAATCTAATAACTAAAAAACGTCTTCAGCTCCCTGTTGCCAAATACAAGATAACGACAGTCAATATTTTGTGAACTACGTGTATATGGTTATCAAAAGTATTGAATTGTTGATGTTGTTGTCCATAACAGAGTCCTGTTAGAATTGATTTACAAGTTTTTAATCAAAAGAACTCTCTATTTGACTCGAAAAGGAAAACAGCTAAATCCTGAAAGCAGTATCAAGTTTAGCAGACAACGCAATTTGCATATAAATTAATTCGCAACTTTTTTTACGAAAGAATGCAAAGATCGAGACCAAATAATTCGCCTACTTTAGCCGCTTAAGAATTGTATCTCGGTGAATTTCTATGCATCTTCCTGTATTTTCGACTTTTTACGGTGAAATATAACAATGAAAACATTTTTATGGAAAACAATTAAAGTTTGCATGCTTAACAACCTCATTTCCATAATGTGTGTTTAAGATTCGCTGAAGCACAAAAAGTCTGAAGTCGCAGTGATCAAGGAAGATAAAAGCACAAGGTATTTTTAGATTTCTATGCTTCCTGACATCTGTTTTGCAGAATTCAGCTGGAATGCTGAATAATTTGGTCTGGACTTTGGAAATAATGGCCAGCAAAGACAAGGTACATGTACTTCAAGGCATGTTAACGAATCGAAACAAAAAGCGATCTGATGGTTGCTGATATACAAATTTTCCGGATTACGTAAGTGAGACATAAAAAAAATTGACATGCGTTTCCAATTGAAACGGAAATAATAATAATTTTCTGTTGTCAGTGTTTGGTGGTTTTGCGCGCCGAGCTGGTCAACTCAGTTGTGCATTTTTTTCGTGCAAGCGAAGTTAAAAATTAGGCATTTTACAGCTTTGACTGTTACGGACTCTAGCTAAGTAAAATATTTTAACGTATTTCCGATCGCGACAATTAAAGTCGTTGCATTACTTATGACCCAAGATAGTTCACTGGGAAGAGTTTGAAGAAAAACCTTTTTCCGACCCTAAATGCAATGGAAAGCCCAGTTACGGAAACTTAATATTGTTAATATTATTGTTAATATTCTTAATATTGTTGGCCATCACGCCTTATAAAGACTACGGATGCTTCTTTCCTTCGATAAATGTGCAATCGTCGGAACTGTATTTGACGTTTGCCTGATACTCAATAAGGAGGTTATACACCACACTCAACAAAAATTCCGGCTTGATGCTGTTTACATTTCCTCAACTTATTACACGAATCAATCAAAAAATGAAAACAGAAACAGTTCTCACCTTTTAAACGAACGCAAACGCAGCTACTCACTGAAATGACAGCAAACTTTGATAAGTTGGAACGCGGGACTTTTCCCGTGCACCGTCAAAACAAACATGACGCTCCAGGGGGGTGCCACAGGAATTCAGTCATTCTAATGAATCATATGTGTATTCTTGTGATAATAAAGCAGTTCATATTATGCTTTGACCTGTACCCAAACGATCATATATAGTACATGATTCTACTTATATCAAAATCATCAGTATGATGTTAAGGCGTGTAAAAATCATGTCTGGAATCCTAGCTATGAATTAAAGCCTATGATTCATATGATTGGAAAATCAAGATACTGTTAATCATCCATTATTGGTTTGGAAGTCCCTGCTGTAAAGATTACTTTTAGTAGGGAAGGGTCATTTGGATAGATGTACCAGTATGGCTACTACAACTTTTCTTTTCTTTCTTCGTAGCTGCTCACTTGAATGACGGCAAACGGTAGGTGGAAACGCGGGACTTTTCCCACTTGCTATCAAAAAAGCTAAGAGTGACGCTGTAGGAGACGGAAAGCACGAAAAACAGTAAGAGGCTTTCATTTTAAGAAATTTGGTCGGGTACAATAGGCTTTTTCTTGCCTGATACGTTTACATGCAACTGCACAGAAATCTCTAGCAAAAAAACAAGACGTTATGGGAACTTAATTTAACTTAGTTGTTTTTGAGAAAAGAAGTCTCATGCAAAGACAAATAGGTTTTAGAAACATTGAGGTTGTAGCCTGCATACAATATTGAATAGCAGTTTCTCCCACTAGCTACTTACTTAACACTATATACTAAGTGAGTTACATCTTGAAATTTCAAAATTCCGCATGCAAACTTACGAAATTTCAAGATTTTGCATGCAAAATATTTATATTTCAAGTTATCCATACAAAATCTTGAAATTTCAAGATTTGGTATGGAGAGTGCGCCAAAGGGGAGTCCAGCCGTCTTAGACCAAGGCCTGTATCTTTAAGCTGAATGTCACTGTCGACTGCATGGAATGAACACCGAATCAAGTAACTATGAACCAACCCAAACATGAAACCAGCCGCAGTCAACACCAAATAGACAAGAAAAAGTGGTAAAAAAATTAAATGTTAAGTGAGAACTCCTGAGTGTATAATTTGTTGAATTACACGTTTTAGCAAAGAAATAGCGCTGTAAATCATTCGTTATTACTGAAATATTGACGTTCCTTAGTCAATCGCCCCCTTGATCAATATACAACCCTCAACATTTTGAAGTTCTTCTGACATCCTACAAAGTGGCTAGACACCACGCTCAATGCCGACTTGATCTTCTGTCGCATTTCCTCGAAGTATGAAATGGACCATTCAGAAAAATGAAAAAAGAAACAGTTCTTACCTAACGCAAAGCTTTCGTTTTTGAGAATAACGACAAATGACAGATGGAAACGCAAGAATGTTCCCATTCATAGTTGAAATAAATTATACAATTACTATTTATTTTAAATTATTATTTGTTTCATTGGCTGCTTTGAGAGAGCGTTGGCCAACAAACACACTAATCAAGCAAAAGTGATCAAAGACTTTGATTGACAAGTTCACGTGACAGGGTTTGCAAATCGACTTATCGCCATAACTTACTGAGAACATAAGCGAAAGAGAATTAACCGCACGCGTTAAACGTTTTAATATCCCGGATAGTAAGAATTCTATGTAACCAATTATTTTTCTTGTATAAGGGACCGGTCATAAACTACAGTGAGGGGAGGGGGGGGGGGGGGGGACTATGAAAATTTTCTTTTTAAGTGCTGGTTTTCAGTGGCCCACCCCCGCGTTATGTGACAAAATCCAGTAATGTGGATAGGTACATATAGGGAATATTGGCTTACCACTTTAGTCAGAATCTCCAAAAATATCCTCGAGATCAAAAGTTTGAAACTTGTCTGTGTCAAAATCCCTGAAATACTGTTTAGGGCATTCTGGTAGAATTTTTGTACCGTTGTATATGTAGTCTCTGCAGTTTAAAGGGATACTTATAGTTGGTGGTTTTGAAGTAATGATGTTTGGTCCAAAGCAAAGTAGGGGGTCCGGGGGAATGCTCCCCCAGAAAGATTTAGATTTTTAGAAACTCAGAAATACTATTTTAGGCATTCCGGTAGAATATTTGTATCACTGTAGATGGTCTCTGCAGTTTAAAGGGATAATAATAGTTGATGGCTTTGAGGTTATAATGTTAGGTATGTAGCAAATTAAAGTAGGGGGTCTGTGGGATGTTCCCCCAGAAAATTTTAGATTTGTAGATGGTCTCTGCAGTTTAAAGGGATAACAATAGTTGGTGGCTTTGAGTTAATGATGTAAGGTACATAACAAAGAAGTGGGATTTGAGGGATGTCTCCTGGGAAAATTTAGATTTTTAGAACCTCAGAAACGATGTTTTAGGCATTCTGATAGAATTTTTGCAATATTATAGATGCTGTCAAATGAACAATTTAACCATGACCCACCCCTAATGAATTGCATTATTTTTCCTGACCCACCCTTTTTGACATGTTGAAAATAGGGACCCACCCCCAATTTTTCATAACCCCCCCCCCCCCTGTACTTTATGACCGGTCCCTAATTTAACAAAGTATGGGTGTGGGCTGCTTTGTTTAAAACGTCGGTTTGCTGAGGAACAAAACAATAACTTTCCCATTTGAGTTTTCTGGCCACAGGTGCCGGTGTGGCGATTTATTCTTATTAGAAAAAACATTAAAATTGAAATATTAATATAGTAGTATATAAAAGGATAATAAGCTTATATAAACCAAAGTGATAATCCAAACAAATCCAATCTGTTCCAAAGTGTTCCTAAATTATTCGACGGACCATTGTTTTGAATACACATTCCTTGTAGCGTATATTCTTATGGCCATGGAAATTTAAGAGCTAGTAAGCCAGTATTGCTCAAGATTGCTCAGCATTCTAATTTGCGGTGGTTTAAGCTTTTTTCCATTCTTGATTTTTTTCCCATGCCAAAGTAACAAAAGCTAATGGGGAAGCTGATTGGACCTATCGCTTTTCCGTATTAAAAGTTGCAAATATATATACAGCAGATTACTTCATAGAGAGTGCAACGTCCAGATTTGTGTTCCGCTCGCTGCAAACATTTGGAAAACTCGTTCGTATCCTTTCAAAGCACCTCAAATGCTGTTATTTGTTCATATAAAAACGAAAGTTAAACCTTAGGTTCTGTTTAAATCACATACACATCGCTTTTCAAGCGAAATTGCTATAAACTAACGAAAAACAAGATACCGAACAACAATCTCTCCTAGGAAAAACTACTACTACAACTGCGTTGCTTTTAAAACTGAGAAAAACTTACAAATTATCGCATCGAAAAAGTCAACGCCATTAGCGAATCAACTTAAAAGAATTGCGAATTTTAAACAAAATTGTGTAAACTAACTAACAGTAACGAAACCCCACACTCAAAAATGTAATTCATCTTCAAGGTGTTACAAGGAATGTTTGAATATATAGATAGTCCGTGGAGACCTTGTAAGTTTTTCGCTTTCGTTTGTGTTTGCTCTGCCCTCAAAGAATGATTTTTATCATTATCATATATATCATTGTCGTATTTAGGTTTTGCTTAAGCAGGTTTCTGTTGGCTTTCTTTTTTCTATAACGTTCTGTTAACGCAAACTAAGAAACAACTCTAACGTTTAGCCATGTTTTTAAAAACAAACTGCTTACTACAGTGAAACTTGCCCCTTTCTCAACCTCGTTGGAGGCCACTTGGGTTCTCGTGACTATGATTGTCCTGACTCGTAAAATTTTTTTCACATGTTAAGAAAGCTATTGGCGATTGAACGTATCTCGTTCATCACACGTACAGAATTCTAATTACAACGTTTATTGTCTAAAATTATCGCTGTATATATAATTAATATTGCTACAGAATTTTTCTTCGTATTCTTTTTGCGAACTCAAGAGCATGGCCGTTTTATCATCAAAGCTGATGTGTTGATTCTCAAGAAAGCTGAGGCGCACGAACATCACAGAATACACGACGACATTGCGTGTATACTCGGGCCACAAATTGCTGCAAGGTACACGATATTCCAGCCTTTCAGGTTCGCGATCCATCAGGTCGTACTTAGGAAGGGTGTGCGTATGTTTTCCATAGCTGCCAGGTTTACAGAAGGGTCTGACAAGGACGCACCACTGCTGGGCTTCAGAATAGACTCGCTCTGAATACGTCTCGTGTGACGCGTAAAGAATGCTTGGAGAGACGAAAATTGCCGCTGCCCAGTTGCGAACGCCGGAAATCTCTACATCGAGTTTGAAGTGGTTGTCTGGCGGTGTAATACCAATTGAACCAGCGGGAAGAAGGCCTTTCTTTATTATCGGCTCCAAACATTTGCGCAGTGTGCCATGCCACACTGTTTTCCAGTTGCGACAAATATCATCCAGCTCTGCTCGTGTGACTTCATCAAGTGTGTTTCGATCTCGTATAAGTTCCTTTGCTATGACTTCCCCTTGGTACTCAATAAGTCGTACACTCCAAACAAGATTCTTTCCTCTTAGCTCTGCAGTAAGAGAGAAAATGCTGTCAGCCGACGCGACTTGTATCAGACGTCGTATCTCAGGTGTGGCACTTTCGTCCAGGGGAGTGTTTCCCCACTGGTTCTTGATGTCGCCTCTCGCTCCATGCTGGAGTAAAAGCCTCACGATTCGTGTGTGACCGAAGTATGCTGCACCATGAAGGGGCGTGCTGCCATTACTTTGCACTTCATTGATGGGGGCTCCATTCCATAAGAGTAACTCACAGGTATCATAGAAGCCTGACCTGCTTGCGATGTACAACAGGGTCCTTTTGTGCTCGTCCTTGTCTTCAACAAGATGTTTTCTTGTTATAGGGCCAATCATGGAGGCAAGCTTGGATGTGTGGCCACATGCTGCCAACAGGAAGTGGTCAGGCCTTCTGATGACAAAGTTGTCCGTGCCAGGTATTCGCATGTACCTATCAGTTGATGACGTGAGTATATGGTAGGCTACAGATGCCATCGCACGATTCTGGCGCTTTGGTTGAGTTGTTTTCATCTTAAAAGCCGCCTTGATATCCAGAAAAGTGACACTAGATGAATGGAGACCCAGCACTTGCCACGGGTTTATGGGTCCAGAAATGTCAACCCTGCCTTCTCCCTTACTTCGGTAAGATGCAGTGCGCCCACTGTTCCTTCGAAACATATTAAAATTGTATTGGTCTGGAATCACGGGCAAGCTGAGCTCACTTGGCATCTAAAACATAATCACAGAACTATCAGAAATGAAATGTTTTCTGCATCACTTTTTGAGTGATGGAATTCAGAAGGCTTTTTAAAATTCATTGAGAATTAATTTAACCCTCGGACGTAAAAGTGTGTGGGGGTGGGGAAGGGAGGTAGGATGCCACCCCCACGGTTTTTCGATATTTTAAAAAAAAAGATTTACTCTAAAATGCTAAAACTTTAAATTTCAGTAGCTGTTTATTCATCCCTTGCGGAAATTTTGACATGTCATCCATGTGTCTATGATATTTGACGTTGTCATGGCAACATCAAATTTACAGGCAGGTCAGGCCAAAAATCATCTTTTTAACATTTTTCTTTTTTTCCAGTTTTTTTTAAATAGAATTGTAAGATGTGTTTATTTTTACATTTCATAAGCATTTTGGTATGATTTTACAACAGATTTTGTTGTTTACTGAGTTTCTAACAAAAATTACGTCATCTTTTAAAGCAAGTCAAGGGCTTTCTACTCAGTGCAAAATAATTTCGCAGTGCCTTAATAGAAAGAAAACCCTGACCTCCCGAGGAACAAATGTTGTTAGACATAACTTTCTACTTCGTTTGTGTATGTATAATCACCCACGGTCGATTGCAACAAACGCCGAAGCAAGTAAAGAAAAGTCCTATATAATTCGTCGAATTTTGCGTTTGAGCAGAGAAGTTTAAATTCTCTTTAACATATTTTAGCGCCGTCTGTTACTCGATGATACTTAAATATAGAATATGTACCTTAATAGTCACTCTCTCCCCTTGACCAATTTGCAATCGTCAGCGTATTCGACGTTCTTCTAATATCCAAAAAATGCTTATACACCACGCTCAACGATAAACCAGCGTACGCTTGATACTTGCGATCGATTAATAAATGAATCCGGTGATCAGAAAGTGAAAATAGAACGGCAAACGGTTGGTGGAAACGTGGGACTTTTCCCGTGTACCGTTGAAACAAAAGTTACGCCGCAGGGGGCGGAGATCAGGACAAACAACAAAAGGCTCTACTTGCACAGAAATGTCTAGCCAAATCGAACAAAAAAATGAACAAGACCAAACACGAATTTTATTTACCTAACTTTTTTGTGAGAAAAAATGTCTCATGCAAAGGAAAATGGGTTTTAGGAAATTTAGCAAAGTTGAGGCTGTAGCCTGCATACAGTATAAAATGGCAGTTGCTGCGTTCGTTTGAATATTCCACAAGCTAATTACTTCAACGACACCATACTACATAGGCCTTATCACCGTTTTCGACGCCATCTTGACGAGTAGGCAAAGCGGGTAGAATTTAAAATGTTTGTATGGGAATCCGAGGGCAAATAATTATCTTGAATTCTGGACAACTTACTGAACTTATGAATTTTAAGTTAGGATGCTTGGCAATAGTTTTTATTCGCCAAGTTTGAAGATTGTTGCTGGGCTAGAAAGCGTTCAGTCGTGACGTTTTTAATTTTTTCATACATGTGTCTATATTTTTCCCGCGAACCGCGTCAATCATGCGGAAAAAAATAAAGACAAATGTATGGGAAATTAAAAACGTAACTGAACAAAACCCGCCAAATTGTGTTTTCTGTAAAATCAAGTCGCAAGGCTCCTGAATTTTTATCTTTCTTTGGCTATAAGACGTCCAAAATATACTCCATGCTGAAAATTTTCAGCTTGATGGCATCCTTCGTCTCTAGAATAATTAATGAAGCATTTTGAATTTCGGTGTTTTCATGCCACGCGGCATAAAGTCATCAAAATGGCTGCCAGAAGGCCATCATGCATGTTTTTCAAAACATGACTCATCCTGTGAATTTTAGCAATCTGAACAGTTAAAGTATGGGAAGAAGTGTTTATGTGAATGTTTGCCAGTTCAGGAGAGTGCATTGATCGCTTTTTATAGTAAAAGTTCCAAATGTTTTCATCAATTTCCGGGCGCCATATTTGGGCCACTCTGCAGAACACGAGTTTGGCGTTTTCATAATGAGATCTATAAATTTGTGTAGACATTTTGACGGATAACTCGATAACAAAATACCACATGGACTTGATACTTGTTCCTGAGTCTGTTCTTGTTAGATTAGCTATAGATCCTTCATAACAATTCAAATTCTTGACTATTTTTACTCAGTTGTTTCGGTTTTTACTTTTTGTTGCATGACGGTGAAAACTAGAATTCTAATTCTAAAAACACTTTGATCTGAACGACCTTCACTGTGTCGATCGGGTTTGGTGATCTTGGTTATGAAAATAAAAACACCATGGGATATGCTCATTCCTGGTACAAGAACGGAATACTAGTCGTGTTTCTTTAGCTGTACTGAATATAGTCGACACGTGCACAATGACCTCCCGAGGAACAAATATTGTTAGACATAACTTTCTACTTCGTTTGTGTATGTATAATCACCCACGGTCGATTGCAACAAACGCCGAAGCAAGTAAAGAAAAGTCCTATATAATTCGTCGAATTACGCGTTTGAGCAGGGAAGTTTAAATTCTGTTTAACATATTTTAGCGCCGTCTGTTAATCGTTGATACTTAAATATGGAATATGTACCTTAATAGTCAATCTCTCCCCTTGATCAATTTGCAATCGTCCGGCGTATTCGACGTTCTTCTAATATCCAAAAAATGCTTATACACCACGCTCAACGATAAACCGGCGTCCGCTTGATACTTGCGATCGATTAATAAATGAATCCGGTGATCAGAAAGTGAAAATAGAACGGCAAACGGTTGGTGGAAACGCGGGACTTTTCCCGTGTACCGTTAAAACAAAAGTTACGCCGCAGGGGGCGGAGATCAGGACAAAAAACAAAAGGCTCTACTTGCACAGAAATGTCTAGCCAAATCGAACAAAAAAATGAACAAGACCAAACACGAATTTTATTTACCTAACTTTTTTGTGAGAAAAAATGTCTCATGCAAAGGAAAATGGGTTTTAGGAAATTTAGCAAAGTTGAGGCTGTAGCCTGCATACAGTATAAAATGGCAGTTGCTGCGTTCGTTTGAATATTCCACAAGCTAATTACTTCAACGACACCATACTACATAGGCCTTATCACCGTTTTCGACGCCATCTTGACGAGTAGGCAAAGCGGGTAGAATTTAAAATGTTTGTATGGGAATCCGAGGGCAAATATCTTGAATTCTGGAAAACTTACTGAACTTATGAATTTTAAGTTAGGATGCTTGGCAATAGTTTTTATTCGCCAAGTTTGAAGATTGTTGCTTGGCTAGAAAGCGTTCAGTCTTGACGTTTTTAATTTTTTCATACATTTGTCTATATTTTTCCCGCGAACCGCGTCAATCATGCGGAAAAAAATAAAGACAAATGTATGGGAAATTAAAAACGTAACTGAACAAAACCCCAAATTGTGTTTTCTGTAAAATCAAGTCGCAAGGCTCCTGAATTTTTATCTTTCTTTGGCTATAAGACGTCCAAAATATACTCCCTGCTGAAAATTTTCAGCTTGATGGCATCCTTCGTCTCTAGAATAATTAATGAAGCATTTTGAATTTCGGTGTTTTCATGCCACGCGGCATAAAGTCATCAAAATGGCTGCCAGAAGGCCATAATGCATGTTTTTCAAAACATGACTCATCCTGTGAATTTTAGCAATCTGAACAGTTAAAGTATGGGAAGACGTGTTTATGTGAATGTTTGCCACCTCAGGAGAGGGCAGTGATCGCTTTTTATAGTAAAAGTTCCAAATGTTTTCATCAATTTCCGGGCGCCATATTTGGGCCACTCTGCTGAACACGAGTTGAGCGTTTTCATAATGAGATCTATAAATTTGTGTAGACATTTTGACGGATAACTCGAGAACAAAATACCACATGGACTTGATACTCGTTCCTGAGACTGTTCTTATTGGATTAGCTATAGATCCTTCATAACAATTCAAATTCTTGACTATTTTTACTCAGTTGTTTCGGTTTTTACTTTTTGTTGCGTGACGGTTAAAACTAGAATTCTAATTCTAAAAACACTTTGATCTGAACGACCTTCACTGTGTCGATCGGGTTTGGTGATCTTGGTTATGAAAATAAAAACACCATGGGATATGCTCATTCCTGGTACAAGAACGGAATACTAGTCGTGTTTCTTTAGCTGTACTGAATATAGTCGACACGTGCACAATGACCTCCCGAGGAACAAATATTGTTAGACATAACTTTCTACTTCGTTTGTGTATGTATAATCACCCACGGTCGATTGCAACAAACGCCGAAGCAAGTAAAGAAAAGTCCTATGTAATTCGTCGAATTACGCGTTTGAGCAGGGAAGTTTAAATTCTGTTTAACATATTTTAGCGCCGTCTGTTACTCGATGATAATTAAATATGGAATATGTACCTTAATAGTCAATCTCTCCTCCCCTTGATCAATTTGCAATCGTCAGCGTATTCGACTTTCTTCTAATATCCAAAAAATGCTTATACACCACGCTCAACGATAAACCGGCGTACGCTTGATACTTGCGATCGATTAATAAATGAATCCGGTGATCAGAAAGTGAAAATAGAACGGCAAACGGTTGGTGGAAACGCGGGACTTTTCCCGTGTACCGTTAAAACAAAAGTTTGAGATCAGGACAAAAAACAAAAGGCTCTACTTGCACAGAAATGTCTAGCCAAATCGAACAAAAAAATGAACAAGACCAAACACGAATTTTATTTACCTAACTTTTTTGTGAGAAAAAATGTCTCATGCAAAGGAAAATGGGTTTTAGGAAATTTAGCAAAGTTGAGGCTGTAGCCTGCATACAGTATAAAATGGCAGTTGCTGCGTTCGTTTGAATATTCCACAAGCTAATTACTTCAACGACACCATACTACATAGGCCTTATCACGGTTTTCGACGCCATCTTGACGAGTAGGCAAAGCGGGTAGAATTTAAAATGTTTGTATGGGAATCCGAGGGCAAATATCTTGAATTCTGGACAACTTACTGAACTTATGAATTTTAAGTTAGGATGCTTGGCAATAGTTTTTATTCGCCAAGTTTGAAGATTGTTGCTGGGCTAGAAAGCGTTCAGTCGTGACGTTTTTAATTTTTTCATACATTTGTCTATATTTTTCCCGCGAACCGCGTCAACCATGCGGAAAAAAATAAAGACAAATGTATGGTAAATTAAAAACGTAACTGAACGCTTTCTAGCCCAGCTACATCCTTCAAACTCGGCGAATAATAACTTTTGCCAGAATTCAATTTTTGTGGAAGATATTTGCCGTCGGATTCCCATACAAACACTGTAATTTCTACCCGCTTTGCATACTCGTCAAGATGGCGTCGAAAACCGTAATAAGGCCTATTACATAGCCTAAGAGCAGCCTCCCTTTTTGGCGGGTTTTCTGCGAGCGACAAGTCGTGACGACGAAATTTGATTGTCTTTGTAGTCTTTTAGCACTGCATTTCACTCGTTTCTCCTTAAATACCGAATATGTACATTAGTCACACTCTTCCTCGATCAATTTGCAGTGTTAATCGTGAGCAGTGTTTGGCGTTCTTCTGATAATTTTGACGTGACATCATCAAAACTGTAAAATCAAGTCGCAAGGCTCCTGAATTTTTATCTTTGTTTGGCTATAAGACGTCCTAAATATACTCCCTACTGAAAATTTTAAGCTCGATGGCATCCTTCGTCTCTAGAATAATTAATGAAGCATTTTAAATTTCGGTGTTTTCATGCCACGCGGCATAAAGTCATCAAAATGGCTGCCAGAAGGCCATCATGCATGTTTTTCAAAACATGACTCATCCTGTGAATTTTAGCAATCTGAACAGTTAAAGTATGGGAAGAAGTGTTTATGTGAATGTTTGCCAGTTCAGGAGAGTGCAGTGATCGCTTTTTATAGTAAAGGTTCCAAATGTTTTCATCAATTTCCGGGCGCCATATTTGGGCCACTCTGCAGAACACGAGTTTGGCGTTTTCATAATGAGATCTATAAATTTGTGTAGACATTTTGACGGATAACTCGATAACAAAATACCACATGGACTTGATACTCGTTCCTGAGACTGTTCTTATTAGATTAGCAATAGATCCTCATAACAATTCAAATTCTTGACTATTTTGCTCAGTTGTTTCGGTTTTTACTTTTTGTTGCGTGACAGTGAAAACTAGGATTCTAATTAAGGCTAACATTCGCTTGATTCATCGTACTGTTCACCGTTTCCACGAATTATTAAAAGACGAGAAAAAGAAAAGTTCTTACCTTAACGAGGAACGCAATGCTACTCACTTTCTCACAAAACGGCTACCGGCGGTGGAAACGCGGGGTCTTTCCGGCTTGTGGTTGAAACGACCCGACTTTAACAAAAGGAAGAGCCAATCAAATGGACAGTTTTAAAATTTCTTTATTAATACGAGAGTCTATAACGGTTGATTTCATTGGCTTCCCTTTGTTTAAATCTAGCCAATCAAATCATGTGTCCCAGGCCCACTTGTTTCTCGTGCAAGGGCTTCGCCGGCTAAGAAAGAGAAGCAACTCTGGGGACGAAAATGGTGCTAGCGGACCGAGGTTCGTCTAAATCTGGTATGGACAGAAATGCAAAGGGCCGGTGCCTTGGCATAGGAAGTCTGGCCTTCAAGTTTGATAGAAAGCGCTGCTTGAATAGAGTTTAATTTTTAAGTTTCCAGCGTTAATACGGAATACGGAATAAACAATCTATTTCAAATGATGATGATGATGATGATGATGATGATGATGATGACGATGATGATGATGATGATGATGATGCCGATGAAGATGATGATGATGATGATGATGATGCCGATGAAGATGATAACTTTAGGTGTCTGATATATGTAGCTGCATAGATACTTGTAAGCCAACTGGGGACACTTATCTAACACCTAAACCAAACTGAAAAACTCATAGAGGCTGCTATTAACATTTATTCCAACCTATAATACACATCTAAAGTTAATAAAATCTAAAGAAGAGGCTGATTATTGATTGATTATTCCAATCAAAAATCTAAAATCATAACCGACAGAGGTCACAACAGTCACTATTATTCTCTAGTATACTTGAAATGTCTAATAATGTAATAGCATTCTTAGAAGACTAAAGGCTGGGAGAATTATTTACCTTCTTCGTTTTTAACAATTAACATCGTTTTAAGTTAAGGGAGTGTTCCACCCCTTCCTTTAGCACATCAGGCCTGACCGCCATCCCCATCCTGTTTAGTCATTTCCACATAAAACTGCTCAAAAGGCAGGTCAGACAGCAGTGTATGCAAGAACACCAAAAACCATACCCACACTGACGTTCATATAAGGAATAACTTTTTAACAGTTATGTCACCTGGTATATTTATATATAACGAAAATATATATAAATAACGAAAAGCACAAAGACGTGTAGCTGGTTTGTTCACGTTCTAGGCTCAACAGAGCTTTGTGGGAAGAGCTGCTTGTGGCAGTATTTCAAAATCCGCCTAGCCTAGGAACTAATGCTTGTCTTATTTGCGGGAGAGATATGAGTTATGGACAGGGGGGGAAGGTGTCTCTTAGGAAAATGTTGGTTCAACATCACTGCCAGTATGACGTCACGCTTCGCATGAGTGATATTAAAGATGGCGGGCAAAGCGTCAATCGAGAAACGAGTTAAGAATGTGGCATTTTCCTCCGTTACCTTCCTTCATTTACTCAAGTCGATGATGCAGAGATGTTAGCGAATGCAACCGTCTCTCTTCTGGTATTTTTTGGTAGATGAGACGGTATATTCATTTTTTTAAATCAACTGAAACACCTTCGCAAAGGGTAGAATGTTCGATGAGATCTGTCAACAGGTCGAGCTTTCGAGGGTCCTATCACAGCGAATTTAATTTGTATTGTAACAGAAATAGGAGGTTTGGTACAGGATATACGGCTCTTGATGTACGTGCAGTATCAGACTTTCAGCATTTGTGGATCTTCATTCCTTTCCCCTTAAAGGTGAAAATCGGAGCAGTCAATAGTCAATTTATAGTTGGGCACCCATCCAAGTATTAACCCCGCCCGACAGGGTTTAATTTCGGCCATGTCGGATGGAGTCCGCGCTTTCACTGGGTATTATCGAAAAACAACACAGAACAACTTTACTCTAGTCTTTTTTAATCGGTAATTTTTTTACTACTTGTCTTCAGTTGCAACATTGTTACATTGAAAGGTGTAAACTGTTGCGGAAACGAATTTGAACTCATGTCTATTTCGCACAATACGTTTTTTCTCGCTGAAACCACAATGAAAGCGCTTACTCAATTCAAGCTGGCCGAAGTTAAGGCCTGCCGGGCGGGGTTAACACTTTGATGGGTGCCCGACTCGAAATACCCCGTGTTGTAAACTTTTCTTTTTCATTTTTTTTTTTCAGGAGGTATGCAATCAATGCAATGTAAGAGCCAACACGGCAAGGAAAGCCACAAAATACAACAGAACTGCACAGATACCAACAAAAGTACATGACAAAAAGGGAATGAATGCGAATAAAAAAAGATATGGAAAAAAAATTCTACACGGGATCGCGAAGCAACGATCGAGTGTTGACATATTCTGGATAAAAATAATACCTTGCACTCAAACGGAAAGGCATGAAGTTTGGCTAACTCAAGTGACACAGAACGACACAGAAATTAAACTTTAATAATCAAGGAGTAAAACCTCCTATTATGAAGCCGATTTGAGAAAAATGTTTGGGTGAAAAGGTGGATGTTTTTGATGGACTTCGCTTGACCCGAAGCAAAATGGCGGTCCGGCCTTCTGTCCCGTTAGAAGTTAAAAAAAATAACCAAATTACAGGATTACGGGCGCAATAAACGAGAAACAGATCACACACACAGACAGTTAAGTCATCAAACCGTAAACACTGGAAAGGAATTAGCGAATAATAGCGATATAAACACTAAACTTAAGCCTTTCTGGACCTCTGCTGTGGCGTACTCACGATTAATCCCGCTCATCTGACCAAACCGAGAGAATCGCTCGCCCGTTGCCATGTGACGTCATACTGGCAGTGATGAGTCGTTCACGAATAAACAACTGGAAACAATACAGTCACCCCCCCCCCCCCTGGTTATGGATAATCTAGGGTCCCGCTGAGGCTATGATAGGTGGCACGATAAACAGCGCAGCTTAATTCAAATGGCTGAACGCTTGCTAGGGAAATTGTTGTGAGGTATTGTTTAAGAAGAGTAAAAAACAAAATTGTATATTGTTCATAACCAGACCACACCTATAACAGGGGAAACACTAATAAGTTTTGTTCAACAGCATTCTGTTTAACAAATATTGGGTAGCTTTCTGTGTATTATTTATTTCATTAGCTTAATAATTCAGTTATAGCGATCTCCATCGCGTAAAGCGCACCAGCGGAGCACCATGGGTAAGGAAATTCGTTAAATCCATGAAAAAATAATAAAAATAAATGTTGTTTATAGTGGCCATGCACTTAAAGCGGAAAAATTTTGGTTATCGAGTGAGCGTACGCCCGGCCGCGCCTACAGACTCTCGGGGAGGGGGAGGGAGTCACAAGGCAACCCACGCAGGTGGAGAAGAATGCCACCTCGGTTTTAGACTACGAGCAGTCCCTATTTTTTCGCAGAGTCCGTCGAGCTTGAAGCGAAATTTTTTTTTCGAAGAGTTCGTCGAGCTTATAGCGAAAAAAAATGTGTAATTTTTTCGCTTCAAGCTCGACGGACTCTGCGAAAAATTAGGGACTGCTCGTAGTCTACCTCGGTTTGAATATTTAAAATTAGACATCCATGATATAGTCCAAACAAGGCATTCACTGACCAGTATCACATGACCATATCGCGGGCTTAGGTGTACAGCTCATCGAGGTCATATGTTTTTTTGAAGTTGCCCGCTGACCAGGTTATTGTTTTCCATTGTATTGCTCAGTTGTTAGCGCAACTTCTGCTATTGGAGTTGACGATTCATTTCGGCTATGGATCATCTTGAGGAGTGTACGTTTAATAACTTCAATAACAGTATTTTCAATGAGAGTATTTTCACAAAAATTTAAGAACCAGAAAATAAGTGTGGAGCTCCGCTTTTAGGCTTGGCTAAATCTATGTTAATTAATTACTTCTTAATGAAATTTCTTCCTTTTAATAGACATAGGCACGCAATGCGTACAAGAGTTATTGTTTGTTTTGTTTTCTTGTGATTGTTGCTGTTGTTGTTTGTTTTTTTTTTGGGGGGGGGGGGGTGGGGGGGGGGGCAGTGGCGGCCAATAAATGATCGTGGTTAGACTGTTGGATATTGAATATTAGTAGTGGGAAAAAAGAGCATGTTTGACAGTGTTTTATAGTGATTTTATGGTGGCAATGAAAATCATTAGGTAACAAGTTGAGTTGGTTATGAACTACTGTTTGTATAAGCTAAATCGTAGACGGATCACGTTTAAAATGTTTAAACAGAAATCAAATACAAGTGCAGATGCCATTCGATTTTGTAAATGTAATTTGATTGGTTCTTCAGTGAAATAAGCACCAGTTCAATCAGTGTGACAAACTTTCGTCACTCGCTCAACAAGAAAGCAAAAGAATCACTGTGACGCCGCACAGTCTTATTTCATTGATTTGCGGTTGAACTCGCCGCCACGGAGTCTACAGCAATATTTGAAGGGTTTCCATATCACTATTTAAAAAAAAAATCTCCGGCAAATATCAGTACTTTAACACTCCCTTTTGTAAGAATTCTCATTAAAACACGATATTACAATGCTGCTGGAGACATACTAAGAAAGAAACATCAATCACTGCACGTGCGTTAAATTGGCTTCTTGTTTGTTTATCCTCGTGGGAACAACGGTAAATGATTGGACAAATTACCACTTGTAACTAAAAATACGGATATCTCGCAAGATTTCCTTGCAGGAAAAACAAAGCAATTGTTACCACAATGCAATGTGCGTGCACCGACTCATTAACAATAACATGTAGCTGATATTGTAATTGTTTTCTTCCTCCTTCCCCACCACCCCCACCTTTAGCTTGCTGCACATGAATTTTGTTCACTACATTTACAGTGCTAGAAATTTTTTTTGGTAAACCTCGGCCTCAACTACATAAAATTTACCCCTGGTTATAGTGACATAAGACAATCTCTACTTTTACAGTGCTAGAAAAAAATTTTTGGTAAACCTTGGCCTCAACTACATAAAATTCACCTCTGGTTATAGTGACATAAGACCAATACATGAATACCTGCTCCTGTTATACTCTTTTCTAGAAGAACAAAGATGGCCGTTCTCCAATAAGAAGCAAATGTTCTTACGTTCGATGCACCTTAACAAGCTGCAATTTGATTGGTTCTTTATAGTAGCCCCAATCTGATTGGTACGACATACATACATGAGTCACTGATTCATTCATTCATTCACTCAGTCACTGCTCATGACGACTAAAACGTATTTTTTTGGACGAAATAAAAAACAACTCAAAATCATTTTTAAAATGTTTTGCTCCAATGAGCACATCTAACATAGTCCTAATTTGATAATTTCTTATTATCTGTTAATTTACATTTAATGGCAGGAGAACTTAGCAAGCTTTACTAAGCTTTTCTAGGAAGATTCCCTGATTAAAAATAATGATTTCAACTTCCTTTCTTGGCAAATGTTAAAGTCACACAGCTGAAAATTTATACACCACTTTCAAATGCCAGGTGCTGTGTTCCCTTTCAGTCATCTAGGCCAAGGAGAGACAGGAAGCTGGGGAAAGGAAAACGAATGTACGAATGAGATTAAATTTGGACAAACATTTAGGAATAAAAAATTAGCGATAAGAGTTTCGCACAGCGTTTCGATGTCTCCGTGACATCTGTTTTCAAGTGGTGACAAAATAAAAATTGAATTTTTATTTTGTCACTTCACTTAAAATTGATGTCACGGAGACATCCAAACACTGAGTAAAACTCTTATCGATAATTTATATGTACGTTTTAAGGAAAAAAAACATTTAATGCAAACAACGCATGCCATTCCTGACTGCACCTTAATATATTTGTACTGTGTACAGGTTTTGTCTACAGGTTGTGTTCTTCAGTCAGCGACCACAACTTTCTGCACTCTCTGGAAAGGTACATGTATCAAGGTTTCTGATGATTACAGTACATAATTGGTTCGTTAACTTTTTATAGACAGCTTACTTGCTAATATGTCCATGTAACCAGTCTTTGTGCTTCAGTTTATCACGCCATGAGTCAGGCAGTTTACTGGCGCCCAGTTTACAGCCCAGCAAAGCTCCAGCTACAGCGCCATTAGTGTCGGCATCACCGGCCTGCAAAGAAAAATAGGTCCGCATAGCGTGCGCATGATACTGTAGAAGAAGTGGGTCATGTTTCTCTAACCTTACACAAAAAGGTTTAAAGGAACTTTGTAACGGATTTTGACCACATTTATACATAAGAAAATTGACACCACACTGAGTGAAATATAAAAATAACTACTAAAACAGTTAAGGGACATTTCAGTAACACAGCAAATACAAAAGAAGGTATGGATGGCCAAAAATTGAAGAATACAGTATTATAACAGATTTCGATACAAGTTTTTTAAAAACAGTTAGGCTGAACAGTTTCCAAAGTTGTTCTTGTTTGTTTGTTTGTATGTATAACGAAGTGAAATGAAGCTATGGTTATGTCATATAATTATAAAGCCACAGAAGTAATGTCTTCGCTAAAATTAAGATCCTAGCGTGTATTTTACAAAACTTAAAAAAATAGACTAAACTCAGCCGTGACACAGACCCTTTTAGTCCTCCATTAAAATTAAAGCCTTTTTGCTCATTCACTCACCTCAAATGTTACTGCCTCTAAGGCAGCTCGAAAGTCATCTTGCCTAAGTGACCAGAATCCTGCCCCTAAACATTTGTACGTGTAGCCAATTTTGCCAGCCTCATCCAGCTTGAGATCATCTAATGACTTGGCAAACATGTGTTTCTTTAATTCCTTTTCCTAGAGAGGGACACCAAGGACTGGTTATAAATTATAAAACAGAAAGAATTTCAAGTTGGTCTGGACCGGTTTTAAACTTACAACTGCAAATTATTATGGTCATAGTTTTAACTTCGAAAAGGGAACATGTTTCTCTAAAAAACTGACCAAATGTACACTGGAAACAGACGAACCATCAAAATTTCAACAACTGTCACACGTCCCATATGTTACCTGGAAAACTGGTATTTTTTAGCGATCCACAAAACTTGAGCTTCTCCTAGATTGGTCTCCTTTCAAGGGTTTAATTCAAACTTTCTGACAAGCATGAGAGCCCCCTTACACCGCGAGTGGAGTAAGAATTCACCTGTTCAACAGTTTCAAGTGTCGCACAGGCATAATCATATGCATCTCCCATGATTGCTTCAGTATCATAGCTGTTAGATTCCTTCACAAAGTGTCTTCCCTGTAACATCAATGCTACTGCTGTTGTCACGGCAACACAGGACGCAATGCATCTTGGATCAGCATGTGTGACCTTGCATGCTGCTTTGGTGTTTTCTATCACTTTCTCAATGTTACCAAAGTCGTGGACTCCAAGAATGGAAGTTCGCATTACACCTCCGTTTGGAGCGGCCTGACGACCAGAATTTTCCCACACGTATTCTGCTGCCTAAAATAAACAAATTATAACAATTAATCATTCGTCTCAGGCTGTGTCGGCACGTATACATTAATTTGTTTATTAAAAACTAGCCATGGTACACATGTTAAATTATTGCAATTTCTGAGTTTTGATTGGTTAACAGACAATGGTACAAATTAATGTATCTGTACATTGTATATAAGCTCATACAACATGTATACCAATGACCACAAATATGGTAGCCGCTCCGCATTAACGAGATCAGCCAAGGAGCTCAAATATTGCAATTCTTTGGGTATTTTAATACAGCAATTATTCCACTTGCACTGTTGGATATGAGATAGTTATGGCCAACATGGCGCTACGAGCCTTTTTGGCTATCTACCATCTCATATCCAACTTGTGCCCATAGAATAAATGTTAAGTACAAATAAACAACAGTCATTAAATGCACAGCCTAGATATCAGAAGGCCAAATTTCAGCGTACAAAGAACAACAGCTACAGGTAGCAGCATGCCTTATTACGGAAACCAAGAAATAACTTACAGTGTATAACACCTGCACTGAAGGCCTACATTGGCCTCAATGTGGGCCTCGTAAACTAGACTTTACAAGTCATGAGTGGATTAACCGATTTATTACACCCACATTCAGTGTCATGTGCATAGCTCTCTTTCTACATCCATCTTTTGAATTCGTTTTTCAATGTGCTGTTTGAAATGAGCCAATCAAAACTGATACATACTGGTGTTGGTTTCATGCAAATGAGCCTACAAGTTCAGAAGGTCATACTAGTGGGCTGTGATTGGCGGATTTTGATCCATCTTTTTTGTTTAGCATGTCGAGTAGTGAGTATAGTATGCTAATGCTTTCTACAGACTGACTGCTATACCTTATGTGGATCAGTTAAGAAGTCAGGATGGTGCAGTACAAAAGATGTAGTACGACCAATACCCATTCCACCCAAGTCACCAAGCTCTGGGTAACCTTTCCTGCTCCAATTTCTCATCTTTTTGGCAAAATCCACAGGTACCATCTGCAAGCCAACAAAAGAAATCTCAGCGACAGAATTTTAAAGAATCTGTGACAATGTGATCATTATGACACAAAATGTATCTTCAAGCTAAATATATCACAGTATGTATTAACTAGGCTGAGACACTTTATAAGTGGTGACTAATACCTAGTCTTTTCTATGTTACTCTTTTATTATCATTAGGGGGGTGGGGTACCCCCTATAATGAACTATGTGGGAAGGCTCTGCCTGAAAAAGGTACCTGTTACAAACTGGATGTGAATGAAAGGGTAGATACATGTACATCTATCTCACAAGTTAGGTACTGGTACCTTTTGAGGCTTAAAGTGAATAAAAGGGTATAGACTGAGATTTCATATAGTTGGAAGCAGAGAAGAGGAAGGGCATTCCCCTAAACCCACCTACAGACCTCAGGGGGGGGGGGTGCACTCCCATACATGTATACGAGCTATGTGCCACTATGGAGGGTTTGGTCTAGAATAGGGTATCATTTGCCTGGAAACTGATCAGTGGTATGAAAAATTAAGTTTAGAATAGGAATAAAGGAGGCTTTAAAATTTCCTAAATGTACATAAATCATCCTGGCAATGTTGTTGACAGATGGTTTTCCTAGTCTAGTATAGGGCTACAAAATCAGCTCAACTTGGTCTGGTATAGGGTAAGGGTTTCAGAGTCTCAGTGGCACATCCCCACCCAAAAACATACAGAGTGCCCCCCCCCCCCCCCCTATGGTACAGACTCACTCCTTGGGCACTTGGATTGCTTGTCAAAGCTTATGTGGTTTCGTACAAAACTTTTTCTGAGCAGCTTTTTACTTGTTCATAATGAGGGTACCACCCCCTCCTGTGTAATTTTGGTTACGTATTTGGAAAATTATGTTAAAGGTGAGAGACAACTGTAGCTGGCACCTGTGTAGTTTTGGGCGCGGCCACGAAAGGGAAAAAGCAAGAAGGTGCCTGCCCAGAAACCCACAAAAAGCCATTATGTCTCCTTCCAGAACGATTTTTGTCCCATAATTTGGCTGAAATGGCCACAAGGTAAGTTTTGATTGGCCGTGAACGCTCTGAGGGATTTATCAGATGCTTTGCTAAAGAAATGTATCTAGTAGAGCTGTCAAAAGAAATTTGAGTGTTGTATAAATTTGACTTACAAGTACATGTATGTAATCTAACTGTCATCTATTAACTGAAGTAAACATTGAAACATGCGCATCTGCAAATTTAAAGAGCTTTTCAAATCGTGCTTGTGGGAAGTTTTGTGACCAGTCTCTCTCTTTTCCTTTGTGAAGCTGTCTCGCGCCTTTCACGTTTCCCAAGCACGATCAAAAACTACACAGGTGCCTGCTATGTAAGCTAGTTCATAAAATTAATGTTAAATCTAACCTTGCCATCATTTTCCAACAGTGATTGTAAAATCAAAATCATTTGATCAGAATCATCAGTCCAGTCTCCAGTCTCCCATCTGCTTCGATGAAAGTCATCATATTTCATGTCATATTCTAAATGTGGCATTTTCTTTTCTTTTTTAGTAAATTTTTCCATGAGTTTCTCCCTCTTGCCTTTGCTTGATTCACCACCATAAATCTTAAGAAAATCACACAGAAATATTGCACTTAGTCACTTTTAATTAATTTATGTTTTGATCAAAGATGGAGCTGTATAAAATTTTCAAAAAATACATAACTTTTTAATAATTTACTAGACAGAATATAACTAACAATAAGGTCAGGAAGTCGGCTGTCTAGGTGGTCAATAAGCTTGCCAAGCTTAGGTTCCAGATTATTCCTGTAAGTACTGTTTAATAGCATAGTGTGCTTAAGTTTTTTGGGCTGTCTTTGCCCCACTTTGCTAGACGTGCTGTATGGGGATAGGCTAAGGTTACTCACGGTCAGTGGTTTGCAGTCCTGTTTGTATGCATGCGCCATTAATTGTGCTCGTAGTTCTACTGTGCGTAGAGTTCCAGGCATTCCTTTTAAAATTGTGTGTGGTTTTTCAATGGCATTTTTCCACTCTCTCCCCACATCCCCCTTAATTTTATTTTTATATTTATTTAGTTACATGTTGTTTTATTCAGTTATGTATGGGGCAAGGGCTGGCAGACAGGGCTTGTGGCTGGGGCGTGCTTAGGGCAGGCTTTTCGGGTGTTCTGGCAAACTGTGTTTGGGGCCGGCAGTTCCAGCTCCCAGGTTTCTAGGCACCCAATCTCCATGTACCACTCAGGCGTTAATTATATAGCAACTTACGTAAGCAGCTTCTGCTTTAGACATGAACTCAGTCAACAGTCCAATGGCATCTCCAATGCAGTTTCCATAAATAACTCCTTTTATGTGATCCAGCAAGTCCTTCTTTTCTAAAGAAGATTCAGTGTTAAAAGAAGGAGGAGGTCCTGTTTCTTTATCCTTTGATCCGGGCGAGGGCTGTTTTTCTTCTGAACTTGTTGTCGGGGCTTCTTCGTCCAATGCTTGTTTAATAGTTTGGCTGCCTGTGGATACTGTGTCATGTTCTCCCTCGTGGCCTGACTCCTTGGTGCTTCCTAGGTTAGTATCAGTGATTGCAGATTCGGCTTCATTTGAAACAGGCTGTCACAGGGAATAAAATATTATCACCATCATGATGAAAAACTAAACTTCATTACTTTTTTAATAATTTATCCCACATGTATATACTGTAGTATATGTAATAACTAGCTTTTTTATTCAGATAGTCAAAAATCAACATAATCATCACCACCACCAGTACCACCACTGTCATACATACACCATAAGGATTTATTTTTTTTTATCTTTGCTCACTGCAGTAGTAGTTGCAAAAGGTTGCACCATTCTGTTTCTACCCTGCCTTTCAGTTCTCCAACTTGAATACTAATGTACATAAATGTCCCACTAGCCTAAGGGTCAGCTGCCCCAAACTGCTGGAGCTCATCCTAAATTAAAGGCAACTACACCGCGTATGCAACTATTAAAGCGACTTTTATGCTCTGGCGGTTTGGTAAGCCAATTGTGAGTGTCGGTTTGCAGGTACATTTCTGTTTATCTTGCAGTTTACAGCCAAGAATTTATGGTGGCTTTGGTCTTTAGGAGAAAACAATAACTATTTGCAGTCTAGGAAGAACAAAATATGGAGGTTTGCAGAATGTGCAACCCCCTATAACAGACCCTAAACTAGGAGTGTGGCTTCTACCCTCTGTATGGGATGCAGGTTACCATAGCAATTTGACAAGTTACCCGCTTGTAGTTCACTGAGTTACCCAATTATACTCCTGGGTAGAGATAGTCAATTTTAGAGTATGCTGCTAGCCAAAAAAGAATGCAACACAGTGACTCAGGCCAGTGCTCAAACCCAGACCGCTAAATCTGAAACCCAATGTCATTCATTCATCACTCATCTCCTACTGCTTGAACATGGGAGATGATTGAAACCAGCTGCCAATAGGCTGTGAATCACGCAAACCTTAGCCGTGTGCGTGACCCCTATAAGGTTACTTGACTGCTTTCCAAAGACTCTCATTTTACTGAGTAAGAACAAGGAGAAACTGGCTTGTTGGCCCGGGTTTAAAGCTCCTGTTGCATATAATATACTGCAGGGCCGTTCCTAGGATTTTTGGTCTGTGGGGGCAAGTTTTCCTTGGAGGGGGGGGGGGGAATTGTTTGTTTGTTTTTAGTTTAGTTTTTCTTTTTTTTTCTTTAGTTTTCTTTTTTTTTTTACTTTTCCTGGCAGAGGCAGCTGTTAGCCCTGCCCCCCCCCCCCCCTAGCTAGGTACGGCCCTGCAGCCCTGTATTGGTACTAAATATGGCACACTTAATTTTCAAAGCTGATCTACACAGAAACAAAGACTATGTGAGAACTAGGCCACATCAACTAATTTGAGGTATAAGCAAAGGTTACTGTTATATTAGGCAATTGTTTTGTTAAGGCTTCATACAATGTAGAAGAGTTCACTGTGCATTTGTTAAATATCAGTAAGTAAAGACATGATTTATAGAGGGTAGCACAAAAATAATGCAATTTCCTCATTTGCAAATTAATTTTGTTATGATACAGCTTATAAGCTGCAATGTAAATCACTTCTAAAGGAAAGAAAACTCTGCAAACAACTAAAACGATCTTATGCTCAAAAAATATAATTCTCTTGCCTGATCTTGTGTTGTCTGTTCGTTTGAGTCAGCATTTCCCTCGCCTTTTCCGCTTACATCTGCAGATTCAACAACAGAACTCTGAGCTGGGTCAGTTTCCATTTTTTCGTCGCCGTCTGCCGGGTTCTCTTGAGTACTGTCCAAAGTAGAGTGTTGTGTTGTTGCACTCTGTTCTATTTAGGGGGCGGAAGTAACCACTGCGGTTTTAAAAACGTTATTGAAATGTTCATTCACACTCATTCACATTACATGGCTTGCTTTCGATTCTTTGGCGGAAGTTGGTCGACATATCGTTTAGCACTTCATGTAACACTTCATGTATCATGTGGTTTCCAGTCTCCCTGCCTTGGGCGATTGATACCGGACTCGAATCCAGTTACAGAAAGGGAGCTTTAGAGGGCATATTTTCAAAACATACTAGCTAGGACACATAAAAATAAATTCTAAAGACTATTTTATGTTTATTTCTGTTTTATTAAACATTCGTTCAACATAAAGCTCTTTCACTTGTTTGACAAAATTAAGTCTGTAAAGTGCTTGTGCATTGTGGCGCTGGGCAGAGAGGGGGGCCATTAAAATGAACAGGGTTGGGCTTATTGCAGTACGTTTTTGCTACGTAAAGTGCGTGCGGGTTCTCAGCTTGAGGAATAAGTAGGGGTACGGCTAGGCGGGTTAGGGGGGACTTGTCCCTTGCCCCGTCCATTCCCCGGGTAGAGTTCCCATATTTAGCTTTAGCTGACACCATAGTAGTATTATCTACGTACATCTAAACTTTTGTCCTTTAATGGAATCGACAGTGTCGGAGAGATCAGAAGAATACACGCTAAAGGTTTAATTGAAATCTGCAAGAGTGTCAAGCCGATGAGTGGTGCCTGATCTCTTGTAGATCCTGGATCAGTAGTCAACGGCGCGTATCAATAAATAACGCAAGGAAAGAAGCAAAAAGAAAACTGAAAAACTTAGTGATGGGCTTCACATCACTTCCTTCTCGCGCTTCAAGCTCGTTTACAAGGTACCTGGGCTTTTTAATGAAGTAAATTGATCAGCTTTTAGACTTGAAAACAACTGTATGTTTCGGTTGAAGAGAAACGAACTTCAACTCATGATCACTCGAAAGCAGAAAACACACCCCCAAGGTGGGGGTGGGAACAGGCCCCCGCATAGATTGCATATGAAAGGAGCGTTGGTGCTCGTCGTCTCGCTTAGGAGTGTAAATTTCGGATTTTTAATCTCACTTAGGGTGTTCCGGGCAAAACGTTTATATTTTTAGCCAAAAGGGTCTCGTTTGGGGCTGCACACGAGGAAATATATAAATGTTAATTCTATTCTTAGCCTTTCGGTTATCTTTTAGGGGACAAGAAAAGCTTGAGCCACACCCAGATTTGTCTATTTAAGGAGTTCTTTTTAAAAATTTCCGACGAGCATCCCCGCCCCTTTCATATAGGAATTCCCCCTCCAGGCTTCGCGCTAATCCCATTTTTCACGATTCTCCAACTAACGGAACGCCTGGAAGAGCTGAAAAGAGTACGACGTTCAAAATAAGTGCAAAGGCGTTTTTTGCCATTAAAATCGAAAAAATACGGTAGGGACAAATCACCACTAGGTAAACAACGAGTTCAAAACATATATCTTATTAGAATATTTATTGTTTGCTAGGTAAATAAAATAGTTAATTTAAAAAAGAGGTACAAGAACAAGATTTCCAGCTAACTATCAATTAAAAGATATGATATTTTTTTAGCTAGCTGCCATACCATACCGTTTGCACTTTAGATCTTATTGTAAAAAAATTCAAACATGTTTATCGACTTTCTTATCTAAGCGCTGATCATAAGTCGACAAACAAATGACTGCAAGTTGGTCATCGCCTTCAGGCTCGTCACGCAACGCTTCTCCCCGTAGAGCCGTAGCGTGACGCCCCTTTCAAGGGCTGTGAGCAACATTGGGAGAAAAAAATAAAATATTCAGACTAAATCAAGAGTAAACGGTTCAGAGCGTTTTGACATTGTATCTGATAACAAAACGTATTTCGAAAGCTGCAGAACACTTTACGAACTGCCGTTGCTTTCCATGGTCAAAATATTAATTAGCTCCATAGTATAGTCATACATTTCTTGTAATGATTATTTTAAGAATTTGGTGGTACGTGACAGAGGCAGCGGAGCGTTTTGAAACGTGGGGCCCGTGTCCGATTTTTTCCTTTTATTGGGGGGGGGGGGGGGGCCCCCCCTACGTTTATCATTTTCCTTGATTTTCGTGACCAGTCTTCTTGGGTTCAGCTTTGAATTTTGTACGTAGGAGAAATCACATGTCAATCACCTAAAGTTCAAAGGGTTTAAATCAACATTTGTCCACGTTAGCTCCGAGGTTTAAGCCGCCTGGGTCGTTCAATGTTTCTTTGAACTTTAATATAGCTGTACCCTAGTTCTAGATGTTTTCTTTTTCTTTTTCTTAAAAACTTGAGTGACATTGAGCCACGAAGCAGCATAAACAAGTCCTTAAGGGGACGTAAAGTCGTTTTGTATAGCCTGTAAGCCCAAGTTTTCTGGAGTTTGGCCCAGGCCAGCCTACTATTCAAAGCGACCTTTCTTTTAATTAAGAATAACTTTAATTAAGACTATCCAAAAATCGTTTCAGAAATCAGTCTCCATATCTTGAATCGAAAGAGACTGGGGAGAGGACAAGACGTACTTTCCACGGTCCTCTCCACGCGTCCTTCGGTAACATGAAAATCTGTCCACTTTCATGACGGATTCAGGCTTTCCTTGATTCCTTTGAATTTCTTTGCAATCGAACAGCCTTGAGGTCCCAGGCGAATCTTGGAACTGAACAGCACGTTGTACAATAATGTTTTAAACTAAACCTTTGCTAATTTTGGATCAAGCTTTATCATTACAGGACTTCCACCTTCAGCAGAGCTAAGTGTGCGGCCACGCTGCATTTTGTGAGACACTTGATGCGAAACCGAATTAGTCAAGGAGGAGCTTCTTCCTTTCCTAAGACATAAATTATCTATCTTCAGCTTGATAGCTTTTCTGAATTTCTCCGCTCTGAAGGCATAAAGAAGTGGATTAATAAGCGAGTTGAAGCTGAACAATACAGTTGGAAGGACACCTGTGAGAATCTCTCTGTTCTGCGGAGACATTGCCACCCGAAGGTTCGTCGTGAGCCACAGAAACGCTATAAAAATTGGAACCAAGAAAAACAGCATGTTGCTAAGGACCATTGTTCCGATCCTCCGGGCTAGTTTACCGTCTCTTTTTACGCCAGCCCTTTCGCTCGTTTTCTTGACATCTAGAAAAATCTTTATATACAACGGTATCGTTATTAAGTACAGCAACATTCCCCATAGAGATAGACCGATGCTTAGTTCATAAGAGTGCGGGATGTCCTTAATAGGACGAATTGGAACACAGTATGTGTTGCCAGTGTAGACCGAAATCTTAGCCAAGGGTAAGATAGCAACGCCCACGGATAAACACCATGTGAACACGACAAGACCTAGCGCTTTCTCACGACTCACTCGCACTGAAGGCTTCAAGCAATACACTACCGCCAGAAACCGTTCCACTGTCAGAATTATTGACGTTTTAATGCTCACGATTTGACCAGTGAGCCACATAAATCCAATGACATTGCAGAGGTCGTTCATGATTAACAAAAACTCCGTATAAGGCTTTAGTCTCGCACTGACCAAGATAAGTGTGTACAGACTGATCATGAAGTCGCTAAGAGCCATATTGCTTGTCAGGAACATGGTGACGTTTCTCCTCAGCACTCTCGTTGTCAGGGTAACGAAGATGACGGTGAGATTCAGAATCATTGCGATTGGTGAGATTAAAAATTCCACATATAATATCTTGTTGTCCAGGTCCCAACAGCGGTGTATAGGCGTAACACGAATCTCGTGCTCGAAGCAGGCTGGATTTTTTTCTAGGCATTGTGGAAAGAAGCCATGTTTTGCATATTCAACAACCTCTTTACTTGCCTGAAGTTTATTTAAGCGACAATCTGCCATGTTACCAACAAGGTATTCTCCTTTTCGCAGTTCAGCGGTCTCAATATTTATGTCTTTGTTTTTAAAATCGCCATTTTGTAAGGTGTAGTTTTTGACCAATAGGCAGTTTGCACATGGCTCGTTCCAGGTCACTCCCTTTATTTCTTTGAGCATGCGCAGTTTAAGCAGCGGTGTTGGTAGTTTGAAATGTAAGTTCCCGGATAAATCCAAGTACATCAAAGATGGCAGCCTGCTCGTGGAATTTCCTTCCCATTTTCTTAGCTGATTCCCAGAGAGGTCCCTAGAGTTAAGAAAATAATAAACTTGTCAGATCTTTCAAACCTTTTTCATACAATAACTTGGTCGATGAGAGTATAGACGATGAAAAATGACGTTAATGGTAATGCAACGTAAGGCAAACTTCGCAAAACGTACGAAATAAATTGTCGCCACCTTTTCTAAAACAGAATCCAGCGAGGTTTGAAATACCAACTGAATGTTTTGGGATGAAATTTAAAACCTATTCATCGACTTGAAATGCATAACTTGTGATCTTATGAGCTATCACACACGCGCGCGATTTCGCGCCGGCTGATTTTCCATCTAATTCGCCGGGAAATTTTTATTGTTATTTCATAAAAAAAATCGACTACATTTTTCCGTGGTCAATAATTTTATAGACCGCATAGAAACGATGCTATAAAATATCCAAAATTTTGTAGTGAAACCACTCGCCTAACGGCTCGTGGCTCCACTTGAGTATTGAACATTGTATGACATCATTTCTATGGGAAAATGTGGTCGATTTTGTTAAATATTTACTGACGCTTTTATTTGCTGTAATATCGATAGAATACCTGCCAATTCTGAGACCGACTACTCTAGAAGGTAGAATTAATAACGAAATGTAAAGCTGTATTTTCTTAAGTGGAGGCCTGATTATAACAGTGTACTTACAGCCGTTGTAAACGATTGAGACCTGAGAAAGCGCCATCCGTAATGAGGCGGATGCTGTTATTTGAAAGACTCCTGCAAAATTAACAATAAGCCATAATCAGGTTTTATTTCCAGGAAATACTATACATTAAAAAAAAAATGTAAGTACAATTACTTAGTCGGGTTTGCTACAACTCGAACGTTGTTTAGGGTAAGACCATGATAAGTAAATAAGACTTTTCGCCGGAGTCATAACTGTATTATAGTATTCCGTATTCAATAAGGGCAGATGTTCGAGTGCCGATTAACACTAACCCAGGATTAAATTGTTTTCGAGAGCTCCTATAAAATGTCATGGGAGGAGAGACGCAGGACGAGGAGAGACCCGGACGCAGCGCGCCCTGGAAGCACGGCGACCTGGCCCACGTATAGAGTGCGTTAAAATTGTTTTTAGAAAAAAATGAGGTAGTTGTGAAAAATGGTACTTACAAATTTAGAAGATTAGTGAAGTTACTAAACGATCCAATGGGGACCGTCTCCACTTTACTGGCGACGATTTCTCTGAATAATGAGCAAAGCAATAAAATTAATTAGCTTATGAGGGAAAAACAAAGGAAATTAAGTAAGCCTACTGTTTAATAAGTTTGTGTAAATCGGGCGCAAAATATAACTTTGTGTCGATTTTCGGGGGCGAGATATCGCCAAAATAATAATAAAAAACATGATTTTATGCAGATAGACATTCGATCAGTCAAATACAGGATCGTGCCTTTGTTCATGTAACATATATTATGGTAAGAGTAATTATTCTCTCATTTTGAGCTATTAAATGGCTTCGTCATCGAACTGTTACCATAAAATCCGGGTGTAGGTTTTTTCTTCCGTTTGAAGCTATTATTCAGGAAGAGGTTTCATGCAATGTCTAAGTGATGAACGATATTGTAAGTGACCTAACAAGACCTAGCCCATCCTTTTTGAGCACTTTTCAGAGCACTCTTATCTCGTCGTATCGGAAACACTTAAAGTGCAAATCAAATACTCTCTTTCTACTAATAAATAGCTGTTTCTTATTTGTCATACTCATGCCTTGTCCTGCAAAATTTAATTTAATAATGACGGATTTACGAAAATGTGCACGAAATTGGATAAATGTCATTTTGGGTAAAACTATGTTGAAATAAGAAATAAATTTTATTAGCGTCTAGATTCATTAAAAGGTAGCGTATAAATTACCACACTGGCTAAATATATCTAGTATTTTGGGAGGGGAAAGCCATAAAATTACATATAGATCGGATATCTTGTGCGTTGATTTGGGAAAAGGGAATTGCGCATTTTGCCAAATAACCTAGCAACAAAGTGGCTGGCAAACGAGCCGACACGACAACTTTGTGTCGTTTAAGAAATAATTTCCATGGTTTTTATTCGGACGATTTATGGTTTTTCATTGAGAAATCCCTTTAATAAAACGTTTACAAATAGAAAATCTCGGGAGTACTATTGAGTCATATATAGGCGAAATCTTGCTCGCGCAGTACATTTTCTGATTATACTGTGCGGTATAGTCCTTATCAATTTGTGAGAAGTCCTTATCAATTTGATGAAAATAACTGACCAAATATAATATAATACTGCGGTTTACGGAATCGAGATACAGATTTTATAATAAAGGACCTGTTCCCTTAGCTTATAGAAAAGTGTCCCAGTTGTAGAACTTTTAAAAGCTCTTTGAGTATTCTAATATTTTTCTGTCCGTGAATTTTAGAGTACTGAAACGAAAGAAATTGCTACTTACAAGGATTTCACATGAAGAGGATCGCGGATAAACGTCGACAGCTCTTTGAAGTCTGCAACTGAACATTTTGCATGGACGCCGTTTACACCAACGAGCTTAGTACACGTGCAACCTCCCGTGCAATTATCTGCAACTACTGCTTCAGTGTAAAAAAGAACTTGGCAAATTACCACAGCCAAAACTAGGGAAGAGCAGCGACTCGTCATTCTGTGAAGAGATATCAAGAGACAGTGCATAAGATTAATTAAATCCCTCTTAGAAAACTTGATCTAAATGATCTACCTTCTTCCTGGTGATTTTTTAAATAGCAACCAAGCTGTCAAGCCATTATATTAAAAGCTCTTTCAGATAATAAAGCAAGCAGGAAATTGCACTGATAAAAATCGTCAATATATGAATTATTACTCGGCCGCGTTTGACATAATCTGGTACCTTCTAAAACGGGCTTATACGGGAAGTTACTTCACGCTGACAGAATCTGTAATAAACCCCTTAGCAGGTTTGATTTTAAAATGTGATAACTAAACGTGTGAAATATATACTGCTAACTTTATTAAGGACGTGATTCGAAAGGGCCACTGTGAAAAGCTGTGTCATGTTCTACACCACCAAATCAGTTTACTTCTAAAAGGTTTTTAATACTTTAGCTTTCTGTCAATCAAAGCACAATTAAAGTTGTTTCATTGGCTAGAAAGAAAAGAGTTTTGGCCTTGTGTTTGTTTTTGTAGCAGTGTGAATGCTTTTCTACGGCATTAGTTAGTTCCAATTATTCATATAGCGCTGGAAATAACTATTTTAAAACAGGTCTTTGTTTGAGTAAACGATATTAAGTGCACGCAGCGAAAAAAACAAAACATTGAAAACTAATCGAAGATAAATTAATGGTTACTAGCTAGTATCAAATTCTCTACCGCTGTTGAAATTTGTCCTTTGGTCTACTGGGAAATCAATTTATAGTGTTAAATTAATTCATTTTCTCATAACTTACACACTTAAATTCCTTATGATACGGTATGGAGAACTTGGAGATTTATCAATACTTAGGAGGGTTTGCAGCTGAGCAACTCTGCGTTGTTAAAGTGTTTGTTTACGACGACTTAAAGATTTTTCAAATGACAGATTTAATGGCGTAATCTTATCGGTATCATTGGTGGCGGGAAACGAGCGCAATGAGAGTAAGAGGTTGCTAATAGCAACGAGAAGCCGATAGGGTAAGCTGGGTCTAAGCTAGCCCCGTATAAAAAGGTCTTTAATCTGTTTTTATTAGAAACTTTTCTATATTAGAACCTCTTTCAGTAGTCATACAGTCGTAGTTAACGGTAAGCGGTTGAAATATTTTGCAGCGCTTCAGTGATGTATTCAAATTGATATGATTTTGTTCTAAGAGGTTTTCAATATTCTACATCAAATATTGACTCGACAAATCGTGTTTACTCAGTAAGGCGGATGCAATTTACATTCAAAAGCATTTTCTTTGTCAAACGAAAAAGGAAACACAGGAGTTTAATTTTGTTCAAGGTCTGTTTCGTCTTTTATATTTCAATTCATAATTAGTGCATCTTAAAAAAACAAAAATATTTGTTACTCAAATAATTAATTTTCTTGTGCTTTTTTCTTTCAGAAGAACGTTTTTTATACCAAGATTTTCCCTTTAAGCACAAAATATTGACTTTTCAATTTCTCAGTAGATAACACCTATATTAATAATTCAGTATTTTGATCGCATATTATCTTGACATTTGTTCTTGACAACTTTTATATAATTGTGGAACGAACAGGAAGTTTTCTTGACCTTTTTTCCTTGACAAGTTCTATTTGCTCGTAAAAACTTATAAAAACTTCCCTTAGGAACTTTTCTTTGAAGCTTCGATACTTTTTGTACAGCGGAATATCCTAAAACGATTGTTCTGGGAAGCTGATTTCACAACCTCGTTCCCAGGGTCTACTCAGCTTTCAAGATGGCACTCGTCGCCGAGAAGACCTTGCATGTGGACGTGGTTGCTGATTTCGTTATTCCTTAGCAAGGCTTTCTTGTCGAGCCATGCACTCAATCAAAGTTTAACTACGTTACAAGTTTGTTCCTTGACAAGTCCCCTGTCAAAAACTGGATGTAGTGGGAGAGCCGGGGTGTGATGATGTGGAGAAGAGACGATGAAACAAGAAAGATACTTTCGTTTCATCGCTCCAATAGGCCATTTCCGATTGAATTGTTCCCATAATAGCACCACAAGCCACTATAAAAGTGGGAGTTTATTTTAACAATTGGTTATTAAACAATCAGTATTTTAAAAAACCCCGGATATTTTCAGCTCTCTGTTGCGGTTTTTAACTGCTTAAAACCACGGGGGGGGGGGGGGGGGGGCACACGGATTAATCGAATTCTAAGAAAGTCGGAAGTTAAACGATAAGCGTTTAAATTTAAATTTCAAAATTGTAGTGACGTCTGTAAACCCTTACAAGTTGTAATTTGACTTCGTACAGATTATGTCAATCCACTTTTAAAGTGGCCGAAAATATACAGTTTATCATGCACTTTTAAAATAGCGGCGGAGGCCTAGCCAGTTGAAATATAACCATCACGCAGGCCTAACTTTGCTAAACGGCTTCCTTATTAATAGAAACTGACAAAATGATTTATGAAAGCGAATTTCTACTTTCTTACTATTAGGGTGTATCGCTTTCATTGTATTGAAGCGACGAACATTCAGTGAATAATGTAAAACAAGAAGCGAATGAAACAAGTGAAAATGATTTCGTCGTTATCAAAGTAAACATACCTTTTTTTAGTTGAGACCAAGTCTTGAAAATCCTTGTAGCTTGACTTATATCGGTTGAGACTCTATTGACGGAAGAATTAAAAGCACCACCGTATAAGAATTACTGTTTTCTGTTCAAGCGTAAAGTTTTAAATCAAATTAAAATTCACGGACAACCAATTGATGCACCACTCTTTTCGAGGTCTGAACAACGAATAACAAAAAATATTTATAACAACACTACTGTTACCCAGTAAACCAATAGTCTTCGAGAAAAACTAGTAGCATTGCAATAGCTAAATATAAAACTGACAGTTCGCTATTTTTAAAGTTTTGACGAAGTTTGAAATAATTAGCACTTTTCCCATGGATATATTTCAGCCTATTCATGGTGACCTTGTTCCCATGAGAACTTAAAGCCACTGGAAATTATTTGCTTTTTGAAGAGCAATAATCCTTTTCAAAACAATAACAATACTGTCCAAAATAGAAATGAGGTACCCGGCCTGCATGCTGCAAAAATTTTATAATTGAACCAAGGACTCAAATCTCTCATTCCAAATAGTGAAATTTCATTTGGTAAATTTGAAGATACACTACAACGCACAAAAATACTGACCAATATAGGCTTTCATCTGAATGGCCACACATAAGAGTTGACTCAAAAACTAGGCCACCTTATGCAGAATAATAAACAGTACTACATAAAAGCACTGCTTAACAAATTTCATTTGAACATGGCTACACACCACCTTGTACAGTAAAAATAACAGTACCACATCAGGGCCGTAACTAGCAAGAGGCAAGACGGGGCACTTGCCTCTTTTTGTTTTTAACCCAAAAATAAAAAAAAAATATTTTTTTTTGGGAAAATAATCTTTATAAAATTTTTTTTTTTTTTAAAAAAATTATGAAATTGTACTGAAAAGATTCAGTAGTTTTTATTTGCGGAATGGTCACACACTGAGGGTTTCATGCCACAGACGTCAAAGTTAGAACCACCTTGCACAGCATTAGTAACGGACATTACCACATGAAAGTACTGTTCATTATAGCTTTCATTTGAATGGTCACACACTTGGGTTTTATTCACAAACTAAAAAGTTAGAACCAATTTGTACGGAATATACAGCATATTATAACATTACCACATGAAAAAGTACTGCTTATTTAAAAGCTTTCATTTGAATGGCCACACACTAGGGTTTTATCCACAGACTTTATGCAAACTAGAATATATTCTTATTCCAGAATATTCCCAAACAAACGCGCCCTTAGCCTCCTCCGCAAAATAGCAACTCGTTAAACCTCCCAATTAGACCGTATTTTATAGAGGACAACACGACGGTGAATTTTCCATACATGATGGCTTCGCAAACTCTAAGTGGAAACTGGCGGTAAAAGATTGACTTCGGTAAGCATTCAGCAACAAGTTTTAACAAACATTTAACGTTCCAAACACGAGATCGTCACGGCCGTCAAATTGTATATTTTAGTTTGCTTAGAAGCTACGTCACGGAAAACCCATCTTGAGAAAAACCGTGGCCAGTCTGTCGTTCGTAATCCGTCTTAATCTTCGTCAGTTGAAACCATCATTGGTTATTTTCGCGTTTTTATTTCTCCTTTGATGCTTTTCTACATTACACAACTATCATATTGAGATTTTCTTCACTTTGGAAGGAATCAGAAATATGACTTAAAATATCGTGACACTGCTCCTTTAAATAGACATTATTTTTAGAAAGTTCCAAACAATAAAATTGTTACCCGTTGTGCATGTATATTTACGTAAAAAGGTACTTACTTTGTGGCTCGTTTCAGTCTTCGACTCAGATCTAACTTCACCTCGTTTAGTACACGTGGGTTCTAATTATCAGCGATTTTAAAAAAGTGTTCTGAAAATCTTGTACAGGAAGTCTTAACTGAGAAGGGCGTCTTAAACTTTACGGAAGGCGGAAAAAAGAACAAACAATTAAAATGATTAACAGGTCTGCGGTTAGCTCAGCTTGTGAATACAGCCGCCTTATAGGCCTCCCGGCTATATCAGCAGATTAATGTACACGCAATATTTTCAAATCTTACGACATCCTGTCAGAAGCATCAATAGTGCATTCAGGCTCTGTAATTAGGTTTAATTTTGATTTTTATTATCAATAATGAACAAACCGGTTATTTATTTTCATGGTTTGCTTAGTCTTCCGATCAAGGAAAGACGTTTTCTTTTAATTTGAAAATTATAAGACAGTTTAGACTGTCGATCTGTTTACGGACAACTGTTATTTCACATGGATACGTTTTGTAAATATCCTGGATAAGACTGATATGTGAAGTTCATGCAGTGTAAACTGTGAGCGCTTACCATCCCGGTAAGAGCGTTACGTAGAGAGTAACGATGTAGCGAAAATCAAACCGACGGAATCGTTTTAAAGCAAAGTTCTGATTCCGCTTACGACTCCTTCGCTTATGAGCCAGTGAGAACTGGATGGTAGGAGACGCAAGCAGAGGGCGTGAGAACTAGCATTTGTGATTAGTTTGTTCTTCCGCGCCCGCTTCTGGTTGTGGCTCCGACAATTTAACTTTTCACTGGATTATGAGCGGCGGAATCGAAAGCGGAATCGAAAGAAAATGAAAACGTTTTGATTCTTCCGACTTCGATTACGACGAGCTTTTGACTCCGCTTACGATTCCGATTTTCGATTTTCACTAAGTCGTTAGCGCTCTTTTGATTCCGTTTACCCGGCTCTGACCAATCGATGAAATCGATGATCGGTAATCAATCAATCAAGCGATCTCGATGTGGAGATGAACGATGGCGGCAATCGATGACCAATGGAGTCACAAATGAAATTCCTTAATTCCGTGCCTTTATTAACGAATGCCGGGAGAGCCTGGGTAAAAACTTGCACGTGAATCTGCCATCTTCTTAGAAACGATGTTTTTTTTTTCGCGAGGAGAACGGTTTTACGAACAAATGGTACAGAAAATCCCGGTCGTTCTAGTAAAAGTGAGAAAAACTTATACCTTGGAAGGTATTACTTTTTTCCCGAACGATTTCCGTTGGAATGAACCATTCGATTTGTTTTCCCTACTGCAACCATTTTTCCATATAAAATGTAAATGCACTGTTTATCAGTAATATAAGATCTCAATGGTTAATACCCTGCTCGTGTGAGGTCTCTTGTTCGCTATCAAGCTTTCACGTTAAGTGCCGATCTCCGCGAGTTTGCTGGGAAACCCAAACATGTCTAGATCTATGATTTATTACGAAAATTTTCTTGCTATTGAAATTAGAAGTTAATGCAATAGAAATGCTAGCTGTGACGTCACAATACATGTGCAATATGAGGTCGTATCTGTTTACACAGACACTGTTGTCAGCAGCAGTGAGTATGACATCGCATTTTTTAAAAGGACGGCGTGGAAATGTACCGTCAGTATAATTAACAATTAGTTACCGAAGTGGAGGTGAATTGGTCAATACGAGCCGCGAGAATGAAAAGCTGCTAAACATACCGGTAGCGAGGAAACGCGAGCCAGTTCCCTCGCCAGCTGGAGGTGATAGTACTTTGCTAATATTCTCCGAGTTGCTTTATGAGAACTTTTAACTGTGAATTATTTTTTCATGAATAAATAAGAAATATCTATAGGTGATGTTATCTACTTCCTTTTATTTGATATCGCCAACCAGAAATTCCGTACAAGCGCGCACGATCATGTGACCAATTACGCACCTTTCTCAAGCTGAAAGTATATAAAAGGAATATAGACTGAAATGGTTGGGAGAACTGGTATTTAGGTTTTAAAAGGCGTTATTACATACTGACAGATTGACTGAATGGGTCATCTGAAATTTGAGGGATTATTTTGGGAACGAGGTGGCATTCAAGCAAAACGTTTAGACAATCCCTTAAAGCCGCATGTGCTCTTAGAATAATTGCTGGGTGCCCGATAGACTCTCTCAAAGCCCGTTCCCGCTAGTTTCGTCGTCGCTATCTATCGCGATTTTCGCTCGCTTCTCGCGACTTCGTCGCTCATCTATCACGAGGAGCTTCCCCGCCAGAACCCCCTCCCCTCCCCCTGGCAAAAGGACATGAAATAACAGAACAAAATGGTAATTTCAATCAAAATTACTGAAAGATTTCTCAATATAACATTAGAGCTTTGAAGACTTTGAACCCTATTAAAAATTTATTTCTTAACCCGGCCAGACATATACTTGCATTCCAGACAAAAACAATTCGATCTAACTGTATCAATTATAGAATATCGATTTAAAATACATTTTACACCCTTAAAAATTTAGCTTTCGAAGTCAGTAGGATGTCCGCCTGTTGTTTCAAATTAGTCTATGGGTAGCACTTCTTTTACGATCCAAAAAAGGAAACTTTAAGTTGATAAATGAACACTATAAATATATTGTTTGTTTTCGCTGTTGCGTAGCGTGATGCGATGTGATTTGAAGCATGTCCGGAAATATGCTACGACCTCTAACGCGTCCTAGGTCATGTATGTGGGGTGTAACTACTATATTTATTTTGCTTTCTCCAGAACGTCCCTAATCGACTACCTTCAAACACGTTTGCTTGCTAAATTTCTCTAAAGCCAGTTGCATCGACTTGCGAATGTTGCATGTGATCCCTCGGGATACGCTCCAGTAATCCCGCGACCACAGCGCGTGCGTTCATGCCCGCATGTAGTTTTAGCATGTACTTTGTCTGCAAAGTGCACCCTGAGGCAACACTGAACAGTTAACGTTACGCAAGTTCCACGAAATATCGACAAATTGCAGCGCCTTTTGGGGCGTAATAAAACTCAAGCCTGAAATGATTTAACAACTACCAATTGAATTAATTTCACAAAGCGTTTAGAAGCGTTAAAACATGCCAGTGCTTTGTTCTCTCATGCATTTTGGAATTTTGCAATCGATGTGATCAGTTACAACGCATCCTTGAATTCTAGAGTTTTAAAACGCTTTCTTGACTTATGTAGAGGTCGATAAACAATATAAAGATTTCTGAGACATTTCAGAAAATCGCAAAGGACAATTTTCAGTCCTTTGGTTTTAAATCTCGATTCAGTACAAAATGTATAATTAACAATGATAAACAACAAGATTAAGACCTCGTCATCTTACTTGGTAAATTCATTATTGACCCACGAGTCAAGCTACGACTGAAATGTGAGTATTGTTAGCTTAAGCACCGTTCTGCAGAAACGCAGCTTCATTCAGTCCTATACCACAGCTTTTACGCAATTCTAAATAAATTTAAACGTTTCTTAACCGAGATCGCTAATTTAGCAAATCGAATGACTGACTAATTGCTACATGTAGTAATCCCTGGCTGTGATAAGCAACGAATGCAATAACAAATCGCGCTAGACAATCAAAAGTTAAACTACGCGCAATGTTACAACAGAAATGTCTGAACTCATACACATACCTGGGTGAATTATACTTTGTGATATCTGGTTGAATTCTCCTTCGTGATAATAACGCTGCGCAGTTCAACATTTGAAGGACGCCATTAAGGAAAGTTCCAGAGTTCCTGTGTACAAATCCATTCAACCTCAAGTGTTGTGTTATTTCATAATTTCTTTTGTTAGCATATTACGTATGTAGGAAGTTGATTAAACCGGAAACTGCACAATGATTCAGCTGACAGAAACTGTCAGCTATTGTGATTGGACCATTCGTATTCAAATCACGCCGAAGGTGGCGCAGGAAGTTTGTCCATAACATTCATAACCAAAAAATTGTAAATAAAAAAGATAAAGGAATAAAGGAAACTGAGAGAAAGAGCAAAGGATAGTCCAAATTAATATAGTCTCAAGGGAACTGGCCACTTCGCATGGAGTCAGATCGGGGACAAAATTAAATTGGTTTTCTTTTGTCGCCGGTCGTTGAACCATAGTTCGTGGGGTGCTGACGGCTCATTTTGTGTCGACGAAACCTCGGTTGTCCGACTGAGTCGTCGTATTCGGTCGTTATGTGTCGGAAATTACGCTTCGTGTCGTATTACACGTGACGGAAGTTGGGCGGATATTCGGTTGTGTCGGAAATTGTACGCCGTGTCGTATCACACGTGAAGGAAGTTGGACGGCCGGACAACCTGGCTTTCGACGACACGAAATGGGTCCGAACACCTCGCGAACTTAGTGAAGATGAAGTATTCAACATGACACGAGCATGGGACAAAGAAAAAAAATCTGAGTCCCCGACGAGAATCGAACCCATGGCCTCCCAGATACCGGTTGGGCGCTCTAACCAACTGAGCTACGAGAGACTCTTTGTTAGCTGGGCCTTTTACTAGGTTGATATGTGACACGCGTCCTGCATACTGCTACGATCAGCAATGTCGAAATCATCAAGTTTGTAGTAAGGGACTGGTCAATAAGTACAGGGGGGTGGGCCGGAGCAGAAAGGGGGTGGGTCATCAGTTTTTGAGCCCTCAAAAAGGGGTGGGTTATGTAATTTTGATCTACACGTAGGGGGTGGGTCATCTTATTTATTCACTTACTTTTAACTGTTATAGTTCCAAGAAAAGTTGTATTCATCAGTATATAAAATTGATAAATGTCTCCATGTAAGCAGTTTTAAATGAATTTCTAGCGATTTCAAAAGGCCCAAATATAAAATTTTCCCGGGGGAGCATACCCCCTGACCCCCCTAGATGGCTTGTAATCATATCATTAGTTTTACCTGACTCTCTTCAACCTGCATAGATTCACGCTGGGCTTTAGGCCTTTAAATACCAGTAAACTCTTTTATTACACAACTAAGGTGGTCCGAGGGCTAATAACTAAATCAGTCAATCATTTACTTAATTTCCGGTCCCGCGAGGGCCGATATTTTCCAAGTATCGGACCGGGTTTTGTCCCGGATGATCCCACGCTAATTCCCTCGCGATTTAGCGCAAGATTTTTGCTAGATTTTTTTGCAAGATTTTTTCGGAGTTTTTTTTGCTTTGAAAATCAAATGACCTTAAACAGTCAGTCAACCAAATTCAGCGCAAAATCCGCTATTTCAAAGAACAGTTTAAAAAGGTAAACGACTGGAACAGAAAGCAGACAGGAGGTAATAGGAAGAGCTGTCCTTATTTTGAAAAAATCAATGAGATTATTGGCAAAAAGGACTCTGTAACATTTAAGCATGTTGTTTCGGCGGGAAACCCAAGCCCCACGCCGCCCCAAGAGGATCAAGAGCAGCAAAGTGAGAAGCGTGACGAGGAAAAAGGTGACGGCGACGATGAAGCCATAAAAGCGAAAGGAAAGGCTGCAAAGCAGACAAGAAGAGAGAGAAAATTGAAAAGATCCCCTAAGCCTTCCCTCGACGACAGTTTCAATGAAGAGGAGGAAACCAAGAGGGCCAAGAAATTCGAGAAGACCATGGAGAACCTGGAAAATCAAGGAGCTAAAATGGTTGATACAATGCAGAGTATCGTGACCTCAATGGAGGCCGCTCAAACCCAACAAGTGCAGTTCATGGGGGAATTTATGAAGCTTTTCGCTGGTATGACAAAGCAAATGCCAAACAAGGATTGATCGTGTGATCATGAGTAGATAACAAGTGCACTCAGCCTGACATTAAAGTTTTGTTCTGATAAACGTTAAGAGCCTTTAAACGGGCTCTTGTGGGATAATTATGATGAAACTTGTTTGATTTTTTTTCTGTTTGTTTTTTTCGAGCAAGTGCAACAGTCTTAAATGAGATCGTATGATTTCCTTCTGAAGATGTTTTAACTGGCAAGGGGTTCTTGATATATTATAACACAATACTGTAAGACTTATGTGACATTTTAAAACATAATACAATTAAAAATCGACTTAAGAAACGAAACGTCATTAGTCTGTGTGCACTACTAGCCAGATAAATTCTTACTTCTACAATCGGTTAACATAGTCCATTAGAATTTGTCTGACATGTTCTCCATCCCCAACTACATCATCATTATCATCATCACTCCCATCATCATCATCATCATCACTAGGAGGCTCATCCCAGAAATCACCGGCCCGAATACAGAAATTATGAAGTACCACACATGCTATGACTATCTTGCTGACAAAGCTAATCTTGCTGTCCAGACGCTTGTGCAGTATTCGCCATCTGCTTTTGATTGAACCGAACGCACACTCCACTTTGACACGGGCAGATGAGAGTTCTTTGTTAAATTCTATCTCGTGGGGATCATTCGTCCTTTCAGGAAAGGGTTTTAACAGCCAGTTTGATAGAGGGTAGGCGCTGTCTCCAACTAAATAGGGTCGTATGTCATTCCCACCAATTGTAACTGTTGGCCCTGTAAGAATCTCACGGTTTTTTGCCCGAGTAAAAATATTGCTATTTCGCAACACTCGTGCATCGTGCATGCTACCCGGATAACCAGCTTCTACGTCATATTTCCATCCACTATTCCCTGTACAACAATGTCATGATCCTGGTATCGACTAAAGTAATCGGGCCCATTTTCTACTGGGGTTTTTATCTTAACGGGGGTCCCGTCTATAGCACCAACAACATTAGGCAAAGCAGACCACACTTGGAAACTTTCTCTTGCATCTATAATGTGTTCCTCGGTTTCGGGAAACTTGATATATAAATTCTTCAGTTCTAAGAGAGCGTCAACAACATCTTCCACTGCTTCCAGTACTGTAGATCTCCCGACATTGAAATTAGGACCTATAGCAACGTAAGAGCTTCCATGTCCCAGTCTGTGAAGACCTATTGCCAGTATTTTCTCCGGGGATATGCATTTTCTCATTCTTGTGTCCTGTCTTGTTAGTTGTGGTCTCAGCTCGTTCAGCAAAAGCTCGAATGTCCTCTTATCAAGTCGAAGTTGCCTTCGGAAAAATGTTCCAGGAACATTCGGGTCTCTGTAGTGGATTTCAAACCACGATTCCTGAGGCCTAGGAAGAGCCCAGTGGTATGGATGTCGTCGGCGAAGTATTCGTCTTCTCCTCCGTCGATCGCGATCTTCGTTTTCTTTAAGCAGCAGGGCCCTGTTCTGTAGTCGATTCATCTGATCTACACAGCTTAAGAGTAATGCTATCTGAAACTGGAGTGTGTGATGCCACGAAAAAATATTAAAGAGCAAGAACGCCAGAATAATCGATATCAGTTGCGTGAATTGGTGGTTGTCCATGGTTGAAACTCTAGCGGGCCCGACGTAAGGCAAAGTGCCACTGTCACGCTATCACGTTCGTTTTGCAACTTGATCCTGAATGTTGTCATGAAGTTGTCATTCACTTCAGTACATGTTCGTACATGTTTGAACTGCAAATGCGGATCACAAATTGCTACGATTTTGTCGCGGTCATATTACATGACGCGTCATGCTCGCAACAACAAACAACTTTGTCGCTAGTGCGGATCGGCCCAAAGTTTCTAGTCGTGTAATAAATCTCTTATTAACCAAGCTTGCTCGGGACCGTACTGTCAAGACCTCGGAGTCGGGCTAATATTCGCCCAGTACGGCCCTCGCGCATGGTTAATAAGATATATTTCTCAAACAATTTGCAAATATGAATGATGGACAGTGGTTGTATTTTATTTATGTTATTAATTTCTGTATAAAAATATGAACTCTTCAATATATAATTGATTATGAATTAATATCATATACTGATTCAGTTTTTTTGCATATGTTTGTGTCTAAATTTGCCCATGGACTTTACACACAAATATGTGGAAAACTTACAAAAGGCTAGCATGAGAAGTGATAAATTCATCCTTCTTTGGTGTGTCAAGAAATGGAAAAAATACGTACATGGAACAGCAGTGTTCATCAGGGAAAATGTCTATGTAGGGAATTTCACTTAAAAAGCTGAAGTCAAATAAAAAATCTCCAACCCCTAACAGATGATAAAGAAATGATAGGTCCCTTGATTTTTTTTAGCAAAAGGGGTGGGTCATGTAATTTTCAACCCCCTGTCAGGGGTGGGTTAGTCGGTTTTGAGCCAGACGGAAGGGGTGGGTCACAAATTTTTGAGCCACCACTTTTCCAATTGCTCCGGTCCACCCCCCCCTGATACTTATTGACCAGTCCCTAAATAATAAAGATGGTAACTTATGGTTCGGCGACACAAATCTTACTAATTTTCGCGCGTACTTAATTTCGCGAAAATTGGGGAGCCGAATTTCGCGAGTCGAGTATTGAGGAACGGACCACTATTTTTTTGGAGAGGGGCGGGGTATGAAAAATATTGAAAAAATTGTTTGAAGGCCCTAAAAAGACAAAATCAATTGCTTGTAAACACGATATGTATATAAAAAAGCTTGCATTTCGAATAAAATGTTTGCAGAGGCGCATAAATTAGAAAAAAGTTTGTTTGCAGAGGAAAATTTTTCATACACCCCCTCCAGGGCCCGGTTGTTCAAAGCACGATTAAGCTAATCCAGGATTAGCGTGAAATTTGATTTCAATTTTATATAATTTCGTTGAGGTTTTCTGGCAATATTTTCTGTCCACAGTTTTTGCATGGACCAATCTCAAACTTACTTATATTAGCTTTGGGAAACCCTTTAACAATGGATCATATTTAATCCTGGGTTAGCCGGTTTATCGTCTTTCGAACAACCCGGCCCAGGAAAATAAAGGTCCGTCCTAAAGTTTCGCGATTGGAAGAGAAATTAGAGCGAAAGTGTATTAAATTTCGCGTTTTTGACAGTATTTAATTTATGGCTCAGTCGTCAAAGACAAAGGAACTACTGGGAATATATATAGGTCTGGTTCAAACTTCACCGCGGTCAAACGTCTCAGGCATTTCGCCGTTTTTGTTCAAATTGAAGTGTTATTACGAGCAAGGATAGATGAAAATAGTTGCCGAGTGAAAGCATAATCCTATTTCCTCAGGTAAACAAGTGTTTTTACTTTTTAAATGTTTCGCATCCGAACCAAAGGTACTTTGACAAATGGCGCCGACAAGTCCGCATATCGCTATTTTGAAACACGTAGAACCTTTTTAGTAAAGCTAAAAAAAAAACTTAGTAAACCCTTAGGATACCGGTTATGTATCGAACTTTGAACTGTGAAAATTAAAACCTTATCTTTGCAGCACTTTTCTTATTTTTTGCATATTTCTGTTTAACCGCGGTGGAGGTTCAAACAAGCTAAAGAAAACAATAATCAGAGGAAGGGTGCTAGTCGAAAACAAGACGGGAAGATATTTTCAAGGATAGATAATCGCAGTTCCAAACATTAAAATTTTTTTTACCTGTTTTGATATAAAATATGTTATTAATTTCCGTGTGCTTAAATTTTGCGCAATGTTTTTTTCGCGAAAAATAATATCGCGAAAATTATTACTCCCGAAATTTAATAAGAATAAGGGGTATGCTTCAAAGACTCCACAAAAAAAAAAAACATTTTTTTTTTTCGAACTGACACCATAACCTTGGGAATTCAATGAGTGGTCTAGGTCTTGTCGCTTTCGACTGAATGAGCTCGCGAAAAAACTATCGAAACTGTGTAGGCTGGTCACTTTATGTAATATCAGAGCTCTAAGCATTAAGAGTATCACTGGCCGTTTTTATGCTAGAGACGTTAAAGCTGTCTCGAGACGACATTAACGTCTAGTATAAAAACGGTAAATAAGACAGACGCCTTTAACGTCTGATGGCTTTAACGTCTTTTCGAAAGAGCGTCTGAACGACGCTCTTATCGGACAGCTTTAACGTCTCAGACGTTAAATCCGTCTAGTATAAAAACGGGACGTCGTTAACTAGTATAAAAACAGTAAATAAGACAGACGCCTTTAACGTATGATGGCTTTACGTCTTCGTGTCCAGTGTCCTCCGCGTGTCGAACCCAGTCTTTTTTAATTTTTTTATGAAAAGCTGTCTACTAAATGCGTCCCGTTTTTATATTTCGTCTATTATTATCTCTAGCATAAAAACAGCCACTCTTTCTTCAGCCGCAAATCATCTTAAACTTCTAATTGACCCTTAATTCGATATCTTTATCAAAGAAAATTATTAGGCAATGATGTGTTACGATCAAATCGTGTACACTACCTAAAAGTGGTCACAGTCGATAACGAGAGCTTTTAATTACAAAGTTGACAATTAAACCGGGGTTTCACTGTAGTGACAGCTGCAATGCGGTCGCTTACGCAGCTTACGGGAGTGTTCGCAACGAAGCAGTTGACTGAAGTAATACGGATGTATGAATAAACAGTTTTAATAACTAACAACCACATTTCTATTGCTGAAAGAACTTGAAGACTGATCATTTGCACCCAGCATCCGCGCTTTTAGCTGCACAGAGAGGAGAAAATGTCATGTGTTCTCTTACAAACTCGTCCCCAGTGTTTCCTCGGCAGTTTTATGGAAACTGTAAATAGGCAATTTAAAATTTCCGTGAGGCCTTTTCCCCCCTGCTTCAAAACAAGTCCTGTTGCAAAACATTTTATAAGGAAATGAGTTATTTTATTTGCTGTTCATTGTCTTGCAAACCAAACTCCTTTCCACACGAATGGTTGTGTACGTAGACTCGTTTTGAAACAGAGGCCAAAATTTATTAACTCAGAAATGGATTTTTTAAGCCGAGTTTACACGAGCAATTTATATATGACAATTTTTATGTGACAATTTTTATTTGCTCGTGTTGATGAGAAAATTTGGCCAATTTTTTTTAGTGACAAATCATAGTTAATAGAGGGAAATGGTTATGAAGCCAGGCAGAGTTCTTTGTCATAGGATTTTGTTCGCTATTTGGGGGGGGGGGGGGGGAGGGGGGTTTGACGGTACACAATACCTGACAAAATACAATAGGTGGTTACGTGTGTTCATGCAACTAACCAATTAAAACATTGTGATTACGTAATTTACGCACAGTAGAGCAGTTTTCAATTCAGTGTCGTAAAACCAAAACCAAAGTAATTACTCTGGCCAATCACAAAGAACACAGACAATGCAGTAAACCAATCAAAACTCGAAGCAAATACATGTAGCTGGCACGAAGCGCGGGAAAACGTGCGCGAGCGAGTGGCAATTGCAATTGGTTTTGGTTTTAGTTCTGATTGGCTGAGAAAGTGGCGCGAGATATTAAAACCAATCACTAAGCGTAGTAATGCAAAACCAATGCAAACGCAATTCACTTTCGACACTCAAGTGAAAACCGCTCTATATGAGAGCAAAACAAAAGATGTGCACTGTCTTAGACCTTCCAACCTAAATCTTGGCCTCTTTGTTTGCCTCTTTGATGGTTGCATGGGCTTCCTAACCATTTCCCTCTGTTACTATGGACAAACAGATTTGTTGACAAGCTGGCGTGTTAGCTTTTATGTGACAAATAAAAGTTGTCACATACGAAAATTGCTCGTGTAAACATAAAATGTGGTAAATATTGCTTCAGCAGTGTAAATCTCCCAATCTCCCACTAGGCGACTGGGCACGCGTATCTCTGTGCGTATCTCTGCTGTCCAAGGACATTACTGGCGCACTAAACTTTGGACTGCTGACAAATAAATTGTTGTGTCATTTACACGATCAAATATATTTGTCACATAAAAATTGCCAATGTAAACCCAGCTTTACGAGGCGCACGCGTCCAATAGGATGCGAAGAGACAAATCAACAAGATCTTCTGCCTGAGAGGTGGTTGTGATTTCTGGAGAATATTCCACGGTCCAGTACAATCGGTTATTGACTGTGAAGATATTGTTTCCGATGACAAATCCGATCTTTGCGCTCTGCAAGGCAAGATACGAACCAGCGAATTTGTAGGGAGATTTTCCTTCTTGATCTATGGACAGGGCCCCAAGGTTGGTTAGGTTAAACAGTTCTTTTGAAAGGCCAAGTTCATTCTCTTTAATCCACTGAGCCCAAAACGATGGCACGTCCACGCATTGAACAAATTTCAAAAGCCCTCTGTGCTTTCCTGAATCAAGGCCACTGTGGACAGTTTTCGTGCACGAGCGCGCAAACTCCCAAAACTTCTCTGCACTTTCCATGCTTGAAGAAGGCACCGTCATTTGAAGAGCATCAAAAATAGCATATAACCCGAATTCATCGCTTTCAATCTTCGGCTGGCATTCTTTTCGAATATTCACGGTGTAGTTGGTGTTCATAGAAAAAGGCGTTTTGAAACTTGGGTTGTTTCGCTCAAGAATTTGTGACATGGCTAAATGAGTTGCAGCAGTAATTGCGCCGTGAACTGTACAATTATTATTTTTACTGCATCTTATTAAAGCCATTGTTTCTTCCCTTGTCAAGTTTCGAGGTACTGCGTAAGTTCTCTGTGGCACATTAGACGTAGGAAACGTCGACAAAAACAAATTTTGTAGCTTTGGTTTGAAAAACATGATCCGTAGTTTGCGCATGGTCACAACAATAGAGATCAAAATCCGTTCCAAGATACTTGGCCTGGTTAAATGTTGCATCGTGCACTCGATCGACGGTCTAAACGGCAAACTTTTAACTTCAATGACCTCACCGTTGTACAAAACACCCAGATACTCTATCAGTTTGTTTTTAAGTTCAAAAATAGAAAGAGCATCGCTAATAACGTGATGAAAAGTGAAAAGCAGCGTATTTTTGTAAAGGCTTTCTTGTCCTCTTGAGTAACAAGTTTCTCTCAGAAAGGCTACCCGCCATAAAGGTCCCTGGCGGGTGTTCAATGACTCGCCATTAATTTGCTTTTTAAAAGCGTGCTGCCAGTCTTCGGAATTTACATCCACCATACTTCGAAAGTCCAAGCTCTGTAGATTTTCCATCTCTTCAAAACACGGCTTCTTGAACTTGTCAACCGTGACACGCATTCGTAATAAAGGAAATCGTTGTAACAACATTAGAAGAGCTTTCTTGACATGATCTCGATCAAGCTTCACTTTGGACTCTAGTAAAAGCACTGTGTGAATATAACAAGTGTTATTAACTTGCCCCATGGCAAATAACAGCCTTTCAAAGTATCCAAGCCGTCGTGCAAGCTTTCCATGGCTTGTGTAGAAAATTTGACTGTGATCCACTGGCGAATGAAAAAAGTAAAATATATTAACAACAAGAGCAATTGCGCATAGGAATACTAAAAGCTGCGAGAGAAGAGTTATCCACATCATCTGGCCGTAAGGACTGTAAGATAACTACACTCTGGAACTACATTCACGACTGACTACACTACATCGCGTGTACAGTGCAAACGATGTTTACTGTGAGGATTAGAACGCTTCAGTGCAATGACCAATCGGAGACGAGATCAGACCGCAAGAAGTGTAACCAGGCGGATAAAGTCACGGAATCACTCTTGGCTCAAGTGTGTTGAGACACGATGATATTGTTCCACTGCAGGTTTTATTGCCCGAGACTCTTTAAATTTCTTACATGAAGTATACAGCGCATTTATGTACTCACGTGTCTGGACAGGTGGATCAATTTAGGTTTCTGGGAAACTGCTCACCTCCCCCTCCCCAAACCTAACATTTTGCCCAAAGCGATAAGTAAGGGTTAATGTTAGGTTTGGGGAGGGGTAGGTGAGCAGTTTCCCAGAAACCTAAATTGATCCGGTGAGACGAGGGTATACGGGGCCTTTTTGTATTCCTGTGTAAGATTCCTTTGAAAGATTCTTGCATTCCTGTATGTAAGATTAAAGTTAAAATTCCTGTGATCTGGGGGTTAATCAAATGATAGGATTCAAATTTAGCAACATATGACATGTTTGAAACATTGATGGTGGTTCGGGCTATTGAATGGATTTAAAGGGACCGTGTCACGGATTTTAGCCAAACTTAGGCATAGGAAAGGACCATCAAATTCGTTTAAGTATATAAAATAACCGTTTAAAACAGTGAAGGAATACTTAAATAACACACCAAATGCAAAAGACGGCACGGATGGCCAAAAGTGTGAAGACGGATTGCGATATGGGTTTTTGAAATTTGGTCAGCTGAACAGGTTTCAAAGTTGATCTTGTCTGCTTGTAACTTTTAATTATTACGCCCGGGAGACACATCTGGCTGCAATGAAGATATGGTTTCGTCATTTAGAATCATAGAATTAATTTCTTTGCAAACATTTAGTTTCATAGCGAATATTTGACAAAATTTAATAACATAAAATTAACTTAGCCGTGACACAGTCCCTTTAATGCAATTGACATTACAAGCAGAAATCAAGTGAACACAAAGCAAAACACGCTCGGGAAGTTAGAAACGACTAATGCAAAATATAACCAAAACAGAGAAATTATATTTGATGAGTTCTCATAGATTTATAAAACAGAAGTCTCTTGCATTTTTTACAAAAGGGTGTAAACAAGACATCGATTGACCTTCCTCACAAGTATCGTATTATAATCGTGTTGTAAATGTCGCGCTTCTATATAAAGCAATTTTTGTTGAGCAAAAAATTATAAAAGCAATTTTTATTTTCGCACTTAGAAAATTTGTTTTGCATCAGGGACAACGTTAACGTCAAGAATTTTCGAGGGATGAATAGGTTGGTCACCCCAAAAAACAATACCACTACATATGGACAGAAATCTATTAGGTATACAGCTGCTTAGCTTAGGCGTGGAACTCGATCCCTGACTCAATGCGGACGCTGACGTCACTTAAGGCATTTAGGAAGGCAGTACGTTAGCTGACCTTTTCCGCATTGCAAGTCCGCTAACGTTAATGTATATATTGTTAACAGTTTTACAACGTTTTGCATTTTTTTATTGCCTATTTGTTTCTCGGCATATGAGCATATTTTTGCTGGGGCCTAAACAGCCCCACCAACCAGAAGATAAATAGATTTTTATTCTCATTCTTTGGATTTTATGACGTGTAATGGTTGCTCAATTGTTTCACACAAACGATTCTCTGCTTCCAAACAATAGTGCCAACCATTACACATCATAAAATCCAAAATGGCGGCAAGAGGAAATTTAAAAGCGAAAATCCCTTCTTCTTTTTTGTTACTATTCAATGTTATTTCTCCCTTGCCTCGTAAAATTTGGAATTTAGAAATTGTTCCAAATAATTCAACATCAACTTGTCTTAAGAGTGGAGGTTTCCTTTAAAAAAATCTACTTTCTGCTGAATTTAGTTAACACCAATAAAGTGCAAACAGAAACTCATGGTGCAAACCAAACGAATTCGTTAAAGAAGCCATATGACGAATGGACATCTTGATAACTTTAAATTTAGCCTACATTATCCGATACATTACCCTATTTTTTTCTAGCTTGATAATCTGAAGAACAATTGAAAGGAAGACACGAGAAAAAGAATATTATATCTTTAATCGCAATTCGCTTTTGCCAATCCTTGCTCTTTAGGATGGTTTAGGATGGTGTTTAGGATGGTTTAGGATGGTGTTTTCAGGGTCTACCTTCTACTTTTAAACTAAAGGCGTTTTTGTTGCTCTTGCAAAGTACTAGAGGGCGAAAAATGAAATGTCTTTCTTCAAGAAACTTTAACAATGAATATTACTTTCCCAGCCCGTGGTGTTGCGATGCCTTGTGAAGCAGAATTCCCTGTTGGCTTTGAAATGTTCCAGGCATTTTCCTGTCAGATAAGGCTCCACGACAAGACCGAGTAACCCGGCCATAAACGCACCAAACGCGTTTCCTATTGTCAGCAGTCCCAGGGCAAACTCCTTCTCATCGGGCGCAACGTGCCGCGCGACAGCATGGGGTGAGTGCAGGGCTATCATGCCAGCTACCAGGCCAAGCGTGGAGCAGAGGGAAATAATAATCCAGATATACCAGACGAAATGATACCAGGACTCGAACAGGAAAAATATCAAATGCGCTATCTCCAACACTGCGAAGATCCACGTTTTATCACACTTTAGGAACTCTATGGCGTCTGGCGGGAGGCAGGCGAATATGAACAGATAGCTTCTGCCAACAAACTTGCCGATTTCGTAGGAGAAGAAGTAGTATAGGAAGTGATCTCGAGGGAGGATGTGAGATTTTGGGAAGGCGATCGTGGTAATAACGGATGAATGGGACAGGTACTCCGCGAAGAAGCTCAGAATAAGAGGGATGATAAACGGTAGAATTTTCCAACCGATTTTCAGCTTTTCGCCGCATGGAGACTTTTGGGGATCCGCTGCAACCTGGTCAGCGTTGTCGTCAGAAGTGGATGCTAGTATCGTGTACTCCACTTCAATTCGTTCCTTAGGGTTCCTGTTGGGGCCGTTTGTGATGTAGTCTTTGTCCAGCAGTGCATAAAACACTAAGACTAACAGGGGCAAAGGGATCGTTATCAAAATGGCGGTCTTTGGGGAAGCACAAGTCCATGTCGTAAGTCCTGAGGAAATGAACAAGCTAATCAATGTAGAATATAGACGTTTTGTGGTACAATTCCTCTTTTTGAAAATGAGACAAATTAAACGTGTCGCAAAGTACAAAGATTGTATGGGAATTTCAGGAATTTCACAAATTAAACTGATTCTGCATTATTTGCGAATTGTAAACTTAAGATATAACGTTAATGATTTTACTGATGAAATTTGAGGGATGTGGTTTTAGTGGAAAATTTTAATTTACCTGTAATCGCGTTTTAGTTTTCCATACATTTCTTCGTGTACGGTCTCTACCAGAGGTTATAGACAATTGTATGACAGCATAGCAGAGCAGAACAATTGTACTGCTTAAATTGCTTTTAAAACGATATGTTGATTAAAAGTCAAAAACCAAAATGACAATTAATGTTGTTCAATGTTAAAGGCATCGGGCCAGAAATCTTACTGTTTCCCTTGGGGACATTCAGCATTAAGTTCGTATTATTTGAGTTCTGAAATAGTAACGAAATGATAAAGCTTTAAAGGGACTGTGTCACGGCCGAGTGAAGTTTAAGTATTTTATTTAGTTTTGCCAAACACTCGCTATGAATCCTAATGTTTGCAAAGGGAATCAGGGGAATTACTTCTATGGATCTAAATGACAAAACCATAGGCTTATTGCAACCAAATGTGTCTCCCTGTCGTTTTAACTGTTTGAAAAACAGCCCAACAATATTTCAAAAACGCATTTCGCAATCCGTTTCAATCTTCGTCACTTTTGGCCATCCGTACCTTCTTTTGTATTTAATGTGTTATTAAAATGTTCCTTCGCTGTTTTAAGAGGTTATTTTTTATATTTTACAGAATTTGTTTGTCATTTGACATGCCTAAATATGGCTTAAATCCGTGATACAGTCCCTTTAATTGCGAATTTCACTAACCTGTGTAGTAGAGTGGAGAAACCAGCGAAGCCATTCCTGTCCCTGCGACAAAGGCACTTATGCAGATTTGTGGATAAAACGACGTGAGTGCAAGAAAAATAACTTCAGAAGCGCCCGTTGCCATCGCATTTAACGCAATTCCCACCAGCTTCACTTTGATATCCTCCACGAAAACGATCAGAGTAAGTCCCAGAGTCATAAACAGGGCGATGAAAGAAACTTTAACGACGTAAGGAATTTTCTGTATAAACCACGGCGCGATAATTTTTGTGATCGTCAGCGGAGTCACGAAGCAAACGAGGATTGTAGGTGTTGGGAGCTGTCGGCCGCTGAGAATGTCCTGTGCTGCTGAGTAAACCATTTCTTGGTTGAAGAAGGAGAGAGTACCAAAGACGCAGAAAGATATTGTATTCAACCAGCTCGTCTTTGAGTTAGAGCTCGACGATTTCTCCGTCGCTGGGATGAATTCACGAAAAAGCTTCTTAACTCGATTGCACATGATTTGCCCGGTACAAATTCTGTCGAGTGGTTCTAAGCTGGTTAAAAATGGGATAGCGAGTTCTTTCACAACAAAACATTTTGTGGAAACTTCAAGGGAGTATTTTTCGTCATGCTCCTTGCTTTTGCCCGTTCAAGTGGAGAGGAAACACGTATGGTAATAAGAGAAAGTCAATTCATTCAATTCAATGGATGTCATGTACGTACCTGCCAGAGGCACGCCAACATAACAACAGTTCCACAACACGGACGTTTATTTACCTTCAGTTTATAAAAAAAATATTATAATATAGATTTTACAAAATAGCTCCTTGAGTCGATCGCACAGGATTTGCGCGGGTACAAACTGTCGAGTGGTTTAACTGAGTTTGATGAAAAATCTGATGGCGAGTTCTTTCACGACATAATGGCTCAAATTGAAACCTTTATCGCAGTGTCCTCGCTGTTACCTATTCAAGTGGAGAGGAAACACGTATGGTAATCAGAAAAAGACAATTCATTCATGACTGCGCAATTCAATGGATGTTACGCTTCAACGTACCTGCCTGAAGCACGCAACACAACAACACAACAACTGTTACCTACACTCTTTTTATTTTATAAGAGTCTAGTTTATAAGAATACCGAGGCTGAAATTTGCGAATTTTTAAGAATATTTTAAGAATAAACCCGCGGCTGACATTTTGAAGAGAATATCGTTTTTAGTTGAAACAAAATCAGGTATTTTCATTTTCGTCACTTTATCTCTGTGAGGAATGCTTTCTTTAAAGCCAAAACGGCCAGGCTGCAACGAAAAGCAATGGTACATGTGCACAATGTAACACGATTCAGATATGGACACCAAACACTTGTAATTGATTACCCAATACTTGATAAAACGGAAATGTCAAACTGTATTTTCTAAGAATGTTCATAAGAATATTTTCAGCCTAAAATCGGTAGAAAAATAAGAATATTCAGCCTGGGTGGGAAAAACTGTATTCTTATAAAAAAAGAGTGTATTCAAGTGGAGAGGAAACACGTATGATAATCAGAAAAAGACAATTCATTCATGACTGCGAAATTCAATGGATGTTACGCTTCGTACAGGTCTGCCTGAAGCACGCAACACAACAACTGTCTCACAACACTCGCGTTTATTTACCTTCGGTTTACCTGAGAAAAAGATGTCAAATATAGGAAAAGCGAGACCGTAGCTGTAAAAAATTCACCCAGAATAACTATAGAGGCGGTGGTGGCTGGTCTGACAAATTGAAGAAAAAAGTTCGATTTTCGTCTTCATTTGTCAGAGAGTCTATTGAATGCAGGGGGTCGTACATTTCGCAAACCGCCATATTTTGATCTTCCTAGAGAGCAAACAGCTTTCGTTTTCTTCTATAGGCCAAATCCGGCATAATTTCTTCACCGTAAACCGCCAGTTAAAGATGAATGTAGCCGCAAACCGACACTCAAAATTGGCTTAAACCAACAAACCGCCAGAGTATAGTAGACCCTCTTGTCATGCATCGCAGTTCCTCAATAGCTCTCCATCAACAATCTCCTATCTACATTCAAGATTTGCTAACGTACTACCAACCTTCAAGAACCCTCCGATCATCACACTCTTCACGTCTCAACCCTGTCAAATTCCACCTCAAGTCGTATGGGTCTCGAGCTTTTTTCTGTTTCCTCGCCTGAACTTTGGAACAGTTTGCCTGTTTTTATCCGCTCGTGTGACAATTTAAGTTCTTTTAAATCAAAACTCAAAACGTTTCTTTTTAAAACTTATTACTCTTAGCGATTTTTACTTTTTATTACTTTTAATGCAAATTTTCAATTTTAAGATTTATTCAGCTAATTTTAACAAAATTTTTATTGATTTTATTATATATATATATATATTTGTAAAGCGCCTAGAGCAGGCCTGGGTAGGCGCTATAAAAATATATTTATTATTATTATTATTATTATTATTATTATTATTATTATTATTATTATTATTATTATTATTATTATTATTATTATTATTATTATTATAGAGCCCGTCCTTCAAGAACTGACCGGAGAGAGGCTACCAAGCGGCGCTAACACAACGCCAGATGCTCGCCTGGATATACATGCCCGGGGGTTTTGGGAGAAGCAGAGATCCGCGTTCTTTGATGTGAGGGTGTGTCACCCCAACGCGGATTCCTACAAGGACCAAACCCCCAAGCAGATATACCGTAACCATGAGAATGAGAAGAAGAGGGCTTACGCAGACAGGGTTCTTCAAGTAGAACAGGGAACTTTCACTCCATTGGTGTTTACATCCACCGGAGGAATGGGCGAGGAGTGCAAGAGGTATCACAGTAGGCTTGCAGAATTAATCGCCGCAAAGAAAGGGGAGGATTACGCAACAACGGTGTCTTGGATCAGATCAAAAGTCTCGTTTGCGATCCTCCGATCCGCCTTAATCTGCCTAAGGGGATCAAGAACTGTAAAGAGAAACAGGAACATTGACATTTATGATATGGACTTTCAAGTAGAGAATTCTCGTACTGCAATTTAGATCGAATATTTTTTTTTTTTTTTTTTTTTTTTAATATATAGTTCCTCTTTTATTATTGCTCTCGAAGTCGCTTTTACTATTTTTCTACATTTTTAAAGACACTGTTTTTATTATTATGTAAATAATATGTTTATATATAAAGTTCTTATTCGAATAGTCAAATCATTGTAATTCTTTTAGAAATTGGTTAATAAAGTGTTTATTTTCTTTATTTAAAAAAAAAAAAATTATTATTATTATTATTATTATTATTATTATTATTATTATTATTAATAGGAGCAGTCGATCGAGGAATTGAAATCATCCAAAACAATTTTGTGTTAACTTTTCGCAAACTTTCAAGCTAATTACGCTAACAGATAAACCTTGACCCATAATACACAGGAAATACAAATGGTCCTGCAAAGTTGATCGATGATCACTCATATAACCAAAGGCATGAAATTGCTACTTTCTTTCTTGTGGCCGATCTTTCTTTGACGGAAACTATCTGTATTGTGGGTTATTATGTAGTCCCTCTTTCTCGCGAAATCCAATCAGTTGAAAATTGGGAACATTGATGAACTAGGAATGTTTTCCCAATACGCTCGCATTCTCAAGATCCGAGCCGGAGGGGAGAAAGATCTGCCCAAATCCTAAATTGGGAAAGCAGTAAAAATGAAGAGTTTAAATGACAAATTAATTTTGCAAATCCTTGCCCATTTTTTGTTTATTTTAAACATCTTTTCATTTATTTATTATTTGACACTTCTTCTGACACATTAAAAACATCAAGAATATATTACAATTAAAAATACAAAATCTAAATACTATCATATTACTAATTAATTAACCATCTTAGTCCTGAACCTACATTTCTGGTTTGCATGTCGCAGTGCCTCTAAAAGTATTCATGGTGCTTTCAAGTTCTACCTCCTACGTAAACTTTTGCTTGGAAATTTTACTCGATTCAAAGGCATTTTTGTTGTAATTGCAGTGTTATTAACTAAACTTTCACTGTACTATGATGAAAATTATAATGTCTTTCTTTGAGAAAATCAGTTAACAATGAATATTTATTTCCCAGCCCGTGGTGTTGCGATGCCTTGTGAAGCAGAATTCACTGTTGGTTTTGAAATGTTCCAGGCATTTTCCTGTCAGATAAGGCTCCACGACTAGACCGAGTAACCCAGCCATAAACGCACCAAACGCGTTTCCTATTGTCAGCAGTCCCAGGGCAAACTCTTTCTCATCGGGCGCAACGTGCCGCGCGACAGCATGGGGCGAGTGCAGGGCTATCATGCCAGCAACCAGGCCAAGCGTGGAGCAGAGAGAGATAATAATCCAGATATACCAGACGAAATGATACCAAGACTCGAACAGGAAAAATATCAAATGCGCTATCTCCAACACTGCGAAGATCCATGTTTTATCACACTTTAGGAACTCTATGGCGTCTGGCGGGAGGCAGGCGAATATGAACAGATAGCTTCTGCCAACAAACTTGCCGATTTCGTAGGAGAAGAAGTAGTATAGGAAGTGATCTCGAGGGAGGATGTGAGATTTTGGGAAGGCGATCGTGGTAATAACGGATGAATGGGACAGGTACTCCGCGAAGAAGCTCAGAATAAGAGGGATGATAAACGGTAGAATTTTCCAACCGATTTTCAGCTTTTCACTGCACGGAGACTTTTGGGGATCCGCTGCAACCTGGTCAGCGGCGTCGTAAGAAGTGGATGCTACTATCGTGTACTCCACTTCAATTCGTTCCTTGGGGTTCCTGTTGGGGCCGTTTGTGACGTAGTCTTTGTCCAGCAGTGCATAAAACACTAAGACTAACAGGGGCAAAGGGATCGTTATCAAAATGGCGGTCTTTGGAGAAGCACAAGTCCATGTCGTAAGTCCTGAGGAAATGAACAAGCTAATCAATGTAGAATATAGACGTTTTGTGGTACAATTCCTCTTTTTGAAAATGAGACAAATTAAACGTGTCGCAAAGTACAAAGATTGTATGGGAATTTCAGGAATTTCACAAATTAAACTGATTCTGCATTATTTACGAATTGTAAACTTAAGATATAACGTTAATGATTTTACTGATGAAATTTGAGGGATGTGGTTTAGGTGGGAAATTTTAATTTACCTGTAATCGCGTTTTAGTTTTCCATATCTTCGTGTACGGTCTCTACCAGAGGTTATAGACAATTGTATGACAGCAGAGCAGAGCAGAACAATTGTACTGCTTAAATTGCTTTTAAAACGATATGTTGATTAAAAGTCAAAAACCAAAATGACAATTAATGTTGTTCAATGTTAAAGGCATCGGGCAAGAAATCTTCTTGTTTCCCTTGGGGACATTCAGCATTTCAATAGTTCGTATTATTTGAGTTCTGAAATAGTAACGAAATGATAAAGCTTTAAAGGGACTGTGTCACGGCCGAGTGAAGTTTAAGTATTTTATTTAGTTTTGCCAAACACTCGCTATGAATCCTAATCTTGGCAAAGGATTACTTCTATGGATCTAAATGACATAACCATAGCTTTATTGCAACCAAATGTGTCTCCCCGTCGTTTTAATTTAAAGTTACAAGCAAACGAGGCTAACTTTGAAAACGGTTTGAAAAACAGCCCAACAATATTTCAAAAACGCATTTCGCAATCCGTTTCAATCTTCGTCACTTTTGGCCATCCGTACCTTCTTTTGTATTTGCTGTGTTATTGAGATGTTCCTTCACTGTTTTAAGAGGTTGTTTTTTTATATTTCAAGGAATTTGTTTGTCATTTGACATGCCTAAATATGCCTAAATACGTGATACAGTCCCTTTAATTGCGAATTTCACTAACCTGTGTAGTAGAGTGGAGAAACCAGCGAAGCCATTCCTGTCCCTGCGACGAAGGCACTTATGCAGATTTGTGGATAAAATGATGTGAGAGCAAGAAATATAACCTCAGAAGCGCCGGTAGCCATCGCATTTAACGCGATTCCTACCAGTTTCACTTTAATATCTTCAACGAAGACGATCAGAATGAGTCCCAGAGTCATAAACAGGGCGATGAAGGAAGCTTTTACGACGTAAGAAATTTTTTGTACAAACCAAGGCGCGATAATTTTTGTGATCGTCAAAGGGGTCACGAAGCAAACGAGGATTGTAGCTGTTGGGAGCTGTCGGCCGCTGAGAATGTCCTGTGCTGCTGAGTAAACCATTTCTTGATTGAAGAAGGAGAGCGTACCGAAGAAGCAGAAACATATTGTATTCAACCAGCTCGTCTTTGATTCATGATCAGAACTTGTTGGCTTCTTCTCCACTTCGGGGCTGATTTTACAAAATAGCTCCTTGAGTCGATCGCACATGATTTGCACGGGAACAAACTGTCGAGCGGTTCTAAGTTTGTATAAAACTCCGATGGTCAGCTCTTTCACGATAAATTGTGTGGAAACTTCAAGGGAGTATTTTTGTAATGCTCTTCTTTTGCCCTTAGGGGGAAAAGGGTAATAAAGAAAATTTTATTAGGAAACCGGGGCCAAAAAAAAAAAAAAGGGGGAAAAAAAAAAAATAAAAAAAAGAATAATGGCTCAAATTGGAAACTTATATTTCGCAGTGATCCTCGCTGTTGTCTATTCAAGTGGAGAGGAAACACGTATGATAATCAGAGAATTCGAAAGTCGATCCATTTGCAATTAATATTTTGATGATCAATCAAAAGATGTTACGGTTCAACCGGTACCCGACAAATAGCCTGAAGGACGCACCATAACAACTGCTCCCCCAAAAATATATCAAAACATAGGAATAGCAAGACCGTAGTCGTAAAGTTCCACCCAAAATAACTATGAATGGTAATCAACATGTAGCTGGGTGGCTAATCTGACAAATTGACGTAAAAAAGGTTGACACAAGTGAACAGAATTGTGCGTGTTCCCTTGTTACGCTTCGATGTCCTTCAATGGAAGCAGTCGTTCGAGGAATTGAAAGTATCCAGAGTAACCTTTCTTTTTCACATACTTTCAAGTTAATCACGCTAAAAAATAAGCGGTGTATGTCTGACGCCACATGTACAGGACATTAGAAATGTGAATAATCTTGCAAGAGAATCACACATTCTTTGTTTTTGAACGTTTTCACAAGACACACTAAGCTTTGTATAATTTACACCGCGGGATTGAAAATGGAATATGTAAGAATGACATACGTACATTCTTTCAAGTATAAAATGACGCTAACACACTAAGCTTTGTATATTGCGGAGTATGAACCATGTGTATTACCTTCCTCGGTGTTCTTAACGGGCGTCGTATCTCGAGTGACGAAACTGAGAAACATACAGCAAACATACAGCCCGATCCGACTAATATGAGGTCGGTTATTCAAAAACCCAATTGAGCGTGGGAGATACGCTGAAAATGTGGTCATTCTTTTTGGTTGCTGATGACACTTCGATTGCATTGAAATGGCGACTTCTATCGACACGAAGCCTGGGTATACACGAATTCAAAACTATTTCATATCCCTGGAAACGAAGATTGCTTTAACAAGAACTTAAGGCGGGGGTTCACCTGAAGGCTGTTTTTTCACCGCTTAACGTGGGTTTATAGGACATATTACGTTCGCGTTTCAAGGGATCTAAAAACCCTTCACTCATTACATATATTTATGTTTTGCGGTGTTTTGTATATTTTTGGGTAATTTTTGGGGATGTTTGGGAGGAGATAGTTTTACTCAAAGGATTAGAAACATTGAGAGAAATATGAAATATTGGAGATTTAAAGTGATTTTAAAATTAGAATTTGAAGTTGAAATTAGGAGAGACGAAGGTTGCCGGGCTTGATGCAATGGGTTTAGTCAAATCCAGCCAAATCCGTCTTAGGAGCGACTGGGAACGAGACTGATGGAACAGTACATTTTTCAACAAACACAATGGTACGGTACGAGTGTGTACCATTTGAAAACTTTGAAAGGACCATTCTATTTCATTTCTCACCGGAGCAGCCGCGTATTTCATCGAGGAGCATAGTTATAGTGCGAAAAAAGAAAAATGGTACCGCGATGTTCCTAGCATTCCGTAAAAACTAGAAAAGAGGTTTTCTATTTTTCGAAAAAATTTCCCGTGGGAAGGACCGTTCCATTTCATTCAAAAACCGGAACAACTGGTTTTTCCATACAAATAGAAAGCGCTCAAGATTGTTTACTAAACTTATGTTTGGCTGTTAAACGTTTTTCAGCTGGACATGCATGCGTTTCAAGCCAATTGTTTTTCTTTGACAGAAGAAAATACTGGTGCAATACAGAGCAATAGGCTAGTGAACCTGTGGTCATTCTATACGCTATCAAATCCTACAAACCTAGCCTCCTCCACAAGCAACTCCGCTGCTGAGTTTAAACTAGGAACGAACGAACGGAAAGGAGGCGAACGAGAAAGACACCGCGAGATTCCTCGCAGTAGCCCAAGAAGGCGCTTTCGTTCCTAGTCTTTCTCGTTCAATTGCGATATATTGTTCGATCCGGAGTTCAGCGCACTAGGACATCGCGCCTCTTACAATAACTAAAAAGTGGAGTAGTACGTTCGAGATTTACCGAAATACGCAACAAAAAATTAAACCCAACACTAACGAAAAAAGTAAGTTGTTTTTTAGCTTTATTCATTAAGACACTTCCTTGCCTTTCTCTGTTCGCTGTACATACTTAACATGTTCCCCTCTTTCTCGACTTACATTCAACATGTTCAAGAATTTGCGTTCCTTGGTCGTAATTAAAAGTTCTCCCTGTTCTCCGGTAAAACGTTTTGCTTCAAGTTATTCAACAACATCTGCAGATTGCATTTTACACGACCCAATTAGTTCTTGATCTAAATAAATTTCCCACTTTATGTTATTAATATTCCCCCAATTAAAAATCGATTGTCGATCGATTTATTTTATACTAAAATTGATGATTGCACTTTTAACTGTCCAGTTAGTTCTTGAACTAATTAAATTTCCACTTAATGTTATAATATTTAAAATACACAATTAATGATCGATTGCCGATCAATCTATTTATTTATTTATTTATTTATTAAGAATTTATGACCATTTTTATTATACGTCATTTTATCTTGAAGAGTTAATTCTGGTACGAGTTTGGGGTTATACTCCAAAAAATATTATATACGCTACATTATACTATTTATAAAATCTTTTTCCTCTATTCAGAAGTCATTTATATTTTTTGTCATTGAAGAATTAGTATTTTATGTCTACTGTAAATTTACTTTAAATAAGTGAATACTGTATGATATTTCCCCACGAAATTGTTTATTCCTTAATGCTAACGAATAGGGGAATCTTTGTTTACAATATTTGCCTCATTAGCATAAGCGCTCCAGTTTCTGATCGAGCGTCAAAAAGATCAATTCTGATATTGAAAGAACATGGCGCGATTAGCTTTCGCTATAAAATAATACTATTCCGTGGCTCAGAAATTTTGCAATCTTTGAAAGCTTATATTTCCTTCAGTATTACACACAAAGAGTTGAAAAACTCGCGGATTATTAATTTTCACAAGCTGTTTAAAAATCTGAAGTCAATCCATATATATAGCCTGATTAAGCCTTCACTACGTAAAGTCATCTGCTAATGAGGCAAAATGTAAACAATGACGTTAGCAAAGAAAACCCCTATACCAACGGGACCTTTTTGGAAACATATTTCTGTTTAACAGCTCAGTATTTCTGTCGGCTGAGCTGATAGTTTCTCCGAGCCGAAAGAAACGACATTGGCTGACATATCATACATAAAACTCGATAGAACTAAATAAATTAAAAAAAATTCCAACTGATTCATTCACGGTTCGGATAATAACTCGGAGCTTGCTGGACCACCAAATAGAAACCTCAAATTCCCACTGTGTAATTGCTAAATATTTAAATAATATCATTTATACACTTAATAAAAATGATGATATTTTCTTTCTTTGGGAACAATGACAATTTCGGCCAATTCATAAATATACAACAGAAAAATAAAATCTTTTCAACAAAATGACTATTTACAACTGCTAAAAATAATCAAAAGAATTACTATTAAAAGTAAGAAACTAAGCGTTTTGGATTTGAACTAAGACATTTTATTTTAGACTTATTAGGTATGTTTTTCTGATCATTTTTAGTCTTGTGAATAGTCATTTTAGGGCCGTAGCCAGACCCTTACCATAGATGAGGCAAGATCTTGCTAGGGGTTTCTAGTGGCATGCCCTCCAGAACATTTTGGAATCTAGGAGCTCTGAAACTCTTTCGGAGACATTTTCGTATTTCTTGAGAAAACGCAGTCTTGTTCACTACGGATTATTTTCCCAACAAAACATATTTTGTTTTTAATTTTGAGCAAAAATCTGGACAAGACAAGTGCCTCGTCTTGCCTCTTGCTAGTTACGGCCCTACATTTTAACCAAGAGAAAATAGGCCCCTATTTTTTTTTAACCTTAAGAGAACATTTTGAACAAACTGTCTTTCACTAACAATGAATGTTACTCTCCCAGCCTGTGGTGTTCCGATGCCTTGTGAAGCAGAATTCACTGTTGGTTTTGAAATGTTCAACGCATTTTTCCGTCAGATAAGGCTCCACGACCAGACCAAGCAACCCGGCCACAAACGCGCCCACTGCGTTTCCTACTGTCAGCAGTCCCAGGGCGAACTCTCTCTCATCGGCCGCAACGTGTCGCGCGACCGCATGGGGAGAGTGGAGGACGATCATGCCAGCAACCAGGCCGAGCGTTGAGCAGAGAGAAATGATTATCCAGATATACCAGACGAAATGATACCAGGACTCGAACAAGAAGAAAATCAAATGCGCCATCTCTATCATTGCGAAGATCCATGTTCTGTCACACTTCAAGAATTCTATGGCGTCGGACGGCAGGCAAGCGAATATGAACAGATAGCTTCTACCAATAAACTTGCCAATTCTGTAGGAGAGCGAGTAGTAGAGGAAGTGATCTCGGGGAAGAACTTGAGATTTGGGGAAGACGATCGTTGTAATCACCGCTGAATTGGACATGTACTCCGCGAAGAAACTCAAAAATAAAGGGATGATAAACGGCAGGATCTTCATACCAATTCTGAGCTTTTCGCCGCAGAAGAGTTTTTGAGGATCAGTGGCGACCTGGTCAGCGGTGTCAGAACTGGATGCCACAACCGAGTACTCCACCTCGACATGTTCCTTAGGACTGCTGTATGATCCGTTCGTGATGTAGTCCTTGTCCAGCAAAGTGTAGAACACCAAGATCAGCACAGGCAGTGGGATTGTAATTAAGATGGCGGTCTTTGGAGAGGTGCAGCCCCATGTCGTGAGACCTGAAAAAAAAATGACGAAAATGAAATTTCTAATGTGGTTTGGATATGTGATCTTAATAAGCGTAAACTTTTTAGCCAGAAACTCAGGCTAAACATGCTAAATCAAAGGCTCTTCGAGCAACCTCATGGTAATTCGATGAAGTGGCGTCCTTCGCTTTGTTTTTCAAATAAGCGTTCAAGAATGTAACGGTCTCACTTCATTTGCCTTTAAATGCTTTTTTTTTTTCATATGAGTTGCGTCAATGGGTCACTGATGCTTTGTGCTCTCCGGCTTCGAAGCGCAAATTCTATTTTTCACCACCAAAATAAATTGTAACCTTTGAATATGGTTTTTACTGTCTTAGATGCGATAAATTGTGTGTTCAATTACTTTTCTGTCAGCACATATATAATATACATACCGGGCAGCGACTAGCCTCCCACGCAGTCGTTCTTAGGGGTGATCGCGTTACACTCCTCCCCGCGATTGCGTTACACGGTGTGGAACACAATCGCCCCTAAGAACGACTGCGTGGGAGGTTAGGCAGCGACAAGCGTTGTTATTTTTTGAACAGCCGATGAAATTTGAGATCTGCTCGCCTCAAAAAGATGAAAAACGGATGACGTGACACGAGGTGACGTAGCGCGAAACAGAAACGTGCTACGCATTTGTGTTTTTCCAGTGAGCTGAAACGTTTATTAAATCACGTCACATGCAATAATAATTTTCTATAACAGTTTAAGCGTAACTATATGTAGTCCATCAGTAGTTATCAGTAATGTCACAATCTCACTTAATTTGCCTTCGAGTGTTTTCTTGCGTGAATGGGTCATTGATAGCCTTTTTTTCTTCAAATAAGCGTTCAATAATGTAACACAATATCACTTTATTTCCCTGTGAATGTTTTATTTTTCCATGGGAATTGCATCATTGATGGTTCGTGCTCTCAGGCTTCGTAGCGCGAATTCTATTTCATCACAAAAATATTTAAGTGTAACCTTTGATCCTTTTAAGCATTAAGTAAATTTGTTTTTTAAATATGTTTACTTTTCTGCCAGCACGTATAGCGTTATTTTAAGCAGCGAATAAAATTTGAGAGAAAGATGCGCGTTTTTGCACGACTCAAAAAGATGAAGAACGGATGACGTGACACAAAGATGATGTGACGCGAAACAAAAACGTGCATGAATGTTGTGTTTACTAAAACGCGTCTTTGAATGTTTTCTTACGTGAATGGGTCATTGTTAGCCTATGCTCTGAGGCTTCGTTGAGCGAATTCTATTCTCTTTTATCACCAGAGGATAAGTGTAAGTGATCCTCTTTCGATTTGTTTTGTGAAATTCAGTTTACTGCCCTGAAAGAGAGAGACCCTGGAACGAGGTTGAAGAATAATTTGTTTCTGATTGAAATGTGCTGAATGCGTTTAAAAGACCTTTCCATCAGCACGTTTCTCGTTTAATGATAAATTAATTGCGGTTTGATATCAGAATCGAGTGAGTGAGTGAGTGAGTGTTCGAGTGAGAAAATGCGGCCCATAACATAACCTCATTACCATTCGGTAAAAAAACAGGTATCTGGGAGGCCATGGGTTCGATTCACCGTCGTCGGGGACTAAGAATTTTTCTTTGTCCCATGCTCGTGTCATTGTTGAAAAAATTCATTTTCATTATTTATTACCGAGCTTAAAATTTACCATATCTTTATTATTTACTATACACTTGATGATTGCGACATTGCTGATCCTAGCAGTATGCAGGTCGCGTGTCACATATCAATCTAGTAAATGGCCCAGCTCACCACGAACCTTTCGTAGCTAAGTTGGTTAGAGCGCCCAACCGGTATCTGGGAGGCCATGGGTTCGATTCCCGTCCGGGGACTCAGAATTTTTCGTTGTCCCATGCTCGTGTCATTGTTGAAAAAATTATCTTCATTACTTATCACCGAGCTAAAAATTTACCATCTTTATTATTAACTAAGACTCGAGAGGTCAATTAAATACCAAGTAGACCAACTCAAACAGAAAAAGTAAGGCGTTTTAACTTTGCCCTTGAGAGGAAAATAAGCGACCATAAACGCAAAATGGATCTCTAATTGCCAAAACAAAATTCACATTGGAAGTATTGAGGTTTTACACCTTAGTTTGTACTTGGTCAATTCTGACAGTGTAGTGAACATCGAAGAAACTCGGAGTATCCAGTAGTTGATGATTTTCAACATGTAGATTCTCATCACCTGTTTCCTTGACAATACATTGGTATGGTTGGGAGAAATGATATTCTGATCGCTTTATAAGTGTGATTTAAAACAGACCTGTTTTAAAAGTTACAAAGAAACAACATTTTTTACCAGAGAATTTATAAATTGTTAAAAGGTCCTAAAAAACTTTCAAATAAAAAATAAAGTTTTCTTTTATTGTGAAATTATAGCGGCAGGCGTCAGGCCGAGCCAACCATTCAATTTTCATAACAGGAAAAACTAATGAACCATTTATTTGAAACAATTCAAAACCGGTCTTTTGGGAACAACAAAAAAATTGCGGCCAGTCAATTGCTCAAAATTACGAATGTCATCCTTAAATAAATAAAATGTATCTGTCATTGTTGTTTTACGGTATGTACAAAAAAACCAGCAACGAATATTTGTAAGAGTTGTAATCTTGTAAACATGGTTAAAAAAGGTTTCTTTCTCAATACCAAACTAAAGCGCAGCAGAGCTTGTATCCTTCCTGCGATAAAGGAAGGAAATCTAAACAAAGGGTCTGCGGATTAGCTTAAAAGCTCTCGGCTACACTCAAAATTTTTGTTTTGCTTAACACCATTCAGCGATGATTTCAAAGTTCGTGTAAAAAGGCTGGCGTAATTTATGACGTTTGGACAGAAAACCTTGGCGCACTCTGCGCCGAATGTGTGGGTTGAAAATCACAGGTGCTTCCTTCCGTAAAACGAATTTTTACATTTGTGAGCAAAAAATCTTTACGTTCACCCCGATGTTAAAAATAATAATAATAAAAAATTAAAGATATAAACTCAAATGCGAGTCTCTTGAGAATAAAAATTTGAATACCGCATATTACACAAAATGGCACTCGCCACTGAACGGGTATTAGCTATTCTTTACTACACAGTTGATGATTTCGGCATTGCTGATCCTAGCAGTATGCAGGACGCGTGTCACATATCAACGAATTAAATGGCTTAGCTCTCCACGAGTCTCTCGTAACTCAGTTGGTTAGAGCGCTCAACGGTATCTGGGAGGCCATGGGTTCGATTCCCGTTGGGGACTCAGAATTTTTCGTATGTCCCATGCTCGTGTCATTGTTGAAAAAATTCATCTTCATTACTTATCACCGAGGCTAAAATTTACCATCTTTATTATTTATTAAGACTCGAGAGGTCAATTAAATACTTAGTAGACCAACTCAAACAGGAAAAAGTAAAGCGTTTTAACTATGCCCTTGAGGGAAAAATAAGCGACCATAAACGCAAAATTGATCTCAAAATGCCTAAACAAAATTCACATTGGAAGTATTGTGGTTCCAACAGCCTTTGATTTTACTTGATAAATTTTGAGAATGTAGTGAAAATCAAGGTACTTTTTTATCCGGTAGTTCATGATTTTATATATTCTCATTACCTTCCTGCTTAACAATGTATTGGTATGGTTAGGAGAAATTGTAGATGATCGCTTTTTAAGTGATAAAAATTGCTTTAAAAGTTACCTTGCAGGAAACGATACTTTTCCCAGAACATTTATAAATTGTTCAAAAAAGGTGCTAAAAAACTTTCAAATAAAAGAGAAAGTTTCCTTTCATTGTGAAATATAATTATAGCGGTAGACGCCAGGAGCCAACCATTCAATTTTCATAACAGGAAAAACTAATGAACCATTTATTAAAAACAATTCAAAACAGGTATTTTCAGAACAATAAAAAAAAATTGGCCTGTCAATTTCTCAAAATTACGCATTTAATTCTTAAATAAATAAAATGTATCTGTCATTGTTGTTTTATGGTATGTACAAAAAAACAGCAACGAATATTTGTAAGAGTTGCAATCTTGTAAACATGGTTAAAAAAGGTTTCTTTCTCAATACCAAACTAATGCTCGGCAGAGCTTGTATCCTTCCTGCGACAAGGGAAGGAAGTCTAAACAAAAGAGTCTGCGTATAGGCTAAAAAGTTCTCGGCTACATTCAAGACTTTTGTTTCGTTTAACACCATTCAGCGATGATTTCAAAGTTTCGTGTAAAAAGGCTGGCGTAATTTATGACGTTTGGACAGAAAACCTTGGCGCACTCTGCGCCAAATGAGTGGGTTGAAAATCACAGGTGCTTCCTTCCGTAAAACGAATTTTTACATTTGTGAGCAAAAAATCTTTACGTTCACCCCGATGTTAAAAATAATAATAATAAAAAATTAAAGATATAAACTCAAATGCGAGTCTCTTGAGAATAAAAATTTGAATACCGCATATTACACAAAATGGCACTCGCCACTGAACGGGTATTAGCTATTCTTTACTACACACTTGATGATTTCGACATTGCTGATCCTAGCAGTATGCAGGACGCGTGTCACATATCAACGAATTAAATGGCTTAGCTCTCCACGAGTCTCTCGTAACTCAGTTGGTTAGAGCGCCCAACGGTATCTGAGAGGCCTTTGGTTCTATTCCCGTTGGGGACTCAGAATTTTTCGTTGTCCCATGCTCGTGTCATTGTTGAAAAAATTCATCTTCATTACTTATCACCGAGATTAAAATTTACTATCTTTTATTATTTATTAAGACTCGAGAGGTCAATTAAATACCAAGTAGACCAACTCAAACAGGAAAAAGTAAAGCGTTTTAACTATGCCGTTGAAAGAAAAATAAGCGACCATAAACGCAAAATTGATCTAAAAATGCCTAAACAAAAATCACATGGAAAGTATTAAGGTTCCAACAGCCTTTGATTTTACTTGGTAAATTTTGAGAATGTAGTGAAAATCAAGGTACTTTTTTATCCGGTAGTTTATGATTTTATATATTCTCATTACCTTCCTGCTTAACAATGTATTGGTATGGTTAGGAGAAATTGTAGATGATCGCTTTTTAAGTGATAAAAAAGTGCTTTAAAAGTTATCTTGCAGGAAACGATACTTTTCCCAGAACATTTATAAATTGTTCAAAAAAGGTGTTAAAAACTTTCAAATAAAAGAGAAAGTTTCCTTTCATTGTGAAATTATAGCGGTAGACGCCAGGAGCCAACCATTCAATTTTCATAACAGGAAAAACTAATGAACCATTTATTAAAAACAATTCAAAACAGGTATTTTCAGAACAATAAAAAAAAATTGGCCTGTCAATTTCTCAAAATTACACATTTAATTCTTAAATAAATAAAATGTATCTGTCATTGTTGTTTTATGGTATGTACAAAAAAACAGCAACGAATATTTGTAAGAGTTGCAATCTTGTAAACATGGTTAGAAAAGGTTTCTTTCTCAATACCAAACTAATGCTCGGCAGAGCTTGTATCCTTCCTGCGACAAGGGAAGAAAGTCTAAACAAAAGAGTCTGCGTATAGGCTAAAAAGTTCTCGGCTACATTCAAGACTTTTGTTTTGTTTAACACCATTCAGCGGTGATTTCAAAGTTCGTGTAAAAAGGCTGGCTTAGTTTATGACGTTCGGACAAAAAAACCTTGGCACATTGCGCTGAATGAGTGGGTTGAAAAACACAGGTGTTTCCTTCCGTTAACCGAATTTTTACATTTGTGAGTGAAAAATCTTTGCGTTCACCCCAATGTAAGAAATAATAATAAAAAAATTAAAAACAACAAACTCAAATGCGAGTCTCTTGAGAATAAAAATTTGAATACCGCATATTACACAAAATGGCACTCGCCACTGAGCGGGTATTAGAGCTTCTACGTATAAGAAATAACCGGGATTAATCGTTTCTGCTCTGAAATATAATTAAAGTGGATATTTTTCAACAGAAAAGCGACGAAGTCCAACCCCTTAAAAATCGCTAAATTGAGAATATTTCGCTTACCTGTGTAATAAAGTGGCGAGACAAGCGAAGCCATTCCAGTCCCTGCGACGAAGGCACTTATGCAGATTTGTGGATAGAACGATGTGAGACCGAGAAATATAACTTCAGAAGCGCCAGTAGCCATCGCATTTAACGCAATTCCAACCAGCTTTACTTTGATATCTTCAACGAAGACGATCAGAATGAGTCCCAGAGTCATGAAAAGAGCGATGAAGGAAACTTTAACGATGTAAGAAATTTTTTGTATAAACCACGGCGCGAATATTTTTGTAATCATCAATGGGGTCACAAAGCAAACCAGTATTGTCGCTGTTGGGAGTTCCCGGCCGCTGAGAATGTCCTCTGAAGCCGTGTAAAGCATTTCTTGGTTGAAGAAGGCCAGGGTGCCGAAGACACAGAAGCATAGTGTATTCAACCAGCTTGTTTTAGAGTCAGAAGTTGCCGGCTTCTTCCCAACTTCAGGGCTGAATTTACAAAAGAGTTCCTTGATTCGATCGCACATGGTTCAAAGCGCGTAGAATTCGAAATAGAAATTCAAACGGGTGATCCAAGGTCGAAAAAACTGTTCGCCGGTTCGTTTAAGGCATTATCGCGGAGAAAAGGTCTTAACTGTCGCGCGAGCGAGTCAACGCGACCCAATATCTCATGCCCTTTTCTCCGCTGTTATGAACAGAAGAAAATTTGAATTGCAGATTTTGTTATATATGCCACAGGAAATCGAAAACAATGGCAGCCCACAAACAAAGATTGTATAAATTGTAAATTGAAAAGAAAAATAAGTGGGGAAATTTTGTTGGGAAATTTGGGCTAAAACTGAAGGGAGGAATTAGACAACTATGCAGGGTTAAAAATACGATTTTATGAAAAAAAAAAAAATAAGAAATAATACAATTGAGATCAATGAACAAAAAATAATGAGTGTTTATGAAAGAAAACCATTATCAAATAATTAAGGTTTCCATAGAAACCTTGACAGCTGCGTAAAACTGTGGAGATAATTTTAGAATACAGTATTCTTCGTCGCATTTAGAATTTTATTGAAATTTTTATTTTCAAGCATTTTTTAAGGATTTATGTGATTAATCCTTTTGCGTGAAAGGATATAAAATTAAGATGGGTTTAATATGAATCATTGTGGTTTCAAATGAGTTATAGAGAACTCCCCCACGAATTTTATATATTTAAAAATCACCACCTCGCGCGGGCGATAAATGCCACATTACTTTCTCCGTGACTAAATAACAGTTATGAATCCCCAAAACATAAAAAGAGAAGGGGAAAGGGAAGGCACAAGTTTATAGAAAATCCTTTCTATTCTATTTTTTTTTTCAGAAAAAAAAAAGAAATTAAAAAAAAAACACTTATTTTTCATGTGGTGTAATAGCCTTTGCCGACTCCTACGCAGGGTTTCCGGGGTCTTTTTGCGTAAATTACCAATTGAATGGCAAAATCAATTCATTTGAAATAAATATTTGGTTGTGATCCTGAAAGATTATGTTCAGACGCCAATTAACTTTGGTGGAAGAAAGTGTCAGTGAGAGGAAATTCAGGATAAACAAAGAAAGAACTTAAAAGAGAAAAGAACAAGCAAAATTGGAAATGTCAAACAGATGTAACATTATACAACCATAGTAAATAATAAAGATGGTAAAGTTTGAGCTCAGTGATAAATAATAAAGAGGTGTTTTTTTAATTTTTTTTTTCCAACAATGACACGAGCATGGGACAAAGAAAAATTCTGAGTCCCCGACGGGAATCGAGCCCATGGCCTCCCAGATACCGGTTGGGCGCTCTAACCAACTGAGCTACGAGAGACTCGTTGTGAGCTGGGCCATTTTGGTTGATATGTGACACGCGTCCTGCACACTGCTAGGATCAGCAATATCGAAATCATCAAGTGTGCAGTTAATAATAAAGATGGTAAATTTTAAGCTCAGTGATAAACAATGAAGATGATTTTTTCAACAAGTTTTTCCTAGCAGTATGCAGGACGCGTGTCACATATCAACCTGGTAGATGGCCCAGCTCACCACGAGTCTCTCGTAGCACAGTTGGTTAGAGCGCCCAACCGGTATCTGGGAGGCCATGGGTTCGATTCCCGTCGGGGACTCAGAATTTTTCTTTGCCCCATGCTCGTGTCATTGTTGAAAAAAATCATCTTCATTATTTATCACCGAGCATAAAATTTATCATCTTTATTATTTAAAATTAAAGATGTCAAACAGATGTAACATTATACAACCATATATCTTTAATTTTTTGTTCGTGTAATTAATTCATGACAAAATACGTCAACACAATAATTTTTAACTACTTATATATTCGGTTAGTCAGAACTGGCTTACAAGCATTTCATAATATTTTTCGTTTTCACACCAAGCAGTTTCAAAAAAGGGATAGGAAGGCACTTCCCTTTCATTCCACTTGAATTGTGGTTAATTAAGAGGAAACATTTGCAGTTCAATAGAAAAACATTAACAATAAAGGAAACGCCCGACCCGAAATCCATTTTTTCAGATAACACAACGGACAAATTTTTTGTTCAATTCCCGTTCAAATATGCGCACATTTCGTGATAGATAGGGCTTTAAGTTGATTCTTGCATAATTCTTTGATATCCTGAAGAAAATTTCTGGTTAAACTAATTACAAAGGTAGGGCTCGAAAAAACAGCTGGTCGGCTATCGCCAAACGCTGCTCGATTTTCACATACGGCCGGGCAAATAATTATGAACTGCTAAACAAAAAACTGAAAATTGGCCTGTTTACTTTACACACTAATAACAAACAATTTAAGTTGGTTTTATTGTTTCAATTAGTGAACATAACGAATTGGCAAGTGGAATCAAAATTGGCAGCTCAAAATATCAATATTTGCCCAGCCAAAAGTATGATTAAATGTCAGGTGAGTTTTTTTCCTGTTTCATCCTCTTAAATATCTGCAAATGAGCCTCCGTGGTTCTACAAGTGCCACTCAATATAGTGAGATGTTAAAGCCACTACCATTAAATTATTTTTGAAAATAACAACATTTTCGACCCCAGGGCCTCTCAAATCTTATAGCTGGTGTGTCCTCAGCACGAGAATCGTGCTCAGTACCCGCCGGCCAAAACATTGTGCGCCTCTGGTAAAAGTTAAGTTACTAACACACGCAGTTTATAACTAAATGGGTTATTTTTTAGACGAGAAATGATTTCAGAATAAGGTAAGCTCCCCTGCTGTGCTTCGTCTCAATACGTACCCAATAATTTAATTTTCCTTTTTAAAATTAAATAAAAACTCACAAGCGCTGAGTTTCCGATGATATATTTTTTATCCAAAACAGCTTAAATCTGTCATTCAGTCATTGAGCCATTCACGAGTCCGACCAGCGGAAACTCGCGTCTGACATGCGCAATATATCACTGTCGTAAATTCATAACAGAAACTTGGCTGAGCTTGCTTATTAAATAAATTGGACAATGCGACGGGAAATTTGGCTAGACAGGCAAAAAGACAGACGTTCCCAAACGGTAACTGAGTTTTGGAAATACATTTTCCCCTTTCTTGGAAACTCTTGTCACGTTTTGGCGCAATTACGTCCGCAACATCAAAGATGTCAAATCATTAAAAGAACTTCATTGTCCGAAGTGTGAAGGTAAACGAATGAAAAAAAAAAAGAAATTTTTGTCTTTCGGTCAGCATCCGTGACATCCACCAACGTCAGCTCTTAAGCGAAAACTAAATGACTGCAAAAGGTTTTCCCGTTCGATTTGCCCAACTCATTAAATATCAAGTAGTATTATCATTTAGATTTAGATCTTGTGACCCCAATTTCATTGGAAAACTCTTATAAATTGTCTTTGTAAATACAAAAACAACGCTTGCCAGGAGCGGTACCAGCTCAAAGCTACCCGGCTTTGATCTTAAACAGTTTCTAATACATTATGATTTGCTTAAAATAATTCTGAAATTCAATCTAAATTCAACGTCTTCTGCAAACTGTACAAGAAGGAGTGTCTTCGCATTCTTCAATTCCTCGGGCAAAGAGGCGAATAAGTTGACGGTGTACCCTGAAAAAAAAAATACAATAACCAAAGTGAGGAAATGTACAAACAGGCAAGCAACTGTTGAAAAAATGTTTTGTTCAAGAAAAAAAAGTTTTTGACACAGTCTGTGGATAATACCCTAGTGTTTGACTATTCAAATGAAAGCTTTTGAGCAGTACTTTCATGTGGTACTGTGATTTATGCTGTACAAGGTGGTTCTAACTTTAAAAACTATGGATGAAACCCTAGTGTGTCAACAACAATTATTGGGTTTTTTGTTTTTTTTTGTGTTTTTGTTTTTGGACAACAATTAAGAGCTATCGAGCAGTACTTTCATGTGGTATTGTTTATTACGCAGTACAAGGTGGTTCTAACTTTTCAGTGTGTAGATGAAACCCTAGTATGTGACCATTCAAATGAAAGCTATCGAGCAGTTCTTTCATGTGGTACTGTTTATTATGCTGTACAAGGTGGTGCTACCCTTTAAATTTGTGGATAAAACCCTAGTGTGTGACCATTCAAATGAAAGCTACTAGAGTACTTTCACGGGACGTGGTCATGATTAAAAAAAATCTGGGATTTTTCTTCAAATTTCAACTTGGGCACTTTTGCATTGGGAACAAAACAGGGGTACACTGTTTTATAAGCATTATACAATTTTACTGAACAAGGAGCAATTCGTACTTGATGTGTATGGCGGGATGTGTTACTAGCTCTCCATCCACGTTCCATATGCTCCTGGCGCGAGGTCGTGACGTAGATGATGACGTTTTAGCGGCCAGCCGCTCCTCGTCATCTTCTCTCGCGCCAGTCTCCTCGATACCGTCGGCCTCGTCACCAAGCTCGCTCTCTTCGGTAAGTGGTCGGAAATAAAATTCACGGACGCGATGAACTTCCACAAAGTCAAAGTTAAACTGTTCAATGAGGAAAAGGGAAGGAAAAAGAAACCGGCCAGGGTAAAGTATTAGATCTACGTTTTTTTTTTCGGGGTTGAAGAATGCTAGTCAGCTAAGTTGAAAACCTGGCTACCTTTGTAAGCAGACTTTTCTTGACTAGCGCCATTTCCCAGCATCCCACAATCAGGGACACTGTCAGTATCGGATCTAGAGGTACTCCCAAGGCCTGGGTGAGGGGGGGGGGGGGGGGGGGGGGGGGGGGGGGGGGTGAACTAGGGGAATTTGCTGTCCTTTAGGCCTCAGCTGAGGGTTCTCTTTTAAGCTTTTGAGATTCCATGACTTTCCGTGACCTTTTTCATGACTTTTTAGAGTTTTCTGTTGAATTTGGAAATGTTCAAAACTAATCATGATTTCGGGTACATTTTTACCTGTTTCTGCTCAAAAAATAACCTGCCTAATTTATTTTGTACAATCAATACCATTTTCCATGACTTTCAGGGACCCAAACCTAAATTCCATGTCTTTCCAGGCCTGAAAAATGAAATTCTAAAATACCATGACTTTCCAGGTTTTCCATGACCTGTACGAACCCTGGGTGTCATATTTTTCAGGCATAAAAATGGGGAGGGGGTAGCTGACCTCTCCCCTTCCCCCTCCCCTAGCGGCACTTCAGCAAGACGGGAGCGTTCCCTTATTGGCATCGAAAGAAAGGGGACCAAATGATTGTTAACCGAATTCTCCCAGGATTATGCTACAAAACGTAGGAGAGCGCATACCGCATCAGCTTTAGATGAGAGTCTGATCATGTGTCTCAGGTACTGCAGCCGTGAGGTGTGTTTAACAAGAATCAGGTCCAAACAGCCGTCTGCCAGATGAGCAGTGGGCGATAAACCTTCAGGACTCTTGGCGCATGCGCATGAGATGTTTGCTCCGATCACACTGATGAAGCGACCTTTGATGGAATGCCAACCTGATAAGACAAGACAAGTATTTATCCTTTCAGCTGAAGTACAAAACTACCGTTGTATTCAGCGAATAGAAAAGCTACTTTCCATGGCATTGTTGAAATCCGTAAGATTCTTTCATGGCATGGTAAAGGAAAACACAAAGATGTGTTATTGGCAGTAAATTGTGAGTAACTATAAGTTCATTCAACAGTCTCTTACCTGTAGAGGACTGTCGAGAGCTTGGCTGTACACTTGTGTCACAAAAATCGTTACAAACATTGCACCTGATATTAAATAAAAACAGCAATGACACAAGTACTAAACAACAACTTACAATTACTCAAGGAAGCTTTGGTTTTCACCGGAAAACAAAAAATCGATCTAAAATTGAAATATCCATATTTTGAAATACCTTATTATAGGAAATTAGCGATACATGTAATTAATGCGAATTTCAAAAATTCGCGTTAATTTCATGTATCTTAATTTACGTCATTGTTAATTAAAATCACACTACTTTACAGCATTGTTATTTTAAGACACCTTTATTTCCGTCAAAGCTGCAGGAATAACAGAGCCAGTGGATCCATTCATTTAATATTAGTCACTATTTGGTCTGTTTAAGTATCTTTGTTGTGTATGGTTTATCAGAATTAACCTCAAGTTCTGTTGCTGGACGTTGTTGTTTTGTCTTTAAAATAGCACAGGTTGCAATAAAAATTACTACGCATCAAATTCGCGATAATTAACTGCATGTTAGCACACACCACACGATAATTCGCGTTAATTAAATGCATGTTAACATAAATTTTCGACACTTCGCGTTAATTTTATTACGCGTACATTTTGTTCGCGTTGTTAAAATGCTTCGTTATATTCCTATAATAAGGTAGTATGTATTTCCTTTAGCGTTAACCACATGCAAAAGTCTCTACCAGTTTAACAAATTCCATTGAGTAGAAATTTCACCTTGACATTCAAAGACGAAAAAAACCCGTTTAGAGCCATTGCCAGAATATTGGCCCTTCATAAGAGCACCCAAAATCTAAATTACTGCTCCTACAAAGGTGTTGTTGTTTCTATTGAAGCACGAGGGGTCTGCCTTTGTCTACTACAGTAAAAACCCGCGTATAAGAACACCTATTTTGGCGGTTCAGGCTGATTTGGTTCTTATATAAAGGGTTATAATCTGCAAAATCAGCCTGTAAGTGTTCTTTAGTGTTCTTAAAAAAAGTTTCTTAAAATAAGGAACATACTAGGCTACCAATAGATGAAATCAATATATATGCACACAATTGTATTTTAATAAAATTGATAAATCAAGGCAATACTGTACTGTAATTGGGGTGGAACTATTATGTGTGCAATGAAAAGTAGTGTTGATCTTTGATATTTTTCCATATAAGAAAAACTTTCATTTTTCAGGCTGAATGTGTTCTTATATAAATGGTACTTTATTTCCTAAAATCAGGCCTGGGTGTTCTTAATCCACTTGTTCTTATACGCGGGTTTTTACTGTATATGATTGATTTACTCACCCAGTCCGACATCTACTCTTGTCCTGAGGACTGATCTCTGTATTTTGAGCCGGTAGAAATGTTACAGTTCCCTCGTAGCCCCTGTAATAACAGCGTGGATTTATGTATCGGTCAATTCCAAGCGAGATCACCCCCCCCCCCCCCCCCCGGGCAAACCCCCAGGCATTTGACTTTTTTGAAAATGTCTGATCAAATTTCCCACTATGTGGGCCAGTTGCACGGTCAAATGCCCCACCGGTCGTGTCTGAAATGTCACAGTGAGTCGGTTTTCTCGTTGAATTGCAGTCGTTTTGCCTACGAAAACGAGGGGATTCGCTAACGACCAGTTACTTTCTCGTTAACACTTGGTGTAAACAGACACTCATGACCTATTTATCAGCCAATTTTAATAGGAAAGGATAGATTCGTTGAAACTAGGTACTTTACATTAACGTAACTAAATACTAACTTCGCGCGCTTGAACTCGCTAGCGTTTTATAGTTTTTGACACATTTTGTCAACGGTCAAATGCCCGATCATCCGGGCTTCTGTTTGATCAAATTCCCCACTATCTGGGCCTCAGTAGCGGTCAAATGCCCGGGGTTGCCCGGGTGGATGATCTCGCTTGGAATTGACTGATACATTATAAATGCACAGGCTAACAGCAAATAAAGAGTTTTCAAACCTTATCATCTGTCTAAAAATAGCGCAAATACTAAAGAGAATATTAAAGATAAGATTATTTTTTTTACCTGTTTGACATGAATTTTTTAAACCCTGACACGTCATAACGCTTGGGACCCATCCAACGAAGTTTCTCACTGTCTTGCATGACGTCACCGAAAAATCCATATGCTGCCATGGCAACGCTGTAGCGTAACACCTCGTTCTTTTTCTTGACACAGCAGACATCGAGAGGCTGCTTGTCACCTTACAAATGAATAAAAAAGTCAGTTAGTAAGTCAGTTAGTAAGTCAGTCAGTCAGTCAGTCAGTCTGTCTGTCTGTCTGTCAGTCAGTCAGTTAGTAAACGGTCAGTTGATAAGTCTGTCTGTCTTGCCATCCGTCCTTCAGTCAGTCAGTCTGTCCGTTCGTTTGCCCATCAGTCAGGCAGTCAGCCAGTCAGCCCGTCCGTTTGCCCTTCAGTCAGTCAGTCAGTCCATCCGTCCGTTTGCCTGTCAGTCAGTCTGTCTGTTTGCTCATCAGTCAGTCTGTCTGTCCGTCCGTCTCTTTGCCTGTCAGTCAGTCCGTCCGTTTGCCTATCAGTCAGTCAGTTCTGACTGTCTTTCTGTCTGACACTTCTTTCATCCATCAGTCTGCCCATTTGTCAGTCAGCTGCCTTCACAGACTTCAGATCAAGCATGCACAGATAAAAACATGTCCGTGTACATTGAAGTGTAACTGACCTAAAATGATGTGCAGGGCTGATGTTATTGGATCATTGTTTCCAGTTGTGCAGAAAGCTATGGCATCTGTTGACCCTACAAACAAACAAGTCATGTACTTTGTTAGTTCACAAATCCAGACAAATTTCTGCCTTTTGTTTCACACCCCTGAAAAAACATTATTATTAGGCAGTGTGACACAGCAGGCAGAAATATGCATTTGCAGACACATTGCACTCCATGACGCACTGCATACACTGCAGGGTTGTACAGTAATTGAAACAAAAGGAAATCTTAAAGCTTGCCTGATTTCTTAATAGGTCAGTTTTTTTGGACTTTGAGAGTGGGCGCTTTTCCGAGCTGGTCGGTGCGGGCGATTATTAAATTTTCACCATTTTCAGCAATTACTTTCAATATAATAGTTTATTTTGCAACAAAACAATAAATAATAACAAAACGTGAAGATGCACCAAAGCCTGTTCATTCAAAGTTTCTGTAAAATATGTACACTGTAGAAAACGCTGTCTTCAAAGAAGTCTCTTTAATGGTAGCACTTAGTCATTTTCAATAATCAATACTCCTCTTTGAGGGGGGGGGGGGTTATCCTACTTTAAGGGTGGGTGATTATTCGAGAGTTGGGTGCTTAATCAAATAAATATGGTACTTATTTATTGTATTTAATACTTAGAGGAATGTCCACTGACCTGCTGGGATAATTCCTATAGGGATATTAAGAGGTACTGGTTGAAAGTCACGGGATGTTGAATCCAACATGGCGTCACGCTGCGCTCTGATGACAAGACCATTCAACACTTCATGAAACATGCCATCTCCACCAACAGAGACGACCCTGAAAACACATCACAACTCAAGTAAAGATGACGGCAACTTTTAAACCGCTACTCTGGGATACCCATGTATGTTTGTAAAGGGGCACTGCATGGTCTTGGCCACAGGTACTGTGCAAACATCAAGTGCACTGATTAATAATTATTTACTTGACAAAAAAATAATAAAGCCCCAGATTGTAATGTGGTGACCTGCATTCACTGAAAAATGAACAAGGTTTATTTTTCTGTGAACTGGCAGTATTAAAAATAATTTTATTTTTTTTACTTTTGTTTAAAGCTGTGCATTTCTTTTATTTCAAAATTAAATTTTGTCCCAATAATTTTAAGACAGACAGGGTTCGTACACTTTTTCAGGCCAAAAATTCAATGACTTTTCAAGGACTTTCCAGGACCCTTCTTGGAAATTTCAAGGACTTTTTTTTCATGAAATTTACCCCTGGCCAAATCAACGGTTGATGTGCTTGCTGAAGAACTAAAAAAATCGCTTATTTTGGCGGTCTTCTCATTGCCTTGAAGCCTTTTGACGTTCAATGAAAAAGTCAAGGACTTTTAAGGACTGAAAACCAATTTCAAGGACTTTCAAGGCCTTGATTTTTATTTTGAGATTCAAAGACTTTCAAGACTTTCAAGGCGTGTGCGAACCCTGTTGCAATGAGACCACAAATCATGACACTGACATTGTGAGAATTGGCAGTTGGGTCTCGGCTCTGTGAGCAGTTTCTCTGATTGTTTTGCTGCTCACTGTAACTGTATGTTGTTAAAAGGTTTCATTAAAAATTAAAAACTTAACTCGAAATGATTACAATCGTGTACCTACCCATCAATTTTCTCTAATCCTTCTCCTAGAAGGTAGTCTCTGGCATGATTAGCCTTTTGAGTAACTAAAAAAAATACACAATTTTACTTCCTTACTTCAAAAATTGGGTTTACATTTAACTACATAAGGCTAAATCATGTAGCTGCATCTTTTCAACCAAGATTTAGACCACAAAATGCAGATCTGAGGTAATTGTTCACCTTTAATTTGTTCACAATGGAATTAATTCAAGCAAACAATTACGCCTTTTCTCCTGATTTTGACTGCTTTCATTTGTCAATTAATATTCATTAATTCCTTCTCTTGTCTGGGGAAGATGATGGAATTGTCCTCATTATCACCTACAATTATATTTCTGTTTTCGTTCAACAAACATCTGCTTGCAATCTTAGTCTGAAGATAGTACTTGTATGTTCAGTCTGTATTAATTACTGTGCTGAAAAATAGCTTGTCTCATTTCTGTATTTTTGTTAGAATCTTGAATGCATTGATAAATAACTGCCAGCTACATGTACTGTAAGTTGTAGTATTGTGTATTTGACATTACATGTACACATATGTACATGTTGTGGTTTAAATTTAACTTTGGTTTAAAATTTTTAAAACCAGTTTGATTTTTATTTTTCATTGCCTCATATTCATTATATCATGATCTGAAAAAAAAAAAAAAAAAAAATCAGTTCAAACTGGTTTAAAACACTGTAACCAAAAATAAATTTAAATCACAACATGTACATTGATTCTCATTCTTTGCACTAATGTACATTATTAGTCTGCGAATACGGCTGCCTCTCGTTTCCTCCCACAATGAAGAGCGGAACTTCGTAGCAGGAGCGAATGAGAGACAGCTGTATTCGCAGGCTATTACAGCATGTACTCACCAATTATATCAACTTTTATCTTTGCTAGTTCAAATAATGGTTGCACCTGTTCCATGTATATTTTACGACCAAGTTTTCTTCCACCAATTGGATTGATAAAAACAAGCAATCTTTTTGGTCTGTTAAAACCTAGAAACATGAATTAATGAGCATAAACTGTAAAGAGTATAGCTGTAATTGTAATGCAAGCTTTGATATCAGAATGCATAAGAGTGAATTCGTGTAACCCGTTTTTTATATGTTAATGAGTCGTATAATATTCTAATGTTTATGTACAATAAATCAATACACGAGTAGTCAGAAAACCTCAAAGAAATCACTTTAATAGTTAGAAGTATAAACAGGAAGCTAGTGTCTTTCTTTTAGCAGTTCAAGAACATGTTCAACCTAAATCGAAAAATCAGCGGTCTGGTTTCGAAAATACGAAGGATTTAGTCATTTCACGTTGTTGTTTTTCAGAAGACGGGAAAGAAATTTGCCAAGAGTAATAGAACACGTGCACAGCTATTTTCCTGCTCATTAAACCTTTTGTTTGCTAAACAAAAGTTGTTTGTCATCGTGATTTGCTAAAGCTCCCCATTGGATTGTGCGCGCAGAATTGTGTTATAGTCAAGTTTAATTTGTTTTTCTTTACGCGATGTTGAATATGAAATGTTTATCTAACGTCGCAAGACAATTCCAGGCATGATAAATTTTAATCCCCGTTGTCTATTTTGGTTTTTACATATTGGTAAATGCTTGAATTTTAACCTGACTTCCACATGCAAATAATACTTATGAATTGTCCGCAATTTTCTGTTTTCCTGTACAGCTCATTAAAATATAACATGGCGCATTAGCATATAAAAACCGGGTTACACGAATTTACTCTATAATGTACTGATCAAATATTGCAATAATATTCAATGAATTGAACTCTGTGCAAGTTACATGTCACAGGGACAAAACTGCTGCAAAATTTGTGTTGTGCGAGCCATAAATTATCAGCACACACGAGGGTTGGTCACTGAGACATGTCCTTGTGACACGTCCCCGCTCCATTTTCTTGCGCATGTACACATTGTGATTTTTTTGTTGCTACATTTCCCTGCTTAACGCCCCTGCTACATGTCCCCTCAGTGTACATGTTTAATTTACAACGTATGATTTTGTCACTGCTACATGTTGCTGCGACATATCCCCGCGACATGTTCCCACGTGTGCGGAGACCTTTAGGATAAGGAGAACCAGGGAGGTACAGAACATTTTAACCTTTCATAATGAGGTGATTTCGAAGACATAGTATGCATGCAAATGTATTTACCGTAATAACCATTCAGATTTAATGCATTTAATAAAGATTGTGTACCTGAGAGAATGTTATGTATACCATCAATCCATTCTTGACACAAAGACTCATCTTCACAATCAAAAACAAATGTTTTATCTCGCCATTTATGTTTTCTTGTTCTCTTGACAACGTAAACACAGAATGAGGTGCTTTTCAGTGACGTTAACTCAATTTCTCCTTCTGTGGAATGGCTCGTTTTGACGTTATGAGGAACAACTGCAAAAACCTCTGACAAAGGCAATGACTTCTTGAAGCATGCATTTCCTGGAAAATAGAAAAATTAATAAGCTTTATAAAAGGGACAATGTCACGGATTTTACCAGATTTTTAAACCGCCAAAATTTATATTATTTTGTGTCGCATGAAGCCTAAAAATAATAGTCCATTTTTATTAGAAATTGCTATATTCGAGCACTGAAACTGTAAACTAGTATATTATTGGTTGCGGATGGCTCTGATGGAAACGGATTGCAATTTGAAAATGTTGGGCTAATATTTTCAAATTGTTTCTATGCGTCTTCAAACAAGTGATATTTATAGCCGTAGCTTGATTTCTATCCGCAAATTAAGGTTACAGTAATTATCTTCCTTAAGATGTTCAAAGATATTGTTTTTTTATGGGTTAAGTTGCCTTCCACTAATTTCAGAACAGTTTAGACCGAAAATCTGCGAAATCTCCGTGACATATATAGTCCCTTTGATATCAAAATTGGAAAAATGGAATAAAATCAGGCCATAAATGGCAAAGTTCAATTTTATATATTGGAGGTTAAACTGTAGATTGAAAATCTGATTAATTAATGGCCTAGCTAGTTAGCCTGTAACATGACACTCTGATCGAGTTAATAATTTTTTTTTTAGCTTAGTTCATGTAATTCAATAAGCTTTTAATTTTTTTATTGACCAGCTATGTAAACATTTACTAAGATACATGCAGCTCAATAAGTTCGTGTTGAACATTGATTTTTACGAGAATGAATAAATGATACGCTAAAGAGTTACTTTCGTATGCTAACTCAGTAGGATTTTTTTCGGTCATCGAAGCGAACTTTCGAACTGAAATTCAGTTACTACATATCGAAGCCGCATCAAGGAAGCGAAAAATCTTTTTATTTACTCTTGAATTGAATGGAAATCTTGAAAACCCTTTGAGCATATTTTTCATTCACTTCTCAGATTTAAGACGAATGTAGAAATCTTGCAACATCTTTGCACAGCGTGAAAGCGGGTTTCAGCAAGCTTATAATATTTTAAAACGCTTCCGTCTCCATTTTGCAATGCATTATTTGATTCATATTAGGAAATTCTTGATATTTTCCGGTTTGTACATTCGCGATGAAAACATTGTAAGATTTGCTTACCTAACCCAGATTCTTCAATTCCAACATGGCCCCATGAAAGAGATTTCTCAGACAGAACCACGTCAAAAGACTTCCCGTCAACATTCAATACAGACCGCAACGCAACACAACTGTTCGCCATGTTTGTTTCTTCTTTTGCCGCAAGGAGTTAGTTTCCGGGACTTCTCTTGATGCAATCAAGTCAATCAGGTTTTGGGGAGGGAGGGGGAGGAGGACATTAGGTAAAAAAGAGGAGGGGAGGGGAGAGGAAGGGAAAGGCATTCTGAAAAACGGCGTTATAAAACACTAAAAACACTGAAAAAGTGTAAATTTAAAAAAAAGAGTATAATAAAAATATCACTTGCCTATTGAATTGGTAGTGAACTGTTTTCCTGCCTGCGACTAAAAAAATTACTAGGCAATGAAAAAAATTAGATGCACCAAACGACTTGTAAGTTTAATCAGGGTTTAATGCATTTTATATTTCATTTCATATTTTGTGTAAACATTTCCAATTCCATGGGATCATGGACGTTTTGGAAGTTTTGCGCTGGTATAGCGCGCCCGGATCTAGGCTTCCCTTTTTCCCTTGCATTCAACACCTTTTTCAGAATTTTCATAAAAAGGCCGGACAACTGTTGAATTGATTTAATGTCATGCAATCCTGTCACGCATCACACAATCTTTCCCAAGAGTTTGTGTATGTCAGTCCTTCTCACTAACCACTCTCATCCCCCTCTTTTGATTTAAAATGTCTTTAATTTTTTGGTTACTGTCTGAAATGCGCGTTTTAACATAAATCACGGCTTATACGGCTCCAGAAGTTATGCGTTATCCGTGAATTTTTGCACCAATCAAATATGATCCCATTTACCGAAAGGTGTTAATCGCCCTATTCCCATTGCATTGTGGGCAATTCAAAATGGCGATATCTGAGGTGGTCGATCGGCGAAGCGTTTCTCAAACATGAGCTATAAACAAAGGGATCAGCTCTTCTTTGCATCTTTGAAAGGTAAGAAACATTATCTTGGCTTATGCCTTCCCTTCCCTACACTGTAATACTTACAATTGTAGCTTGAATTTTTGTCTAATTGTCGAGTTCGGGGCGGTACTTCTAGAATTTCGCACGAACGTATTGTCAAAATTTTTTTTCGATAGCTAATCGATTTTCTCTAAGTCGGTGGACAGGAAATAACATTTGCACACACCCAGAGAAGTGTGAGTAGGCGCAATTAGCGTCACTTGCTTAGATCGTCATGCCGATTTTTACTCCAGAGACAGAAAATTGGAGAAGCAATTTTCCAGGATTTTGTATTCTGTTACATTTTGTCTCTAGTGCTTTAAAATGATTAACTATGCAATTAGCCGATTCGCCTCTAGGAAACTGCAGTACCGTTGAAAATTTCTTTTGTGTCCAAGATTACTGAAATTCGACGTAAGTTATTTACAATCGGAGGGCAAGGTATTTCCGATACGCCACAGACATGCGACATTTGGTTGAAGTTCAATTTTTGCTTTGTAATTTGTAGACTTTTGCGGCGACGAAGTTGTTGACTGAAAGAAGTGGAGTTGCAGCCGCTCTATGGCTTGAAGCTTTGTGCTTTTACCCAGGATCTAAAAAATCGGGGATGAGGAAAATTAAACGAGCTCTTTCGCTGAAAGGCAAAGGGACTGATGATACCCTATCAGAGCTCGCCGAACAAATGTCATTTGAAGTAAACGGCAAAGATAATGGTGAGTCCGAAAATGTTATGTTATCGCGAATCGTCTGCTTGCAAATCATATATAAGCTCAAGCTTAATCGATGTTTGTAAAAGCATATCATACTAGTTAGAAGTTCAGAATACATCACATTAAAATTGTATCATCTATTCGCGGTATATATTTTTTTCGCTGCAAACTGTAGAATAATATTTTTAGCTAATGATAGTTAATTGTATACCGGGTCGAAAAAGCCTCAAGAGATCTGTTTGAAGCTCGATTTCGATCAATATAAATCCAGTTATGATATAATTCTTGTCCCTGTTTTAACGACGCAAAGATAAAATTCATATGTTACGTAAACAGTAAAGTTTGATATTGATGCGGTAGTTTTGTATAATTTGATGTCTCAACAAGTGTATAAGCGTAGCTTCAAACTGTATGATCTTGTGTCTAATATTAAAGCGTTGTTGTTAACGCGAAACAGAATTGAAATTACTTCGTGTTTACAGGATGAATGCTTGAGTAAACAGAATAGGTGATTTGATTTCCTTGTACACTATTGTTTTCCATAAATGCATGCATTCATTTCGAATCTTACGGAGCAAGATTTCGTGTCTTACATGTAATATTTACTCGCTCTCGTTTGGAAAACTTACACCAATTGATAAATAGAGTTGTGGTCTTATTTCCTGAGGACGAAGTTCCGAGTTTTTGCGGGTATTAGCATAATTTTCTGTCAATATTTGTGGTGCACTGATCATCTTTAGCGCGTCGGAAAAATAATAAACAGACAGCATTCGAGAACTGGATTCTGTTTCTCGAACACAGAGGTTAAAATCTTCGCTCGAACACCGTTTGGCTGTCATGTCAAATCAACACAAATTTTGCAAAGTAATTCGCAATCGATTTGTTTCCCCTAAAATATTTTCGTTTAAACTTTTCTAGTGTTACTTCGATTTGCTTTTAGGAACAATTAGCAATAATGTGAGATAAACAGGCACCGTGAAATTTATTCATCCAATTTCTTTAATTTTTGCATACGAGCTTCATGTATGTAGTGTAACTTTGACGTCGGAGAAATTAATAATTGATGTTTGTGGGATAGGAAAAGATCTTTTTGACAGAAACTGTATCCATGCAGTAAATTTGGAAGATAAGATAGCAGATTTTGTTGTATTTTTTCAATACATGTTTTAAAAAAATAAATTTAAAATGCATCAAGAACATTACCAAAATATAAAATACATACATATTACATGTAAGACGAAATGCTTCAATTTCTTTCCATTATTTAACAGTAATTCATATTAAACCCTATTCTTCGTCTCTATCTCTATCAAAATTTTTATCAAGAATAATTTTTTATTCTTAAGTTCACGATTATTTTTTTCAGTATATATGAATAATAATTTGTTTTTCTTGATAATAATAATATTTGCAACATTTTATTGAAGAATCAAATGTATGCGTGATTCAGCATTCATTGCTTTAACAATATATTTACATATATGAATTATAAAAAAATATATAAATAAAATGTAGTTTGACATTGACTTTGCAATTATAATCGCGAGACAATTGTCTAGTCTGCCCTGACAAGAATCACTTCAAGGGAGTCCACATGTCTGAGGAAGTACAATTCAGATGTAAAAATGAAAAACAATCATCTTTGTTTGAAAAAAAAAGATTGAATGATTTAAAGATGAATTCCAGTCCGTACTGCGCAATCTCGGCTGCAATGTTTATGTGAGCCCACCACGAAGTAATGTTTACAAGCAAAACTAAAACTTCCGCGCAAACTTACCTTTTTCTTCATTATTAACGCCAGATATCCTTGCAGAACAAAAAATAATGAGTAGAAGAACCTTGACGCTATTTCAAACCAACGTTTCAGCTCATCGGAAATTCTTGAACACAAACGAACTGTAATGGCGGACTAAAAAACTTCATGTATGCTGTCACCGAAGTGTAAGGTTTCAACGAATTCAAAACAAAAACGAAAACAAACCCTGAGTCTGCGCAGTACGGACTGGAAATCAGCTTTAAAAATTACTTACTTTTACAGTGCGATGCACCTTACTGTAACCACCCAACAAACTTTTTTACAAGTGTCATCTTGTAATATTTTACGTTTTCACTGCGTTTTGTTGATAAATACAATGTAACAGGTACCAATTTGATCGTATTCAACTTTGCAAGGAGTCGTGTTCGTCTAACAAATAATAATATTACAAGAGCATACTTGTTGGGTGGCCACGGTAAGGCGCGTCGCACTGTAAGTGTTTTGAAATAGTCTCACTTGACCGGTTGTGCAAAAAATGAAGTGCATTAAAAACATCAACAGCATTGCATAAGAATCAATTTAAGGTTAATTTTTGTACCAGATGTAACAAATCAAAGCAAGGTAAATTTGCATGTTTTTGTCTCACCATCATCAGCATCAAGGGTGTCGCTAAGGTCTCACCTGGCTGTGGCTAATGTCACCAGCTGAAAGGGAACTTTAATCTGGCTGAAATTTCTTATAAAAGCAAAGACTTAGGTAAACTTTTTAGAGCCCCCAAGGCCAGAGAAACAGACACTCTCTTGTTAAGTGTGGATAATGACAAAACTGACGAGACTGGTAAAAAAAGGTCTACACATTGAAAAGTTTATGAGTCACCAGCTGAAAGGGAACTTTAATCTGGCTGAAATTTCTTATAAAAGCAAAGACTTAATAGGTAAACTTTTTAGAGCCCCCAAGGCCAGAGAAACAGACACTCTCTTGTTAAGTGTGGATAATGACAAAACTGACGAGACTCGTAAAAAAAGGTCTACACATTGAAAAGTTTATGAGGCAATGTATGTACTTTTAAGTTTTGACAGATCATTTTTAAGCCCTGATACAGACACTTTGGTCTGTCCCTGTTGTGTCCATCTCTTGAATGGAGCTTTGCTATTTACATAAGGTTACTATTTGTTAGCGGCTACTAATTTTAGCGATTTTAGCGAGTTGGTCAAAAATCGCTAAATTTAGTGCTCGCTAAAATTTGTCTCGGTCAAATTTAATATTCGTTAAATTTAAGTACCCCTACTCCCACCCGAAAGGGAAACATAATTAGTCATAGTCGACTTGAAAATTCTTTTAAAAATAGATGCCGGTAACTTTGTTCTTTCTGGCAATGCAAAAATTCATTCATTAACAAGTGAGTTATTTCTATCATTAAGAACGGTTTACACAATATCACTAACTTTTTAAATGTTTCGAAAAATCGCTAAATTAAATAGTCGCTAAATTTTGCTCTAAAAAAATCGCTTAAATTAGTAGCCGCTAAAAATAGTAACGTTAAGGTATATTTAAGTTCAATACAGTCAACTCCCGCATTGCGGACAACTCGGTATTACTGACACCCTGTTATTACAGCCATTAGTTTAAGTCCTGGTGGATCAGAATTACTAAAAATAACTCCCACTACTACGGACTTTCTCCATTTACAGACACCAAATTGTGGTCCCAAAGGTGTGTGTCATAGTGAGAGTTGACTGTAACAGAGTGTGTGTTACAATTTTGTACTATCTGTTGCAAGCAGTAGCCGGGTAATAATAGTTTTATGTAAAATTATTTGTTCAGGGTTTGATCATCAGAATGGGCCGATGAAAGATGAATATGATGGTGGAGTAGAGACAGCTGACGAATTTCTCCAAGTTCCAATGAGAAAGCCAAGGTCGAAATCAGTAAGTACTTATTTCTCTCTTAAATGTGCAACACGATATGCAAATAAGGAGACATCATGGCCCAATATGCTTTTTCCAAGTTCCTGTAAGAAAGGGTCTTGACAAAGTGCGAGTCATTTCCGTTAAGCCTAAATACACTAGTAACACATTGGTTCGTCTAAGTAGCACTCCATTTAGCATAAATAGCACTGATCTCTGGTTATCCTACAGTTAGCTTACTTTATAGGTACCGTATTTTCTCGATTAAACGCCGGACCCCGATTAAACGCCGGCCTCGTATAAACGCCGGGTCAAAATTGCTAGTTTTTAAATAAACGCCGGGGGCGTTTGTTCGAGGTCCCGGCGTTTATTTGAGGTCAAGCTAACAAGTAAATATATTCTGTTTGTCACAAGTCTCAATTGCAACATAAACTATCCAATCCATAATAGTGCACCTTTGGGAAATGACCACCTTTGGATACCCAGAGACACTTTTTCGGGGCAGAACGAAGAGAAAAATCGTCCCTCCTTGACAAACTGCCCCTTGGTCTCGAAGATCGGTAACAATAAATCAATCTGAAAAATTGGCAGAAAATTGCAGTCCGTTAATAAACGCCGGGCCCCGATTAAACGCCGGCTTCAAATAAACGCCGGGTTCACGAAGCCAAGTTTGAAATAAACGCCAGGGGCGTTTATTTGAGAAAATACGGTAGCTTGCAGTTAGCCTTTATTAAGGGATTAGGGATTTCTGGCTTGCATGGCTCACGAGTCATGCGAGTCAAGCAAGCCATTCTGGTTTAGCCTAAATAAATAACACATTGGTTAGCCTAAATAGCACTCAGGTTAGCCTAAATTTATAGCACTCCAGTTGGCCTACATGTAAATAGCATTCTGGTTAGCCTTTTTTTTAGAAATAAATTATTGCACTATGGTTAACATACACTTAACTGTTCATGGACGTAACTTTAAAGGCTTAATTTTACGCATAGAAGGGGAACTTGCATGTGAAGGGGGGGGGGGGGGTATTTTAAAAACACTCTTAAAATGATCATCAGCACTAATTAATAAAAATATTTTTGCTCAAATCTCTGATGTTTTTTTGGGTGTTTAAAAACTACTGCCGGTAACTATATAGTTCATTTACAAGTCACAATGGACAACATATTTCTTTATTAATAAGTCAGTAGTGATTATAATTGCGTAAAAAAGTTGTGTACTTAAATAATAAAGATGGTAGATTCTAAGCTCGGTGATAAATAGTGAAGAAATTATTCTACATGACACGAGTGTGGGACAAAGAAAAAATCTGAGTCCCCGACGGGAATCGAACCCATGGCCTCCCAGATAACGGTTGGGCGCTCTAACCGACTGAGCTATGTGAGACTCGCTGTGAGCTAGGCCATATACTAGGTTGATAAGTGACATGCGTCCTGCATACTGCTAGGATCAGCAATGTCGAAATCATCAAATTTGTAGTAAATAATAAAGATGGTAGATTTTAAATTAGACAAGTCTGCTACAGGTTGTCGACAGGTGGGATCTGCAGGTGGATTAGAAACAATTATTATAAAATAGTCATAATGGAAAAAAGTATATAAAATTTTAATATCACCTGTGAAAGCCAAGCTACTCCTGTAAGTACAAAATATATAGAGGTTCTAAGTTTCAAGACACTAAAGGTAATTTTCTTTAGAAGCTTATTTTATTGCTTGTCAAAATGTCACTATAATTTTAGGTTAAAAACTGTAAATTTTACTTTTTTATTTTGTAAGTCACGAATAAATTAAATTGTTATTAACATCTTAGCTCTTTAACAAGCCATCTGACAGGGTGCAGAAGTTTTATCAGACTCTGTGTTAATAAATAAATGTGTTTTTCGCATGGCTTCCGCAAAAGGAAGACAGAATTCTGCTATGACATAGCAATGCGAGCCTGTAATTCAGTAAAGAAAAAATAGTTGAAAAAATAAAATTCAAGATTACTTAAATTAAAATTTTACAGAACAGTACAAGTGTTAGTAACAGTAATGTTGTAACTGAATTGGATGTTGTTTTTAATTATTAATTAGTTAACTAAAGGGAACTGTCTGAGTTTTAAATATGCAGCTTATTATTACTGGGTAATACCTGCTCAAAAACATTTTGCCATTTGATAATTTCTTCAGCTCATGCATTGTCCCAGAAATTTGTATGTTAATGTACATGTTGCAGTTAAATTTTGATCTCAATTTTACTTATTTTTTTTATTTTTTTATTTAGTTTTTTTTTTTTCTAACTAGTTTACCGTATTTTCTCGATTAAACGCCGGGCCCCGAATAAACGCCGGGTCTCCAAGGTGAAGTTGTAAATAAGCCCCTCAAGCATTTATTCGGGGTATAGAATGGTTTAGGAAAAGTGGAAAAATATATGGCTGTCAAAACTAAAGAACGAAAACCCTTGGTTATAAACATCGGGCTTGAATAAGCTGCAGGATTCGAATAAACGCCGGTTCCATCAGGCCAAGTTTGAAATAAACGCCGGGGGCGTTTAATTGAGAAAATACGGTATTTTTTATACTAGGTAAATAATAGGGTAAGGGTTGGAGTCATATTTAAAAAAAAAATAGAAACCCAGCATTTCCTATGTGCCAAAGTAGATAAGGGGTTGGACAGCAAGTCCAGTGGTTGAGAGTTCAATTCTAGTGCAGGTTAGTAAAAAGAAAAAGAAAAGATGATCATACTTAGGCAAGGGGGATAATAGCAGATAGTAGGGGAGGGTTAGTAAGGATGGTGGTGGTGGGTGGGGGGGTGGGGGGGGGGGTTTAGAAATCAAGGGAGGGGAGGTGTTTTACTTTTACTACTTTAACCTAATATAAAAAATACTAGTTAGGAAAAAAACTAACTAGTTAAGATATATATCTTATTAACCACGCGCGAGGCCGTACTGGGCGAATATTGGCCCGAGGTCTTGACAGTACGGATCGAGCGCAGCGAGGTCCGTACAAAAAAGACAGAGGGCCAATAATCGCCCAGTACGGTCCCGAGCAAGCTTGGTTAATAAGAGATTTATTACACGACTGGAAACTTTGTGTAGTGAGAATTGCTACCTGGCGGCAAACAATGTGCGGCAAAACTTTTACACGCGCTAAAGGAGTTTTAATTATTTCTGTGTTTAAGGTCATTTCATTTTCAAAGCAATAAAAACTCCGAAAAAATCTTCAAAAAAATCTTGCAAAAAAACTTGCGCTAAATCGCGCGGGAATTAACGCAGGATCATCCGGGAGAAAACCCGGTCCGATACTTGGAAAATATCGGCCCTCGCGGGACCGGAAATAAAGTTATCTGATTGGCTGATTTAGTTATTGGCCCTCGGACCGCCTTAGTCGTGTAATAAAAAAAATTATTATAACTGAGGATCCTGATTTTTTTAACCCTTGATTTCTCTAACCTCCCAATAACTGGAACCAAATGTCATGTCCCTTGGTTTTGTTTCACTCAGTTAAACACTGCACTTTTTCTTCCCAATTTCTCAAATCTCCTGATTTCTCAAATCAATTGTCGTTTCCCTTTGAGGTTCAAGAAACTGGGATTCCACTGTAGGCACAGATCAAAGCTAAAAAAAGTGATTTTTTTTTGGTCATTTCAGACGGTCTCGGCACCTACTGGCCACAGCAAACGGCTGTCATTACCTGTTCTTCATTATGGGACATCGCTGAATGACATTTCTATGAGAAAAAGTCCAGCCCACAGAACAAGAAGCTCGACGGAGTTTGGCTCGGCAAAGAGTCCTCCGTTTGGCAGCGAACAGTACCTCAGTCGCCGGAGTAGGAGAATGTCCCTTGTAAGTCTTTAATTACACCTGCTTTCAGTGTTACATGCATAGCTATCATTCTGCATGTGTCCATCTGTCGACATTGACTTTACTGAAACATGCTGTTTGAAATGAGCCAATCAAAACGGATACATGCCATTTGTTTGTTTCATGCAAATGGCCTCACAAGTTCAGAAGGTCATGCTAGTGGGCTGTGTTTGGTAGGTTTTGATCTACCTTGTTTGTTTAGCACAATGTTGATAAAAAGCCACTATGCATGTAACACTGAAAGCGTGTGTAACAGTTAGCAGATGGAAGCTGCATTCTGTGTGATCTTCTCTCAGCTGATATACGTGCAAGGTCATGCAGTTTTACACCTCAATGATAATGCTTTTATGCGAGTTACAAGTTTTTTCCATTTAAAATGGAGTAACAAGAGCACTTGCCACTGTCGCAAAAATTTGAGGATGACTGTAAGCAATTATTCTTACCTAAGTCCTTACATTTCTTTCAATGTATGACCAGGTATTTTGTTAATGTAGGCTAATTTAAGTGGATTTGTTTGTTCTTACAGTCTGAACTTGGCTATGGAAAAATGGAAACTTACGTCAAGTTGGACAAATTGGGTGAGGTATGTATTTGTCCAGGATATAAAATGTGAAAAAAGTAAATAATGTAATTTATTTACCCACATAACACAGAAGAGCTAAGGAGCTTGTTGAGACGTGGAAATGCATCGAAGATTTAATTGGAATTTGGAGTGTTAATGGTTTTTGTGGAGGGAGGAAATCCGGAGAACCCAGAGAAAAACTGTCGGAGCATTAGGACAACAACCAACAACAAACTCAACCCACATAATATGACACTGGACCGGAACCGAACCCGGGCCACATTTGTGGGAGGCAAGCGCACTCCACTGTGCCACCCCTGCTCCCCAAATGCTAAAATGTTGGCTCAAGGTGAATTACATGTATGATAAAATTATTTAATTTTAATTTCTCTGATGTTTGTTTTTTTTTTCTTTTGCTAGGGTACATATGCAACAGTGTTCAAGGGAAAAAGCAAGTAAGTTAGTACAAATTGCTCAAAATAAGTTGTGGAATGACAGCTGCAATCAAATTCTAAGTAACATGTTACTGGTTTACTGTCAGTAATACTTTGTAATATGCTGATCAATGCGCATACATGTACTTTCATGTTTGGTGTGTAGGTCTGATCCGATTGGATCCAGGTTTTGTCAATGCCTCATAATTTGATATGTTTTGCAATTTTTTGTTCAGGGGAGGGGGATTGGGGGAAATTTTAATTTCCAATGTCAGTAATTATTTAATTATTTGGTTCATACTCAGACATGTACAGAGTTTTAAAAGTAAAATGGCAATTTTTCTGTCACAGACTTACAGATAATTTAGTTGCATTGAAAGAAATTAGACTGGAACATGAGGAAGGAGCTCCTTGCACAGCTATCAGAGAAGGTGAGTGATGGATGTTTGAACAAACACTTTCACTTGGCCTACTTCAAAATCACATACACATAGAAATGGTTTTGCAAATAAAGAACAGCAAATACAGGGCCATATGCAAAGGGGTGCGATGTGTGCATCAGCACCACCCCATGGGCCACAAAGGTCAGCGAGCGTTCCGGGTTCAAGCCCTGGCCAGGGTCACTGTGTTGTGTTTTTGGGCAAGACACTTTACTCTCACAGTGCCTCTCTCCACCCAGGTGTATAAATGGGTACCGGCGAAATAATGCTGGGGGTGCCCTGCGATGGGCTAGCATCCCATCCAGTGGGGAGTAGAAATACTCCTAGCTGCTTAATGCTAAGGAAACCGGGATAAGCTCCCGCAGTATTCGCCACTTTGGCTCGAAGCTGACCTATATATATTACATGAAGGTACTTCTCAATAGCTTCTGTTTGAATGGCCACATGCCAAGGTTTTATCTACAGATTACTTATGTCTCGCAGTTCAATTTTTTGTGTTCAATTAAATATTGCAGAAATAGAATCATCGTCTGTAGCTAGCCTGTACTAAATTATCAATACATTTAACATTTTATAAGTTAACACAGTATCTTTTTTCAGTTTCTCTTTTGAAGGATTTGAAGCATTCAAATATTGTGACTCTGCACGACATTGTTCACACGCCCAAGTCTCTGACGCTAGTCTTTGAATATCTGGTTAGTACTATTACAATGTACTTTGAAAATAAAATAATTTTCATGTAAAGATGGGATATCTGATGCCCTAATGGTTAGTGCCCTGTACTCCTGGTCTGAGTATGAGCCCTGGCTGGGGTCAAAGTGCTGTCAGTGTTGTGTTCTTTGGCAGGACACTTTACCGCGATCAAGGCTCCCTTTCTCCACCAGGGTATACAGCTATTTCGAGAAAGGTTGTCGGAAAAAAACCCATCAAAGTGCACGCGACAAGACTGAAAGGTGGTCTGGGTGTTCACTGGAATTTTGCATATTGGCCTAGAGGAAATTTACAAGTTTGTATTTTTGAACGTGGACAATTTGTTTTTCTTCTCAGGAGGCCTATATCTGTAGCTTTACATTTCAGTACTGTCACATGTCTTTGAGTGAGGAAAAATTCTTCTTAACTTCAGAGGGTCTAAACGTACCTTGTTTCTACATGTCTGAAAAGAAAGAAAACCTGAAAATTGCGCTTATTTTGTTGTTATATGTCATTAGTATTCAACACGTGCAATAGCTCAATACGTCTACCCATACTACCTTTAGGAATTGGCTTGTGCAGTTTTGCGCTTTTTTCCGACAACGTTTCTCGAAATAGCTGTATATGGGAACCAGCAAATAATTATAATACTGGGGGTAACTCTGTGATGGATTAGCATCCCATCCAGGTGGAAGTAGAAAAAATTTAATACTCCTAGTCACTTAATTTAACAGAAACTGGGATAAGCTATGGTGGTATCGGCCACTTCACTCAATGCAGACAACCTGATCATGACATGATGATATGGGTGCATTGTGTGTTAAAAGCAATCTGGGACTTAAGTAAAATCACATGTACATGTACGTGTAAACTCGGGAGGCGCGGTGGCCTAATGGTTAGCGTGCTCGACTCCTAGTCGAACGAACCGGGTTCGAGGCCTGGCCGGGGCGCTGCGCTGTGTTCTTGGGCAAGACACTTTACTCTCACAGTGCCTCTCTCCACCCAGGTGTATAAATGGGTACCGGCGAACTTACTGCTGGGGGGTAACCCTGCGATGGACTAGCATCCCATCCAGGGGGGAGTAGCAATACTCCTAGTCGCTTAATGCTACGGAAACCGGGATAAGCTTCGGCTGTATGGGCCTCATGGCTCGGAGACAGACTTTACCTTTTACATGTACGTGTAAACTGTGCAGTACTCATAGGTCGTTCATCTTGTCCCAGTGGTAGTTGGCATCTTCAAGGGCCTCACTCACACTTTAACACTGCAGTAAATTTGTTATTTACATGTAAATGATCTTTTTAATGCTTTTTTATCAACTGAAATAACGCGACTGTTATGTTCCATCATAAGGAAAAAGATCTCAAACAATACATGGATGATTGTGGAGGAATAATGAGTATGAACAATGTCAGAGTAAGTCAAGTTTTTTTTTTTAAAATCCAATCAGTATGCCAGAGGTCGTACAATGTAGGTTCAACCCTATCAGGAATTCTATCAGGAATTTTTTTTCAGATTCGCATACCTAGGGGGGGGGGGGGAGGACAGGGGGTCTGGACCTCCCGCCTCCTGTACCTTTTACTCCCACTTCCCGTACCTTTTACTCCCGCCTCCTGCCCCTTTCCGTAGCTGTTCTTTCCTATTTGTTCCATGTCCATTGCAAAATATAATGAAATGTTAAGAAATTTTACTCGTTTTCTCCCGGTTCCCACCACCTTAAGAATCCCGCTTCCCGCCCCTTTTCTCCCGGGCTCCCGCCCCCTGTCCACCTCCACTACCTAGTTAACATCTTATCATCTTTTCATTGTCTGCAGATATTCCTGTACCAGCTATTAAGAGGACTTCATTACTGTCACACGAGAAAAGTTCTCCACAGGTAAATAACACTAAAGACTTGCCCCAGCTGTTCCTTTCAATAAGTTCTTTGTCAAATCCTTTTAGTCCACAGGAAAGGTTTTCCAGAAAAAAACTGTGGGGGTAGTTACACAGTCAGTAATGGAATTTAAAATAAAAAGCTGTCTGCATACATTCACATTCAAAATATACATATGTGCACGTACCCTTTAGGAAAAATAAAGAATCATGCTTATAACTGGTCATCTGTCACATGTAATATATTTAGTATTCAATTTAGAGCAGTTTTCAATTGAGTGTCGTAAAACCAAAACCAAGGTAATTACTCTGGCCAATCACAAAGGACACAGGCAATCCAGTGAACCAATCAAAACTCGAAGCAAATACATGTAGCCGGCACGAAGCGTGGGAAAACGTGCGCGAGCGAGTCACGATTGGTTTTGGTTTTAGTTCTGATTGGCTGAGAAAGTGGCACGAGATTTTTAAGCCAATCACTAAGCGTAGCAATGCAAAACCAAAGCAAACTCAATAAACTTTCGACACTCAAGTGAAAACCGCTCTAGTACTTACCCAGTTACCCTAATGGGATCGAGGTGCATTGTTAGCATGTTGGACTCCAGATGGAGTGGTCCGGGTTTGAGCCCTGGCCTGAGTCATTGTGATGTGTTCTTGGGCAAGACACTTAACTCTCACAGTGCCTCTCTCCAAACAGGGGTATAAATGGGTACCAGCGAACTTATGCTGGAGCATTCCATCCAGAGGGAGTAGAAATACTCCTAGTCACTTCATGCTACAGAAACTGGGATAAGCTCCAGCTTGTATGGGTAACTTAATATGTTAACTTTTTATTTGCAGAGATCTCAAACCACAGAATCTTTTAATAAATGATAAAGGCGAATTAAAACTGGCAGACTTTGGTAAGTTTGATGGCAGATCCAACTTAATGGTCCTTGTATTCATCACTTTTTATGTAAAACACTTCGCTCTTCAACACTGTTATAACTGTGTTTCTTCTCTCTTTTATTCAGGCCTAGCAAGAGCGAAGTCTGTACCAACTAAAACATATTCTAATGAAGTCGTGACGTTATGGTATGTTTTCTAAAGACGTTTTTGGTTCTAGTACATTTGAATTTAAATTTGCTTAAATTTTCAATTAAGCTTAAATGGAGTCTTAACTTTTCACTGGAGTTAAGATGAAATTTCTTGGTTTGTATTTGTAGGTATAGACCACCAGATGTACTACTGGGGTCAACAGAGTATTCAACTCAAATCGATATGTGGTAAGAAATCTTGTGAATAATTAGCTCCAAAGAGGCTGTTTGACAAATATAGTGAACAGTAGTACAATATATTAAAATTAAAAAGTAATTTGTCAGTGTTGTAATTCCTTAACTGGTAACATTTATGTAACATGTACCTGTAGGTTCACAGCGGTCAAACGCAAAAGTTGACGTCACATCCGGTCTTCGCTGCCTCGAACTTTTGACTCGAAAGTGGGAAAACTTTTGTAAGAAATTGTTAAAGAAATAGTACGGTGAAAGAACATTTCAAGCTGGGAAACTCAGTGGAGATGAATTATTAAATTTCCAATCCATAAGCAGCGTATAAACCTTAACTTTTCGGGGAAAGCGTTAACTTTTGGCTAAAAAGCGAAAGTTTTCGGAAAATTTAAGACTTTGTATGGACAATTTTGGCAGGAATTACACAGGAACTGCGCACGCGCGCTGCGTTTGACCGCTGTGAAACCTGTAGGTTTTACACGAGTTTACCCTGTTTCTTGACTTTCTTCTTTGTGACTTCGTATGTTTTGTTTTTAGGGGAGTAGGATGTATATTCTTTGAGATGGCGACAGGCAGACCGTTCTTTCCTGGGTCCACTGTGGAGGATCAACTTCATTTAATTTTTAAGGTAAAGTGAAACACTGTTCAGTCATTTCTTAGTCATATTTCAGTCTCCTTTAACTCCCTGAGCCCGCAGTATTTGATGGAAAAGTTGCTTAGCAACATGACGTCACAATTATCGTCATGCCGACGTGCAACTTCCGGAATAGTCGCGAGTGTTCGAACTATGTTTTGATTGGTTAATAAGTTTTCACAACAAGAGAGCGCGAGAGCTTTCATGAATACGGAAATGTGAGTAAACTCAATTTTAAAATTGAAAAGGTTTGAACCAGAACTTTCGGTTTTGAAGGTAAGGCAAAAGGCAACTCGAAAATGGCCCGTTATATACGTTTGCTACGAGAAAAAAATATTCTTAAAATCTTCGTTAAAGAACCGTAAGTGTTTCCGGTTGTAATTACCCAATCAGGGCAAAGCACGAGCAGCCGTTAAAACATTACGTCCAAGAGAGGATGATGGATGATGGGATCCTCTCATCCTCTCTTGATTACGTCATAATACTCTGCGACCCTCGTAATAACACATGCGCCTGTTTATTTTATTTGGAATAACTTGAATGATATTAATGTTGGAGAATTTACTTTTCAGACGCTGGGAACTCCAACTGAGGAAACATGGCCAGGAATCACAAGTAATGAACTTTTTCTCTCGGGTAAATAAATACCTCAAGTATTCTATTTATGTCAGAAACTCGATTGTGTTTCTAACTTGTCTGTTTTGTTGTCTTTACAGGGAGGTTCCCGTATTATCCAAGGGAGCATCTTATTAATCACTCGCCAAGGTACAGTTAAAGCGTTTTTTTTTTCTTCAGAATAACTTTCGAAAATTATGATGTACTTGGCTGGTTTTTGCCGCGTTTGATGAGCTTTGTAATTGCTTCAAAAAGCCTGGGCGTCATTCTTTAACCAATGAGAGCAAAGATCAAATTTTTCCCGCGCTTAGGGCGATTTTCAGTTGAGTATCGTAAAACCAAAACCAAAGTATAATCATTCTGGCCAATCACAAATTCCAGTGAACCAATCAAAACTATTAGTGCCGGCGCGAAGCGCGGGAAAAAGTGCACGAGCGAGTCACGATTGGGTTTGGTTTTACTTCTGATTTGCTGAGAAAATGACGCGAGTTTTTAAGCCAATCACTAAGCGTGCTAATGCAAACCAAAGCAAACGTGAATTACTTTTGACACTCAGTGAGAATCGCTCTAACACCCACTGATTACACCCGCGCTTGGCGCCAACTACGTTTTTTCCCGCGTTGGCCTCTGGTTTTAACGCTTGACATGGGCTATATGTTTTCCCGCGCTTGGCATCGGCGCCGCTGCGGTTACATGTTTTCCCCCGCAAGTACCAGTACAGGAGTTTTGGTGTGCTGTTCTCGTTTCAAAAACTTAAAGTTTTGAAGTTGCATGACGTCTAAAGGCAAACCTTAATTTTTCGTGGCATCTTCTCTTAGAGATACGAATGCATGGGGTATGTTGACAAACTGAAAGGAATAAAACTTACCAATGTTTTGATTTTTTTTTGTTATCTTTTTAGACTCGATAATTCAGGACTTGACTTACTCGAAAGATTTGTTGAGGTTAGTGAAGCAGTAATAAAATTACCTTTTTAAAAATAAATCTCGCATTTTCCCGCCATTTTGTCGAGTAGGCACACACGTCACGTCGAAATTTACATGTCTATGTCTCTTCCGCAGTTCAATAGGCCTTATGCATGATAACGTCATAATTATGCTCAAAATTCACCACCAAGCCTCGTTTACGCGAATTGTTTGCAACCTTCTGCCACCTTCATGCAGTTTTCACGTGGGTATTCTTTTCATCTTTGCTGCTTAGGGAATTCGTTCATGATAAAATTTGCTAGTTCGCACTTCGAAAGCGAGGCTTGGTGGTGAAACTAGCCAATCTGACGCAAACACGCATAAGGGCTATTATCTGAAATTTCATGTAAATTTCACATAACTCTTCACTTTCATAATTTACAACGTGTTTTATTTCTTTTCATTATAGTTTGTTGTGAAGAACAGAATTTCAGCCTTGGATGCGATGAAACACGATTACTTCTTCTGTTTGGGCAAACACGTTCGAGAATTAAAAAATAGTAAGTTGGGTGCTAGTTTTCGTCTTTGCTTTAATCAGGAGAGCGCAACTGTCATCAAATATTGTAGCTTTTAAATGCATCTTTTGAGGCAAGTTTCCAAAACAAAACATCAAAATATGGTTCAATAATTTGATTTATGTGCGTTTTGTTTCAGTCGAGTCGATCTTTAATATAGAAGAGATACGATTGACCAAGGATCCCGGATACAGACCTGTTGGAAGAGGGGGTCTCGGTAAGTCTTTTCAAGAATTGTGCATTTTTAACCCTTTCACTCTTTAGGGTGCTCAAATTCTAAACTTAACACGAACGTAAGTCTTATAAAAGAAATGTTCAGTAGCTCTCATGTAAATAGTCACACACTTATATTTCCTTCAAGTTAAAACCACCTTGTACAACACAATAAAAACAGTACCACATCAACGTGCTGTTCAATAGCTTTCATTTGAATAGACACACTTAAGTTTCATCTCAAGACTCAAAAGTTAGAACCACCTTGTTCAGCATAATAAACATTATCACATGAAAGTACTGCTCAGTAGCCTTCATTTGAATGCTCACACATTAGGGTATTTTCCACAGACTCAAAAGTTAGAACAACCTTGTACAGCATAACAGTTCCACATGAAAGTACTGCTCAATAGCTTTCATTTGAATGCCTCACACATTAGGGTATTTTCCACAGACTCAAAAGTTAGAACAACCTTGTACAGCATAACAGTTCCACATGAAAGTACTGCTCAATAGCTTTCATTCGAATGCCTCACACATTAGGGTATTTTTCACAGACTCAAAAGTTAGAACAACCTTGTACAGCATAACAGTTCCACATGAAAGTACTGCTCAATAGCTTTCATTTGAATGCCTCACACATTAGGGTATTTTTCACAGACTCAAAAGTTAGAACAACCTTGTACAGCATAACAGTTCCACACTGAAAGTACTGCTCAATAGCTTTCATTCGAATGTTCGCACACTAGGTTGTCTTCCACAGATTAAAAAGTTAGGACCACCATGAACACTAAACAGAGATAATCTAATCCGTGTACCCGCGACATTTTACCCGCGACCCGCGACATTAGATTATCTCCACTAAACAGCGTAATAACCAGGGCCGGGTTGTTCGAAAGCCGATTAACACCAACCCACGATTAAAAGTTAATCGAGGGTTCAGTTTCTCTTATATAAAAGTGTTTTTATTGCTTCCGTTTTGTGGAGTTTGAGATAATTCAACGGCAAAACTGAACGACGGAAAATATAAACAAAAAATCTCACTGAAAAGTTGAAAAGCTGAATTCAAATTTTGCGCTTATCCTGGATAAGCTTAATCGTGCTTGAACAACCCGGCCCATGCTTATAATAAAGATTAAACTAAAATTTCTGGTAACTTATCAAGTTTGCCAACAGAATTAGTTTTGACTCCAAATTAGCCCTGGCTCGTTTACAATTTAAGTTGTGTGTCCTAACTTCATTTTTTTTTTTGGCCACAGGTCCTGGTCGACGGCGGCAAAGTATGCTATTCTAGTTTCCATTACTTCTCGTCCACGGAGCGGCGTACATATTCGCGCGGAGTCTGGTACTTTCAGTGAATGACGGGGCTGGTTACCTCAGAAACCTACGTAGTCATGGCGACACACTTGGAAGAAAATATCTACAGTTTTTTCCAACTGGTTGTGGATTTTAATTAATTTTATATGAAAAAGAGAAATTCTTATCAAGTATACATGTTCTGTTTTGTTAGTCGTAGTAATCGGCGGAGAAACCGCCTTATAGTTTTTAATTTATGGATAAATGGAGTATTTTAGACAAGAAGACAGGACTTCATTCTGGTAAAACTACGCAACCTTTTTATGCCTTAAATATTTGCCTTTTAAGCGGGTTTAAGAGTCGTTAATACTAGTTTCACGCTTTCACATTTGCCTAAGAAAACAGACGTTGCCTTGGCAACCAGACATACTTGGTGGTTAGTATCTCGGATAAGAACGGATGTTTAAGAAAGTTATGCGACGAGCCAATATTGACATCTCAAAACAGTGAAAAACTCTGGTTTCATTTATGAAAATGCGAACAGGTTTTGTAGAGGGGTTTGGGAAGAGTAAATTTGATTAGAGCGTACGGAAGTAAATTGAAGTGAAAGCTGTTAAATGAGAGCGCCGGCGGACAGTTGGAATCAGTCGGCTTTAACCTTTCCCGTAGTACCTAAACAGAAACTCTTTAGCTTAGTCACGCAATGGGAGATGAAAGATTGCGTGACGAGTCCAAAGTATGTCTGCGTGACTGTGACGCGGAGGGCGAGTTTTGACAGTCACGCGCCCGGAGAGATGGGACACTTTTTTAAGGCAAACTGGCACCTCGTTATAGGCTATTGTAAAATTATTTCCAAGATTCAGCAAAAGGGACCTTGATGGCTTAGTAGAGAACACTATTTTCTAATTTTGGCAACTTCAGATTTATTAAGGTACCGTTAGGTGTAATTTGGAACTGTTCACATCACAATCTTTCAGAATTCTCGAATTGTGGACTTGACCCTCTTACCGCAGTTCCATCAAGGTGTAAATTCTCTTTAATTTTTTATATCAAATTCAAGCTGAAAAGTTATGTGAATTAAAAATCTGATCACGTGAAGAATTAAGTCGATTCGGAACCAGATTCTCCCAACGAGAGTTACAGAAATGTATATGGAATACTAAGGAGAATTCATTTGTTGGACGCGGGTATGAAAGGGTTAAAGTGCCTGATTCTTAAAATAAAATGTAGAAAATTACAGTGTAGAATTGATGTACAAAGTTTTGTTTTGCAAATCCTTTTTATTTGTAGGTTAATTGCCTCGCATGGAAGTAGTGAGAATTTAACAGAGTAGTAGCTAGGTAAAGACGTTTTAAAATATATTTGTAATTAATTTTATTCCCTTTTTAGGCGACACTGTAGATGAAATGAATTTCCCGCAAAAAAATCGCTCGTAATTCATCAACTTTACAAATGATCTCATGTAAAGCACAGTGAATATCACAAGTCAATAAATACGATATCACAAGTCAGCAAATGTGGTACTATGTATTGATTGCTTTGTACTGCTCTGCCGTGTCTTGTTTAAAGTAAACGTGAGTAAAGTGCGTTGCCGTGGGGAGGGGGGGGGGGGGGGAGCCATATAAAAGGGACCGGGATGGTCGTCGTCTTGCTTAAAGGGGCTGTGTCGCGGATTTTAGCCAAATTTAGGCATGGGAAATGAAAATCAGTTCAGTGAAATATAAAAAATAACCTTAAAACCGTGAAGGGGCATTTCAATAACACAGCAAATACAAAAGAAGGTACAGATGGCCAAAAGTGACGAAGATATTGAAACGGATTGCGATATGGGTTTTTGAAATATTGTTGGGCTGAACAGTTTTTAAGGTTAGCCTAGTTTGCTTGGTTGCAATAAAGCTATGGTTTATTTAGATCCATAGAAGTAATTTGTTTGCAAACATTAAATTTTGTAGCAAAAGTAGGTCTAGAGTTGACGAGAGTTCAAATGCTAGTTATCGCTTGGCCTAAAACTCTCACGCACTCTCATCGACTCTGAACGTGTCAAATTTTTCATTAGGTCGATGAGAGTTTTCTCTCGTTTGGCCCGAGTTGATGATTGCCGATGAGAGTTGACGAAAACCCTCACGAGAGTCACCTCTCATCGACTCACCCTCCTTTGTCCCGGGCTTTAGGAGTGCATATTACGGATTTTGTTCTCACTTGGGGTGTTCAGGCAGAACACCAATATTTTTAGCAGCCAAGGTCTCGGTTAGGGTTGCAATCCAAATTTCCCACGAGCATCCCCGGGGAGTACTTCGTAAGTGAACTTAAGTGAGACCAGTTAATTTCAACCCCCCCCCCCCCCCTCCCTCTTGCCCCCGCCCCCTTTCCAAAGCCTCACATTTGAAGTGCAAATAAATCTTACATTTCTCATTGGCAAATTCCCAAAGCGGCAAAGATGAAGACAAACAATACCCACACGAAAATAATGTGAAGGTGCCAAAGTGTTGAAAGGAATTGCGTGGTATATACGAAAGTGAAGCTTGGGGTGAATTTTAAGCAACTGACAGATGCATTGTAAGACCTGCCTAATTACTTGCTAAGCCATGTGGCGAGACATGTTGGTTGAATGGTTCGTTCGTCCCTGCTTTCGTCCATTCACATAAGTGTAACGAAAGTATCAATATATATATACTATACACGTTTTACCATGAAAACTAGAAGTTATAATATAGCCAATCCCATAGGGCAAATTGGCGCTTGTTGACTCTGTTCTTTATAAGTGAATTAAATCATTATATTTATGCAAGCGCGATATCGTATTGAAGTCGCTGTACTTGAGGGCTTTATGTCTGAGTTTGAATGATAGGTCCGCAATATATATATTTATGAAAAGCTATGATCAAGAACAACTTGGCTTTAATATATACATAGACAGAAAATTTTGACAAGCTCAAGTACTTCCGCACGTAAGAGTTGTATGTAAATACGACGTCAAATTATCGATTTTTGAAGTCGCTGTTTAAGGGCTTTTTTTGAGTGTGGAAAATGTTTAGTTTGACTGTTATAAGATGAAAGGCCCGCAAAATATTAATGATTAGCAAAATTTATAAATAACTACTTCGCTATATACATAGAATATTTTGACAAGCTTAAGTATTGCCGCACGTATGATCTGTATGTAAATACGATGTCCAGAGCCCATAACTGTACTTATGCATATTGATAAGGCATTTTCCTTTGTTGTCCAACGTTCTAATTATTCTAACATGCAAAGTTGCACATCAAAACAAACTTGATCATTTGACGAGACAGACGCATCTTTGATTGTACCTGAAAAGTTGATTGGAAAGGTAAGATTCTAGGAACAGGTGTATTTGATAATAGCCACCGTACAGTGCTGAATAGATTTCATTCATTGGCCTCGTGTTTGCCCGTTGCAAACTGGACAAAATTTATTTATATGAATTGCGTCGATTACGTCGTAGCTCGGGCTGAGCCAAGATAGCGAACCAGATCTGGTCGTTTAAGCGTTGCAATGGTGTATTTCAAAGAGACTGTTATGCCGAGAAGCGTTTACTGTTTCCGTGAGATGGGGAATATTCATCGATGCAAGTAGTTCTATAAACGTTTTACATTTCGTGCAAAATCGTGCACAGAAACAGCGCAAATTGACTTGACCACTGGGGCGAAGAAAGGCCAACTCCGGCACAAACAAAAGAGTCTCATAAAAATTTGCAAGATACATATCACATGTAAACTGCGTTTTACGAATAATTCGGCTGTCTATTTAGGTCGTAAACATTTTCAAGCATAGGATGCCACAATGAGGGGTTCTGTTTTGATTAGATGTTTTGATTAATATTTTGCTTCGTCATAAGTGCGCTGGGAACAGTGCGACTTGCCTGTCCGGCTCGCCACCTTCAAAACAAAGAAGAAAGTCAGTCAGCAAAGACAAAAGACTCTTTCATTTAGCAAGATACAATAGTAGCTGGCTGTTTTTTACGAAGAAATAACTTTGATCATCAAAGGGGTCGTATGAATTTTCAAGCATAAGATGCCATTTCCAACCAGGGGTTGTTTTTGTTTTGATTCGGTCTAATGCATGTTTTATTCACTGAGAAGTCGTGAAGTTCGGCTTGTTTTACGAATTTAATTAAGGACTTCCTTTGTTATTTTTGGTTTTCAAAACAGAATTAATTATTATTAGTCACGTACAAGCATATGAATAAAGAATATGGATACATTTTTGACCTCCTGGTACACTAAATCGTACGTAAGACGTAAGCTTAAATAATTTCAGATTGCATAAATTATTTCTGTCCTTTGAAAATTAAATCTTAATTCATTCTAAACTTGTAAGTATGTGAACGGGCAGTTTACAGCCACTGCACAGCGCCCGATCATTTCGAAGCTGTGCCCAAGAAGAAACTAGGATGACGCGCTTCTCTAGTCTAAGTTCTTCCTTTTTCACATTTTAAGAACGATACGCTTTCCGACGTGGCAACGGGGCGGATACACGGCTAAAAACCAGATAGTTGCGTAGTTAGGTAGATCCTGTTTTCTTTTGGCTGGGGGCAGGGAGGTTTTACACTTCCCCCTTCTCGCACCTTTTACTCTCGTTTCCCGCCATTCCTTTCCTCTCTTATTGCAGAATAATGCGCAAATTTTTACCCTATTTTTCCCAGTTCCCACCAATTTGTGAATCAAACTTCCTGACCTCTCTCCATCTACCTTCGGTTTGGAGTGGTCGGGAATTTTAAAAGAGAATAGACCATATTTAGGCAAAAAAAAAAAACAAGTTTTAGAAGTTCTGGGAGCTATAAATCGTCAGTCAAAGCGTCAAGATTAATATCGAAAATAAGAAATTAATCACAAGTAAACCTAGCAACATTACCCCTGATAATGATAATGATAATGATAATGCATTTATATAACGGGGAAGGGTAATGCATTTATGTAACGGGGAAGGGGGACGAAGTGGAGACGGCTTATTTTGGCTCGTAAGGAAGAGAGGTAAGGGAACAACGGAGGCGGTGTGTAATAAAGGTGGACATTTTTTTTTTGCCAGTTCCAATTTAGGGACGGGGGTGAAATATTTTCCCTCCTTATGGGCCTTGTATTTTACAGCAAAGAGTGAAGTTGAAAGGAGGGGTCTCTCCCAGATATGTCACTAGTGGTGACACATTTGAAAACTTTGCTAAAACTCAGGAAAACGGCAAACTAGTAATAAGGCAAACTGAGCGAGATCTTTATTCCCTGCTTTAGATCAAATGATAATAATGAAAATGCATTTATATGGCGCATTTTCATATGTATATCTTCAAATGCGCTGTACACATACTGTTATTTACTACACCAAAGGCCAGACCACAACACCAGGAGCTTCGTTCTCTACTCTTTGCAAATAGTGTGCGAATTCTTTAACGTCCCCTGCTGTAAGACGGAAGATACAGGAGACGGGAGCTAAGGTTTATCGTTCTTTTCCGAGAAGACTAGAGTCTAAACATTTGCAGAAACAATTACAAAAGCAGCGCATTCTCCTCAGTTATTTTAAGACCCTGAGTTTTGGTCTGGTCTGGGGTTCGAACCTCGATCTACCATACCGCAGTCCGGTGCTCTACCAACTGAGCTAATGCTTGTTTTTTGCCATTAGGTGTGAAAATATCATCATGATTTTTGGAGAAGTGTTGATTTTGGCATTCCTCGCCACTACCCTTGGTCTGCTTGGTGTGTCAGTGCACAGTATGTTCACATCAAAACACACTAACATCATGGAATTGCGGAAACTGGAGGACAAAATGATGGAGAAGTATGGATGGGCTCCTTCCGTTCCTTACAACCCATACTATCCCAACTGCTGAACTTCTGGAGTAGCTGTTTTTCGTCACTGAATGCTCTTGAAGAATGTGGAGTGAGCTTGGTGTAGTTTTGTGGCCTCTCCATTTGAGCGTATAATGATTACAGAAAGTGACTGTGGCTATGCTGGAAGTTACCTTAACAAATAAAGCTTGGACAAGCAATTTGACAATATTTTTGGTAGTAATATACGAACTTGAACTGTTTAAAACTTCATTAACAACGACTATTTTTCGTCGCCAGTTTATGCAGCTTTATAAGTAAAGTAGTTTAGTATTTACTCTTGCGTGTAACGAAGCTAACATCTAACCCTTAATATGCTGAAATTATTCCTAAAAGTTTTTTTTTTTTTTTTTTTTGTTATGTTAAAAAAAAAAAAAAAAAAAAAATTTTAAATTTTATTTTAATTTTTTTTTTTTTTTTTTTTTTTTTTTTTTTTTTTTTTTTTTTTTTTTTTTTTTTAAAGAAACTGCAGCGTCACGGTTGAGGTTGGTGTACAGTTTTATTATGGTTCGCCAAATACTAGGTATGCAACTTATTGTTAGCGAAGTAATTGCTTCTAGCAGCAACATGACAAAACCATAGCTTCATTAAAAAAAATATGTCTCTCGGGCATTATAATTGTAAGTTTCAAAGCGACGAGATTTACTTTGAACACTGTTCAGTTCAAAATTCCATATCGCAATCTATTTCAATCTTCTTCAATTGTGGTCCATCCGTACCTTCTCTTTTATTTGCTTTGTTACTGAAATGCCCCTTCAATGTTTTATGCGGTTATTTTTGAACTTCACTCAATTTGGTGGCCATTTTCTTATGGCTAAATTTGGTCAAAATACGTGAAGCAGTCCGTTAACAGTAAGTTCATAGATATACAAGGGCAGCAAAAGCAAGGGGAGATATGATCAGTCTAGAAGGTATAATTAGCCTGGAGTATATCTAGTTGTATTTATGAGTGAGGTGATTATAATTGTGGGTAAAGTCACAAAGTACGAAATCATGAGCTAGACTGAGTCTGGTAGGCGTTTTGTAGTATTTAAAGTATTTTTTAACTGTGTACTATATTACTATTGTTAACGATTAAAAATGAATTTTAAACATGGCATTTTTTGCCGTCTTTTTAGCAATTAAACTACTCGCCCTTGTTTACTACGAGCGATAGAGAACTCGTGTGCGCCTCGTTGATTATTCGCTCATAGGAAACTCGGGCTCGTAGTCTCAGGATTGCTTATTAGTAGACACACTAAAGCCTGGTTTTCACTTGCGACGCAAGCACAAGCGCAATCACAAGCACAATCACGCAAAAAGGGCAAATTTTGCTCGTTGTTCTTGTGCTTGCATTGCCGCAAGCACAAGCACAAGCATAAAACTGCAATGCGCTTGTGCTTTTGCTTGAGTCGAAGCCGTTTTCACGGTGAAATAAGAAATGTTATTCGTGCGCTTGTGCTTACGCTTGTGCTTGCGTCGCTAGTGAAACCAGGATTAAAAGATTGCAGTCTAAAACCAACAATTTATTTTTTTTTAATCCAAACATCACGAATAAGTTTCCCTTTTTAAAAGCAACGCGCGCGTACGATCAAGTTTTCATCCTTGAAGACAAAACAATGGGAGAGCCAATCAGATTCGCGGATTTCCAAAAGAACACGGCTTAGAGTCTACATCTTTACTGTCATGCCTTTCTACGCTACTTCAGCAGGGTTTGCAACAGAAAAGAAACTTCAATCACTACACATGAACTTCTATTATATGACTCTCAACTATCTTCAGAGTTGTTGTCTGAAAAGTTGGGGAACAAGTACTAGTGGATGGTGACATCCAGTCTCATACAATTGATTGAGCCCGCGTTTTTCGTTCGCTAAGTTGCTAAGCAACACGATGTATCCACAGGCCACAGACACATTGCATCCTGCTGACGTGGCAACTCTCGGAGCTATCATGGGTGCTGGCGCTAGTTTTTGATTGGATAAAATTTATAGGAAACTATTCGACAAAGATTTGCCAAAAACGAACGGAAATTCTACTCGAGATTTTTGCCCGGACGTATTCAATTGACCAGAGTTTACTCGAAGAAGGAGAAGAAGAAGAAAATTGACACGTAGTCAAGTTAACCAGCTGTTCCAACCAAGTATCCAGGCATACACGGTCAGCTAACTCTTGACGTCAAGATTTTTGACGGCTGACGTCAAACGATGCATTTTCGTTTTCGCCCTGAGTAACTCGTTCCCAGGACTTGCTTGCGTTTAGTGCTCAATAAATAAAGGGGTTTTGCCAACATCTATAGCAGCCATGTCGATTTTAAATAAGGAAACGTTCCCAATTGCTTTTGCAATTTGTTTCGTGTCCACCTTGATTACATTTTGACAGTTTAAGGAACAGCACTGCACGACAATCATTCAAAAAGCCAAAAAGAACACACCAGTTATATTTAGATAAAATCTGCAAGCACATCACTACAAAAACTTAATGAAAAAAGAGCTTTTTTTCTGCAAACAAATGATGACAAATCCTTCACCTCAATTGATTGCCACATGAATTTTTGACACCTGCGCCAACTAAATCGTATTAATATTTTAAAATTTATTACAGAGAGATTAGCTGTCTTTAATTAAAAAGTCGTTTACGTAGAACTTTATCTTTCCAAACCAAAATATATATCGAAGAGAGAGTCTATCAGCTATAAAAAAAGATAGATATGTTGATATTTTGCATTGGTATTACTCATTTTTGACGCCGCAAGGTTTTCTGGAAGCTGTTTCGCAACATCATTTCAAAGTAAACACCAAAAAAGGCCATTGGAGTGTTATTGAAATTGGGTGTTTTCATTTAACAGAAGAACCAAATCTAGTTTTTGTAGCACAGCTGAAAACAAAAGTCTAATTTTTCTGTATTAATTGTATTTTAATATATAACATAGAAGGTCTGTATGCAATCACTTTTTTTTGTAAAAAAGAAATCGGCATATCTTTAATATAATAGCACAACTTGCAATTGCAAGAAATTAATGAAACATTTGACGGGATTTTGACAGCTTTGTTTACTTTTCATAGGGGATGAATGAGGCACCATTGTTCTCCGGCGCTATTAAAGTTGTCTACTTGCTAAATAAAGGAGATATTTTTTAAAAATACACCATAACCATTACGCCTAATTCATTCATGTTCGACAGCAGCACTCGTTGTGAAAAATATAACACAACTTGGGAGCCTTTGAGATAAAGCAACTGTTCTACAGTGGCGAACACAACGTGGACAAAATGACATGGCTGTGCTTTACAGGTAACTGAATTTAAATTGTAAATATATCAGGCGTTTGGTGGAAATGATTGTTAGACTGTGCACAATATAGCTAAGAACTTCAATGTATTGAACATCTGCATCTTAAAAAAATATAAAACTGAAGTGATCCCTAGCATCAAAGACATTTCCTGAACAAAATCGCTGGCTTTGTTAAGGAAAGGAAACCATTAATAATTTATTTCAATCGGCTGGTTAAAAGCTGGCGATTTTACAGTTAGCATATATTTAAATTTAAAAAAAGGAGATGCGAGTGGCTAAGAATCGTGAAAAATATGGTCAAAGGGTAAAAATATAATTGGTCATGGATTTACCATGTTCACTCGGTCAATATATGGCATTTGTGGCTGCAGTGTGACAGTATTTTTTCCTGAGAAAAATTTCTACTTTTTATTTTCACTTAAGCAAATCCGCAGGAAATGGACAGTTAAATGAGTCTGGCGTCATTCAGTAAGAAATGACAAAGGTTTTGTTTTCGCAGTTGGCAGCTGGCTTAACATTTCACGATTACCATTCAAGAGACATTAGGGCTTTTGGAGCTTGAATTTACAGTACCTGAATTATTAATTCACTTGTCCAAAGAACACAAGGCTCCAGGGACGAGGATAACTGCATGTTAAAAAACGTAGATAATTTATTGATTTTGCTCATGTAAGTACGGCAAATAAGCAATATTTTGGCTTAAACTCTCGGACATACACTGAAATATTTTCTCCCCCCCCCCCACACACACACACACACACACACATACAATGGTGCTAGAGGGGAGGGATTGGTGAACTTTTATCAGGTTTTCGTTCTCATAAGACACATCAAAAATAGGTTGTGTAACGAGTACGCTTATATGAAGTATTAACCCTTCTCACGAACGGGTCACGTGGCTAGTCGCCCAAGTTGTAGGATTATGAGTGATCAACATTAAATGGAGTTGTGTTCGCAAATTTGTCTGTTTTCGCTTCTCCGCATGTTTCAGGGTGCATTGCATATAAAGTCCTTAGCTTGCTCTACAGAGTGAGACAGTTATCAATTGTAATTTCTTAGAATTTTAGATTTTAGTTAGGTATAAATTGTACTTTAACGCTTGTAATTTTTAACCCATAACTTAGTTTTTAAGAATTTTAGTTTTTAAGCTGTAATTTTAACTTTTAGCGTGTAACGTTCATTTTTTTTGTAATGCGCATTTGAACATTTACGTATGGAATTTGCGCACAACAAATTCGTAATTATTATTATTTTTATTATTATTATTATTATTGTTATGACGTCATATGGCGTTATTACATCCTCCATCTTGGATTTTACCATTTTCTCCGGAAATCTGAAAATCATGCAAATTGATTACTGAGATAGGCAAATGCAGAATATTTGTTATCATTATGTCGAGTGTCTGAATGAAGAGGTTATTATTTGAATACATTGGGAAGAGTTTGCCATGCAGACAGTCAGTCAGTGGGTCGGTCGGTCGGTCGGTCGGTCGGTCCGTCCGTCCGTCCGTCCGTCCGTCCGTCCGTCAGTCAGTCAGTCGGTCAGTCAGTCAGTCATGATCAGTCAGTCAGTCAGTTAGTCAGTCAGTCAGTCATACAGACCGTCTTTCATTAGCTTGCTTTATAACGATTTGTCTTTTAGTTAAGAATGTTTACTTCTATGATTTTAGTACTTTGCTGGAATCTATGGTTCATTGTGTCACTAGCAGGTATGAAACAACTTTTTATTTATTTTAATCATGCATTTCCTATCGACATAGAGTCATTTCGTAAAAAAAAACTTTTCCATTCATATCAGGTCTATAGTTAGTTGATACTAGAACGGACATATTAGCGCGCAGTGGCATTTACTGTTCACGTGCTTTGGAGATGCTCTTTTCTTTGCCCGACCAATGAATAAAAGGCATTTTTGAATGCGCCAAGGTCTAGGCCCTGAATTAGGATACAACACTTTGGAGAAGGGGGGAATTTTGCGCAATGGCTAACTTGTGTCACGTATCGAGCCCTAACACAACAAAAAAGACCTAGGAGCAGCAGTGTACTCACGTTATGTACATTTAACAAAATATACCTTTATCCATCTCCCAATGCAGGCCTCGTCCAGGCATATAGATTGTAAAAAGTAAATAGATTTGACAGCAAAAATGACCACAGAAAAGGTCTTGAAGTTAATTGTCTGTGTTCAGTTTGTCACATGCATTGGCCGTGTTCACACTCAGTGCTCGAGCACTAGTACCTGAGCACTGATGGCAAAAAATAGCGTCGTGTTCACACACAGAAAACCAAAGAAGCCAAGTATCATAAAGTGCCCAAGTTCAAGGTCGAGACCTTGTATTCGGCCACGGGCATCGTGCCCGAATTATGGTGTGGGCACTTAAAAAAGTGGTATGTTACATTAGTGTCCAGCGAGAATCGTACTCGGGCACTGTGCCCAGGCACCAAGTGGGAACACAGCCAAAAGCTCTGAGTCCCAATGAGAGCCGACCATAGAGAGGATTATTGCTCAGCTGTATTTTGTTTTTGTTTTTACGGTGGCTCTCTCTTATCATGCTGTTTTCTTTTTCTTTCTTTTTTTTTTGTTTTATTTTTTTCCAGCATCTTGTTCAGATATTGGTTACTTTTGCTGGGTTTGGAAGACCGCTGGCAAGTGCGTGAAAAGCTCGGGCTATGCCGTCAATAAATGCAAAAAGACATGCAACTTTTGTCCTGTACCGACAGGTAAGTTTGCAAGTTATCTCTGAACGGACATCTGAAACATAGTAAGGTAGTAGCTCTCTTAAGCTGTACTGGTCCTCTAGTATTGCAGTAACTATTGTTTTTGGGGCTAGGAGCATTGTTCCTGTTGTTTGTTCTATTGATATCTCGAAGTGTAGGGAGCCATTCATGTGACACCTTGCGAGAGCTGCTACCTGACCCCCCAAAGGCAAGCAGCAATGTTGATAGTCAAGAAACGGAATGACGAAATTTTAATTTTTACCCGAAAACGGTCGTCTTTTCAATGTTTGCTTACAAATGTGAATGGCCTTCAGCTTAAGGTGGCTCACAACAGTTTCTCATGCTCGTCATTACCACCTTATACAGACTGATGGTAAAGAAATGGTTTCAAATTATCAGTGAACTCATTACGCGATCTCGTTCTTGAAATCAAAGGTTACCATAACAACGGCAGCACCAGTCAAAAACACTCAAAAGTTTGACTTTATGTGCTGATAACTGAAAAATGAGCTGAGTTAATTGTTTTTGAATGATTAAATTAAAAAAAAAAAACTTTGGGTAAAGGGTCCAGAGACACTTTAAATAATTAAAAATTAAACTGAGGAAGTATCTGCAATGATTGGCGAGGAATTAAATAGAAATTGCCCTTTAGCTACAATCGTGGAGGTTTAGACTAATTAACTAAACAAATATCTGTAAATTAAAAAAAAAGTATTGCTAGTAAATGTCAATCGTTGTAGTAGGCATTGTAATGCATGATATTGTCTTAATTAGCAAGTTGTGTTAGTAAGCATTGTTATTATTTGCTAGTAATAAAAATATTATTAAAAAAACTAAACAAAGGAATATGAAGGGCAGAGCTTTGTGATCATGTGACAGGAAGCAACAGTAGGTAAAAACAGTAATGCTGGCGACGATGAGAGCATATCCCTTTTCGTTTCTCTTAGCCGGGGGGGCTTGGCTCGAGAAACGAAGGGCTCTGGGGACACAGGATTTCCAGTCCTAGATTCTACGACTTCCGGTCTTCTTGTATGCAGTCATGATGTTTCAGAAGAATGTACGAGAGAGAGAGTCGTTGCGTTTCTTACTCCCGTTAAGTATTCTTTGTTTGAAACAGCCAATCAAACGATTCGAATTAATTCAAAAATCCTTTGTCCCCAGAGCCCATAGGCGTACGGGCCGGGGGGGCTGGGGGGGCTGCAGCCCCCCCAAATTTTGGGCAACTCAGATTTTTTGGGCAGCAAGAGAAATTTGGGCAAAGCCAGTTTTTAAAGTAGTTTTCTTTTTTTTTTTTCGAAAAGATAGATATTTTCTAGTTTAACCTGCTGAAGTCGGCGTGGTTATTATTTTCTTGACAATGTGAGACCAGATTCACTAACAAGATTTACCCAAAATTCCTTATTTCGAGAGGCGCTGATATCTTCGTAACTGTAGGACGCAAATTTCCGGCGGCCACCATTTCAAGTAGAGACGTCAATGAGAATCGATACATCCAGAAAGAACGTGGAATCTAGTGAGATGTTAAATTTAAAGAACCAGTGAATGGACAGTTTGATGAATGCACCAAAGAAGCGTTGCTTGTACGTGGAAGCCAGCAGTTATTATGAACTTCCTTTTCTAAACGTTTTATAACAAATAAATTCATATTTCCTTTAATAATGGACACAATGATGGTCACTAAATTTGGGAAATTGATGTCACGGTAAAACACGACCCTGATAAAGAAAGCTTCTCCCGCGTTGCTAAATTTTACAAAATCGACGGCGAGATTCTGAAAGCCGAGCAGAAAATGTACGCGAGTTTTCGTCGTTTGCGCGGATTAGGCTACATGACTGTTTCAGAAATGCTGGAGACAATGCACGAGAATGTTCTATTTGATATGTCTCCAAAGTTTTCTTATGTGGTACATATCCTCGCAGTGCATGTTACTTGCTACATCGTGTTCTGCAGAAAGATCATTGTGTGCATTGCGCAGATTGAAAACTTACCTCAACAGCACCATGGGGCAACGTGTCAGTAACATCGCACTTATTAACATTGAAAGGGCATATGCCAAATCTGTAGTCAACAATGAAAAGATCGTATCATTGAAATCTTCGGCCGTCGAAATAGCAGATAGCTATTTCTTTTAAGGTGATTTATGAGCTCATATGATAAATTCATATGCAAGAACTGCACGAGAATATTTTTCTCTTCATATGTAGGCCTATGGTAGCTTATATTAGTGCATCGCAGGACCCTCGTTTCTTCTCGACTTTTTCGTAAAAATTTGAGCAACTTGAGATAATTTTTTGGGCAAATGGTTCACCGCCCCCCCCCTGGCAAAAAATTGCCCGTACGCCTATGCCAGAGCCCTTTGTTTCTCGTTTAAAGGCTTCGCCGGGCTAAGGAGACGAAAACGTTCATCCTTCCAGAATGTCTCAATCTTCCTCAGTCAATGTGCCCTTATTTTATTATGACCTTTTTTTTAACTTGACGTAGTATTAATCTTTGGTTTCCTTTGATTTGAAGCAATTTTATACATGGTAAAAATGTCGCGAACAGTTCATTTTCCTTTGCTTTTCAGAATTTCCAGCAACATCACAAGTACCACCTTCATCCAGCATAGTTATCTTTCCAGCTACACCAGCACCCATACCTGAATGCCGCTTTAAGCGTTTACCCATCAGTAGAGATCGCTTTTGGGACAGACAGCTGCAAGGTCACGTGATTTGGCACCAGTTTGTTCTCTCGGAGCTCCAGTGCGAGGACATGTGCCTTCGAGTTCCCGGATGTGTGGCTTATAACTATCAGTATTCTGGAGGGGAGGGTGGGGAAGGGAAGTCTTGTGAACTAATGAACGAAGTAGCCGTTGTTAAGAACAGCGTTGGTTACAGTTTTAGACTGTTTGAGCGGGAAAGAGCTTTAAAGGTGAGCAGGTTTAAGAACGTTTGGAAGTAATTAAAAATAACAAAATTAATGCAAACTTTTGAAAAAATGTATTAAAATAAAAGGTCATAAAACAAAGTTTATGGCCTATATAGTCAGGAAATAGAACATAAATTGTCAATTAAGCATTTACGATTTTTATAAACCTGCAAATTTGGTTGGATTTATCATCACTATGAACGTTTCATTTAAATATTCAATTTTGAGTTGCTTACTAGGTTTTTGATCAAAAGGATTTCACATTCACCCACGAGTTAGTCCCAGATAGCAGGGTTCGCGAGATTTGTAACAAGAAATAAATGAATAATAACAGTAATATCATTTTCTCTCTTGGAATCACAAACAATTAATGATTTTTCTTTTCCCAGAACCTCTTAAGCCCTTGCCTTGATGATACGTGATGCATTCAGGATTGGCAAATCATAAGAGTTCAAGACTTATCAAGATAACAATTCTAGATGAGTTATGAAATAAAAACTTATAGATAATATAAGCAAGAAATACAGTAAAAACCCGCGAGGAAGAACCCATCGTTTTTCAGATTAGCCTAAACAGGTTCTTACGTTAAGGGTTAATAACACAAATTTAGGCTAATTAGGTTCTTAATTTCTGAAGAAAAAAATTCAATGTTGTTATAGAGATTTTAGTGGTATTCGGCCTTTTTCTTGTATGAAATTTCATACCACATAGTGTTAATGTCAAAATGAAGCAATAATCATATCATATTTTCCCAAAAGTAAACATTCAGTTTAATCAACTTTAGAAATTAAGAACCTGTTTCCATATTTTAAGCTAAATAGATTCTTATCAAAAGGGTATCTAACTTGCAAGTTTTAGCCTAGGTACTTTTCCCAAACATAAGGGATGAGCGAAGTAATCTTGAAGAGTCCTTCACCCTATAAGTGATACCGCAGATTTCAACCCTTATAAAATAATAACTTTTCCTAAGAGTCAAGAACGTCTGGACTTTATCGAGAAATTGGGGCCAGAATAATGGAAATTAAGGTCATGGAAATTAACGCTCCACTTAATTAACGGCGCGGAAATTAACTTCAACAAAAATTAACGCGACTTAAATTAACGAATTCGCGTTAATTTCATGAAGCGTTTTTTTTCCTATAAAAAGGTAAACATCATTTCCTTTTTCTCAGTTGAACACTGCAATTTTACCCCCAGGCAGTTTCTTGAACTAATTTTCACTTCCCTTGGAGGTTTGACAAATCAGGATTCTACTGTATGTTAACTATGTCAAATAGTTAAATGTAAAAATGTAAAAAAAAGTAAAAACACGTATGACTGATTTCATGTGAATATGTACATGTATTACATAAAATCCTTAAAATGTTGATAAGAAATAAAACTCACAATTCCATTTTTACATTTAACGGTTTATTTTCCAAAAGTGAACATCAGCCTTTTACAATGTATCGATGCCACTGCAACGGTAGTCACATGTACACGTCGCGGTCTGTTTTCTTTACACACAGCCACTTAGCTATGGTCACGTTTTCTCATCTGGCCCCTGCATCTGGTAAATTGCTTTGAATCTACCAATAGTTCGAAGTTTGTGACATGTCTGTAACTTTTTTATTAACAATATAGGAATTTCTGCACTATTAGCAACAAGATACAATCAAAATCAGACTTTTGGGTCACGCGATCTTTGCAACGTCGGAAGGTTTGCGCGACGAACCAAATGGCGGCTGCGTCGAAGCCACTTGCTAAGGTCACACACATGGCCACGCCAATCAGATACGAACAATTTACTCTTTGTTTAGCTTAGTTTGCTCTCACCTTCGCCGTTTTCGCGCCCGCCAATTTATATTGAAAAAGAGAGAAGACTTAGTACGAAGCAGAACGAAGTCGGAGTCACTATGTAACTTGCAGGCTGACAAATCTTTGACGGAATCGGAGTTTGACAAAGGTATACGCTAGTAAAGACGAAATACTCGGGATAAGAATCAGACAAATAATGACCGCCCAATCATTCAATAAACATTTAAAATAATTTCTTGGAAGCTTGCTTGTTTCCTGTAGTCTGTTTTCAACAAAGAGTAACTCTAACAAGTCAAAACCATGCCCCAGAGCAATCGCCGAAGCCCAGTTACACGTTCCGTAGTCGGCAAGGTTTCTCAAATCAAAACCGGTTATTGAAACCGGTTTTATTCCATTCTCGCGGGCCAGGATACCCAAGTATGCATCCTCGACTGGAAAAGCTGTCCATTTTTGAACACTTTGGAATATTAAAGGAAGAATACTTGATGAGACAACGTAAAACGACCCAGAGCAGTAAGCAGCATAGTAATCTTCGGCCAGACAGTCCTTCAACACGTGATTTCTCCACGTCACCGACCTTCTTACTGTAGCACCCTCAGGTATAATGTGACCTCCATAAAATTTATTACATCCATTATTTTCCAACCAGGTTATAAGATAAGGAATACGAACGTATACATCATCGTCCGCCTTCAGGATAAACCGAGGATTTATATGAATTATACTCCATAACATCCCTGAAAAAACTTTAACTACTAAATTATTGTAATTATCTGTCATGTTTAGAACAAGGATATCATTGAAGGCCGATGCTTCTTGTTGGATTTCGATGGACTGGGTTCTACCCAAGAGAAAAACTCGTTTCCAGTCTTTCGAAGCCTGGTGGTTGGCTTCGTTGCCCCATGTGTTACGAACACTGTTTCTTCTTGTCGCATATCGTTTTGCAACACCAGAAGTAATTAAAACAAGAAGAAACAAATTTGTGTTCTTGTTGTCAAAGCGTGGCTGTGTGATGTGAGAAACAAAAGAAAATGTCAGTTGAGAGCATTGGGTTCGAATGTTCTTGAACGAAGAGTACCTTGTTGAGTTTTCCTTGTTCATTTGTAGTGATGAATTGAAATTCGAGTCTTGTCCTCGGTGTGTTTTGCTTCCTAGAGCACTCGTTAATATCCTGTTACCTTCATACCTTGTGTATTTACAGAGGTACACGTAATAAGCCGCCAACATAACAACTTGAACGCACAATAATGCTGCAAAAAGACGCACTGCTGTAGTTTTCATAGTATAGTATTGCTGAATTCAGATCAGAGATGTGTGAAGACCGCACCGCTCAATACCACTGGATCACGCTAAGGTGGTGACCCTAGAAATCCAATAATATATGCAGAATGACTTGATTGAAACCCGCTCCGGCAACAGAGAAGCCAAGTAGTTAACAATTATTCACCGACACTGAGGTGAATAATTGTTTTAGTATATACCATACAAGTTGAATAACTAGTGGACCAAAACATCACTTTCGGTAAACAAAGCGACTCGCGAAGGCAGTATGTTTCTTTTTAGCTGCTCGGAGGTGAATAGTACTTTGCTAATCACCTCCGAGTTAACCAATCAGCCCACGCGAAACGCACTATTCACTTGTGTGGTATATACTAATTTTATTTATCGTTGCATGGTCCATTGCATGCAAATGTTTTCACATTCCGCAAGTCATGCCACATCGCAAACTCATTCCACCTCACCGCACACGAAGCAAACAAATTGGGCCATAAATTTTGAGCTCCGAAAGTGGCATTTTGGTGGCATTCCGTTATTATCTAAACAAAACGATATTTAACCAAACTAGGAATGCTGCAATGATTTGTTTGATATAAAGGACTATATACCTAGTAAAATGCATTTTTCTCTTGCCGCCATTTTGACCCTTGTCGCCGAATGTCTGACAGTTAGTGACACTGGCTTGTATCGTGCTTCCAAAAGTTTAAAGATAAAATTTAACTAGATGGAATATCTTTCAAGTGCCTACTTAGACTGCGAACAATATTTCTTTTGCTCTAAAGTCCGCAGGGACGAAGGCCTAGGCGAAAGCCAGCGAGCGCGATAGCATGTCGTCAAGGGTAGCACCCAAAGCGGTTTTATCGATTGAAAAATAGACTTAAATGAAAGAGGTCACCCCATCATCAAATTAGTTCAATTTGCTGTAAAATTGATCAGAAAGCTTACCTCTGCAGATGTAAGTCGAGATGTTAAGGCTGCAAGCTGAAGAAAACAAACTAATTTTCTTTGCTTGGCTGCCCTAACACAAGGCATTCTTGCTAAAAATAGGAAACCCTTTCTAATCACGCTCTGTTTCTCTTGGACAATATAAGCTCTTTTCAATCAAGTTACTCAGAGTCTTGAGTCACCGTCAAAAGCAGATTGTTTTGGTTTTTTGACACATTCGCTGTTTCATCCTCAAATTCTAAAGAACACAGTGGATGATTTATAAGGGCAAAAGAAAGTCAATTTCTTAAAAATTTTGACACAGTCTCCAGTGCCTTAGCAAGGGTAAAATAAGTGGGGGGCACACGTCATTCTGCATATATTATTGGACCCCCCCCCCCCCCCCCAAGAAAATTTTGAAATCTAGAGGCTTGGAAATTCTATTTCCAGCGTTCTCCAAGAGCTATTGTGATTTACGCATATTGCGAATTATTACTTGCTACACAGTCTCAGAAAACCAATGCACATTGAAGAGAGTATAATACTAGCAACGTCAATTTAATACAAAATAGAAACCGACTGTCTCTGTATCATGAAACCAGCAAATGTTTCACCTTTCAGTCATGATTTCTGGTTTGTTTTAGTTTTTGGCTGTTTAATATTGTTGTGCATCACTCTACGTACGTTAAAAAATGAAAAAAAGTACAAATGTTATTGTTTCAAACCTCTCGGGAGATTAAATTTTGTTTTCAACATTTTATACAGGTTTGTTTTTACTTTTTGGGTAGGAAAACTGGAGGGGGGGGGGGGGCACGGGCCCCCACGGCCCCTCCCCTTGCTACGGCTTACATCTATGCCTTGATGTGTCGTCTGTTGGTACTAGTATCTCGTTTCTCAGGACGATCCAAAGAAGTTTTGGCGTGTTATGGCTTTTCGAGTTTCCATTACTACTTAAGGGGGGACTTAACGTAAATTTGAGTGAAATCAGTTTATAGTTAATTATAAAGAAATCAAAGGAAGAAAATAATTTTTCAATTTCAGTTGACCCCCACGCAAGAACACTCCAGGTTTTTCAGGGGACTGTCTGAGCCGTAGTTTTGCTGCTCCGCTTTTCAACTTGTTTTATTCGTTCTACACGGAACGATATCCGGCATCAGGAAACTCCAGGTCAAAGGGGTGGGGAGATAGAAACGAGGTCTGGGACCGAGAAGCGATATTCTCACAACTTGCAACGCAATCAATTCACAGATGTTTCGCTTGAATTTTATCTTAGCCAGCTAGCCTTGGCCATGTATTAAAACTTTTGATGATATTTTATATTTCAAAACGTCAAAACGACTTCAAGACTTAAGCCAATTACCTAAATGTATTTTTAAAACAATAGTGGTATATTGTTAGAAAGACCTCGGCTGAAAACGAAAAAGACTTTGGGAGATCGCGCGTTTTTGATAGCTGCCCCATTCTTATGGAACAGTCTTCCTCTGCCAATAAGACAGGAAACATCCATCGAGTCTTTTAAACGTTCTGTTAAAACATATTTATTTAGAAAGGCTTTTAGTTAGATTTGTTATTCATTTGATTTAATATTGTGATTCTTAAATTTTACTATTTACTACCTTTCAATATTACTCTGGAAATTTTAATATGTAAATATTGTAATTTTAAATTCATTTTAACTGTGTAACTTTTTTAATTTAGTTTAATAATAATTATTGTAATGCGCTTTTGAATATTTTTATAGAAAAAGCGCAATATAAGTATTAAATATTATTATTATATGGCAAAGCCAGTCTTAGGTAAATCCGAGCGTTCTGATTGGTTCTTTCTCGGTCGGGATTTTGCCATACGGACCGTTTCCATGAAAACGGTCCAAGCCGTGTATTTTTTTCGAAAGCCGGCAAATTCAAATTTGCAACTAAACCTGCGAAATGAAAACGTGCACATACTCTCATTTTTCGCAAAGAAACTATCGAACAGATTGATATTTTAAAGAGCTTACAACATGGACATAGAAAACAAATATTCACCAAGTGAATTTCAACCGAATTATCCGAACCGAAAGGTCGGTAAACTTAATTCTGACGTGGAAACTGAAACAGGAATCACCGAAAGCCAGGAGGCCAAAGACGATTTTAACTAACAGAAAACTGGGTATAAAAACAAATAAGAAGACGGCTGCTGAAATGAAACCTCTTCTCCGCTACCATTGAAGGTACGTGAAGGTAATGAAATGACAAATGAAAGAATTGAAAGCCTACCTGCTTCTGAGCTTGACCAACTTTCCGTCCAAATGAGTCCAATTTTTTTACGCAGCGATTTTTTTATAAACACGCGCAGCAAATATGGAGAAGAGTACGAGCCAGCAGCAATTTCCAGTTTTCAGCGAAGCATACAGCGATACCTGAGAATAAATATCTATTCAACATACTCAACGACACTGAGTTGGATAAATCGAGAAGAGTACTAGCTGCGAAGTGCCAGTCGCTAGTTCACAAGTACGGCGAAGGAAAGAAGCCGCAAGCCGCTCAGGCGATTGATGAAAACGACGTACGAAGTCGAAGATGCTCTTTTTGAAGCGGGAGAATTAAGCGACTCCAATCCAGTAGCGACTTCGTAGAACTGTCTGGTGGTTTTTTTTTTTAAATTAACCTTACACTTCGGTCCGAAGTTTGATTTGTTCGGTTTACGAGCCAGAGACGAAAGCCGAAAGTTACGCTGGGGAGACGTCCAACTTAACAGCAGAATGATAGCCAAGAAACCTCAGTTTGGTTAGCCGAGCGGCCTCCTTCTTGCTTTCAGTGATGCCTGTTCCAGTTTCTACATCAGAACTTTGCCGATCTTTAGAATGATAAAATCCGCTTGGTGAATATTCGTCTTCTTTGTCACGATCAACAGATTTGTTTTCAAACTCGTGGTAGCTTGTTCTTTCTGAGTTGCTCGCGTCATCATAAGCGCATTTATACAGAGAAGCCCTTTGAATGCAAGTGACCGGAAGTGCTTTTTTAACAGAAAAAAAAAACAACGACAAGCATGGCTTGAGTGCCATATAATAAACTACTTACTAACCTAGCTTGCTCGAGCCGTACTGGGGAATATTGGCCCTCGGTCGTTTTTGTACGGACCTCGCTACGCTCGGTCCGTACTGCCACGACCTCGGGCCAATATTCCCCAGTACGGCCCTCGTGCTCGGTTAGTAAGAGGTTATTATTTTTTTCTCAAGCATCTCAGCGGTCCGGAATCCTGAATCCTTTAATCTGATTGGCTATTTGCGCGCGATCCAGCGGTCCGGTTTTTCTCATCCGGACCCCGCATACCGACCGCTCACGGCGCGAAATCATTTTGCACCTTTGAGTCTAACGAACACATGAAAGTTTTGCTCTCCGAAGACAAAAATAGCCTCACCATCCATTGTTAATGCTAAAGGACAAAAAAGCAGTGGAATTAAAGGCCTCAAAGTTCTTCAAAAGGCGAGGTATTTATTTATTTCTCAACAAAATCGAGTTGTAGTTTACCGTTCGCAGTTTCAGTTTGCCGTTGTTTGTTCATCTCGCAATGATTTTCACGCCATTGCGGTAAAATTCATTCGGTTTTTTAGACTCTATCTATGTGCTAAATTGTATTGCTTTTCTGTCACTTTTTGCTTAAACAGAACACTATTTACCATCATTCAAGGAAATGAGATTATTTGATTAAAAACGGACAAATTAATTATCACAATATTGTGCCGTACGTAGACGCTACGCATTTCATTCAGTTTGGCAATGTTTATCAGAATAAAAATCAACGCAGAGATTATTAATTTGTTAAATACAAGTATATTAATAGCTTGTTCAACTGCTTTTCGGTCAAAGAGTATTTTTGAATCAGAAAAATAGGCTTAGCAAAGTTGCAAAGCTTCTATTAAGACTTCTCAAAACAATTAAGCTTATAGGGAATTGTTCGGAAAGCCGAAATCGATTTAAAAGTGTTAGGTTTTGTGGCATATTTGTGCTATGTTTTAGTATGACTTCATTTACTTTTCTTGATTTTCTGCAGTGTAAATTAAGCTGAACATTTCTTGAGTACGGTTCATTTTAAGCGAAGCTATTTTATTCGGAATTAATGTTTGTCTTGCTTAATGCTTGACTCTTGCTTGTCGATCAAGTCGGACTCGACATTGAAATCAAATCCGCGCGTATACAAACAAAGATTTTGCGACAGATTTTTTCACGGTTTCTTAAATTTAAACAAACTTAAGTAGGAAAAAATTAAAACGTTACTTACCGGCCTAGGTCGGTCCGTATTGGGAAAAACTGTACCCTCGGTCTTGAGCACGGCCCTCGGCCTGCGGCCTCGGGCCGTACTCGTACTCAAGACCTCGGGTACAGTTTTTCCCAATACGGACCTCCCAGCCGGCAAATAACATATATTAATTATTATTATTATTATTATTATTATTATTAAATGGCATCCCCTGATCGAGCGGATTTTTGAGCGTTTACACTGGCGCCGTTTTCAGTTCATTCAAGACGAACTATGGTCATAAGGTGAGAAATAATTGACAGTTGATTCATCTTTGAAACTTTTTGTCAACGGCAAAAAGGAATCTCTGAAAGGTTTTATTCAAAGACTAAAAAACCTTGCGAACTTAGGCAAAATGTATGCTTTCAACTTTTCAAAGCTCAGAGTTCACGATGCAATGTACCATGCGCAGTCAAAAACATCTAAGATTGTAAACGTAATTTGTCGCCTATGATATTAAATTGTAATCAAATGGTATACTCGTAAAATTAGAAAATAATTTCACTTGCATTTTGTCAAAATTCTAATAATTTCCCTCGCCTAAAGGCTCGGGAAATTATAAGAATTTTGACAAAACGCGCGTGAAATTATTTCCTAATTTCACTCGTCACCATTTGATTACCCATACTACTAATAATAATGTTGTAAATATCGGCAAATTTAGCAAGCCGTATACTGTGATGATTGATTATGATTACGCAGTCAACAGAGATACTACTGGGTACGAAGCAAAAACGAAGTCGGAGTCACTATGTAACTTGCAGACTGACAAATCTTTGAAAACATCGGAGTTTGACAAAGGTATACGCAAGTAAAGACGAAATACTCGGGATAAGAATCAGACAAATAATGACCGCCCAGTCATTCACTAAACATTGATAATAATCTCTTGGAAGTTTGCTTGTTTCCTGTAGTCTCTTTTCAATGAAAAGTAGCGCTAACATGTCAAAACGATGCCCCAGAGCAATCGCCGAAGCCCAGTTACACGTTCCGTAATCGGCAAGGTTTCTCAAATCAAAACCGGTTACTGAAACAGGTTTTATTCCATTCTCACGGGCCAGGATACCCAAGTATGCATCTTCGGCAGGAAAAGCTGTCCATTTTTGAACACTTTGGAATATTAAAGGGAGAATATTTGACGAGACAACGTAAAACGGGCCAGAGCAATATGCAGCGTAGTAATCTTCTGACAGACAATCCTTCAAAACTTGATTTTTCCACGTCACGGACCTATTAACTCTAGCTCCCTCAGGAATAATGTGACCTCCATAAAATTTATCAGATCCATATTTTCCCAGCCAGGATATAAGATATGGAATGCGAACGTACACATCATCGTCCGTCTTCAGGATAAATCGAGGATTTACATGAGTTATACTCCATAACATCCCCGATAAAACTTTAACTACTAAATTGTTGTAATTATCTGTCATGTTAAGAATAAGGATGTCATTGAAGGCCGATGCTTCCTGTTGGATTTCGATGGACTGGGCTCTACCCAAGAGAAATACTCGTTTCCAGGCTTTTGAAGCTTGGTGGTTTGCTTCGTTGCCCCAAGTGTTACGAACACTGTTTCTTCTTGTCGCATACCGTTTTGCAACACCAGAGGTAATTAAAACAAGAAGAAATAAATTTGTGTTCTTGTTGTCAAAGCGTGGCTTTGTGATGTGAGAAACAAATGAAAATGTTAGTTGAGAGCACTGGGTACGAATGTTCTTGAACGAAGGGTATCTGGTTAAATTCTCCATGACGTCAGCCGACGTGTTCACTTGCAGTGGTAAAGTGAAATTTGAGTCTTGTCTTGAGTTTGTTTTGCTTCCTAGATCTCTCATTAATATCCTGTTACCTTTGTAACTTGAATATTTATGGACGTACACGTAATAAGCCACCAACATAACAACTTGAACACAGACTAATGCTGCAAATAGACGTAATCCTGTAGTTTTCATAGTATGGTACTGCTGGATTCAAACTACACAGATGTGCGAAGACCACACATTTCAAACCATTGGAACATGCCAAGGTGGTGCACCTATAAATCCAAAGCAAAATCTGAGAGAATAAATAATATTTCAGCCGGGGAAACAAGTCCCTTTTTGGCCATATTAATTTAGAGGAAAAAAAAAGGTAGAAAGGTGAAGTCTGTGTCCGAGCCAAGTGGCCCATACAGCTGGATCTTATCCCGGTTTCCGTAGCATTCAGCGACTAGGAGTATTGCTACTACCCTCTGGGTGGATTGCTAGTCTATCGCAGGGTTACCCCCCAGCAGTAAGTTCACTGGTACTCATTTATACACCTGGGTATAGGGAGGCACTGTTAGAGTTGCCCAAGAACACGACACAGCACCTCAGCCAGGCATCAAACCCGGGCCATTCGACTCGAGTTGAGCGTGCTAACCATTAAGCCACCACGCCTCACACACCAGCCAGCTTGCCAGCTTTCCCTCCAGCTGGACGGCCTGCCGGCCAGCCCAGCCAGCTAGCTGGGCCAGCCACTCAGCCAGACATGAGCACACTGCCTGCCAGCTGGCCAGCCCAGCCAGCTGGCTGGACCAGCCTCCTAGCCAGACATGAGCCGAGGCACATGTCTTTGAACCAGAGGCATATGTTAAAAGTCTGATCAAAACCGATGGATACCGGTGATGGTTTCATACAAATTCAGCCCATAAAATTTAGAAGGTCATGCTTGTGAGCTGTGATAAATTGATTTTGATCCATCTTGTTTGTTTATCATCAGGCATGTCAAAAGATGGATGTCCATAAAAAGTCAGTTTGCACGTAACACTAAAAGAGGGTGTAAGTGAAACCTTATTTTTATGGCTATAAATATGTTGTGGTTAAGTTTTACCCTTGGTACAATCATTTGTTATTTTCCTTTGTTCTGGTAATACACTGTCAGTAGGTAAGGTAAAGTCTGCTTCGAGCCTAGTGGCCCATACAGGCCGGAGCTTATCCTGGTTTCCGTAGCATTAAGCGACTAAGAGTATTGCTACTCCCCCCTGGATGGAATGCTAGTCCATCGCAGGGTTACCCCCCAGCAGTAAATTCGCCGGTACCCATTTATACACCTGGGTGGAGAGAGGCACTGTGAGAGTAAAGTGTCTTGCCCAAGAACACAACGCAGCGCCCCGGCCAGACCTCGAACCCGGGCTGTTCGACTCGGAGGCGAGCGCGCTAACCATTAGGCCACCGCGCCTCCCTCCCTTATTTCTGGTAATACACTGTCAGTACTGATATGATAATGAATATAGAACAAAGAAAAATAGCGAATTGTACCAAGGGTAAAATTGAACCACAACTTTTACCAAGTCATGGTTTCCTGTGAATAATTCAAACCAACAGCGAACCTTCATCACAATATATATCAAATCTGATGAATGTGCACCTTGTGATCTGTCTGGCGAGTTACCCTATGAGTACGAACTGTCGATTGCGTGACACTAGCAAAGCTTATGAATACGCACAGAAACATCTTGAATGCGGCATTTTTTCTCACATTTTACAGACTTATTATAACTTTTAATATTTTACATCCAGTTTTCAGTCGGTAGATAATGACCAGCACCTGAAATCTCTATCATTAGTGCGATTAATGAACAAAAGTCACTCATAAACAATAAAAAGCAATTCGTGCAGAATTACGAAAATATTAATAATCGAACACGTACACGCAGATTTTGTTGACTATTTCCGTAAAAAAAATACATGTATACATAAGATAAGCAGTGAAGAGCATGTAAAAGACCATTACCTTTTAAATGAAGCATAAAAATGCCTTTTCCTAACGACCTTGAGCAAGGAGAGCAAGCATGATATTTAACGTGACAATTGTATATATTCTTGAAGGAACTCGTTCCCAGTCCGAGCCGCTGCCCTTGGAAACGAGGTCAGTTGCTGGTCGTCACGTCACGCAACACTGTTCTCTCCTCCCTCGACAAGCGTTTCAAACTCCAGTTAAGTTTTTAGCTGTTTAAATAAAATAACGATTTTTTTTCTAGAACCCAAATCACAGCACCCATAGTAAATGCAATTGCAGACCGACGCGAAAATCGGATTATGTACAAATCAATATATGTTCTGCGCGACAGCTGAGCTAATTTATGGTATAAAAAACTGGGTTTCTGATGGTATGATTTCAATTAACTTATGCATCGGTCTGCATGTGTAGACTGTACCTTTAATATACAACTGAGAACTTAACTCCGATAAATGTTATACTATTTTAGGGGCTTACGATATATTTAATATTGGACTTGACACGGAGCACTCGAAAAACTTGGCCATTTTTTTCACGTTTGTCTTTCGCAATCTGCCTTTTCCCTTAGTCGTTGGAGTCATTCTTGCCACTTATTACTTCTTTTGGTGTTTTCCTAACCTAAAGCGGCCTTCACACGACACACTATTGGCCAACTCGTGTTGGCAAACTCCAGTTGGTGTGTGTGAACGACGCAACAACGGCAACAAGTTGGCCAACTGTTCTTTGTTGGCGACAAAATAGAACTTGTCTCTATTCTCACCAACAGTTTGCCAACTTGTTTGCCAACTGTTGTTGTTTCGTTCACACACAGCAACTTGAGTTTGCCAACATGAGTTTGCCAACTTTAGTTTGTCGTGTGAAGGCCGCTTAAGAGAAAATATTTTGATTTTTTTTTTTTAATTTGAGGGTATTGTACTTTAAAAAATGACTAATATCGTGTTCGGTACATAGCACCTTTAATTTGACAGGTGTAGTAATTAGAAGTTGGACTGCTTCTGTGCCATTTAGGTTAAATAGTCCGATGACATTTCAATAGCCAATCAGATCGCTGAATACATGTAAAGAAACGTTTACAAACCGGACAATTTACTTTGCTAGATAAATGTCGATGTTTGATGTTTTCGGTTCCAATTCCGAATTCATTTATCATTCGCTAATTCATCATCGCTCGAAAAAAACGTTTTGGCAAACGAGGCGAAAACAGAACGGCAATATGATATTCTACAAAATAGGTATATATCTACCTTAAAGCTCATGTGGACATGATATATTTTGCTAAGATTACTTAGGATTTATATCAGTGTAGAATTTATTAATTTTAAACGCGTTAAATTAGGTTTTAGTTGGGCGTGTTTACGTTCTGATTTATTAAGATTTTTTAGATAATACTGGATAGCTTAACCAGAAACAAACAGAAAGTATTAAGCATTGATATTAGGGTAGGTTTCTCTCTTTTTGAGTTACAGTCATACACATTCATATATTTTTTGTCGTTAATTCTGCGATAATAAGCTCGACGATTACTTTTATCAACCTTGATTCGTCCCATAAAAAAAAAATAATATTTTGCTTATTAGTTTTCTAAACTGGCAATTGTTTGTTGATAATAAAATTTTAATTAACAATTTACCTTCCGAAAGGTTTTAGGATGTTAAGATCGGCTGTATAAAACGACCACAACTTGACAATGTGTCTCATTTTTAATCTATTAGTCATCTCGGCCCTTTGTTTATAACATTGAAGAGCTTCCGATCCTTAAAAAAAATATTTATGAAACGTGGTATCGTCATGATTGAGTTGAAGATTCGAAAATGGCAAAATAATTGCTCCAGCCGGAAAGGTCTTGAATATCTATCATTCAAATTATGGCCTAACATCTTTTCGAACATCCGTGTATAAGAATCAAGGTCAATCAAGACAAACTGAGAAAATAGAAGCAATTTACGGGAGAAAAATCTTGGTAAGATTCTGGAGCCTGGTTCGAACGTACGTTAGTCAGGCTAACGAAACTCGGTTTAATATGTTGATAACACTTCATTAAACTATTACCCTCGTTTCACACAGTACAATTTTTAACTTTTATCAACGGCAAATCCAACGAAAGAAAATTCCTTACCTAGATCGGGCCCTCTTAGAAAAGAACGCGGCCTCGATCAGTTTCTTGACGAAATCTTTAATGCCTTTGATTTTCCTAAAGCTGTGATCGCGTCAATTTTTTTTCAGGGATGCTCGGAGCAAGGAGATATTTTTCCTCGGTAATGGTTTTTGGTTTTGCAACTTTCTGGGCATTTGAAGGAGAAGGTAAGTCGTCAGTTCGGGATATTATTGCAGTGATAGTAAGAAAAATCAATTTTACTCAGTTGACGATAAGTTAGTTTTATATAACTGTAAGGCAGGTAACGTTGGTGAAGTCTGCCGCGTTTGGGCCTAGCTATAGTCATGGACCCATCAGGCCAGAGCTTATACCCTGGTTTCCGTAGCATGAAGCGACTAGGAGTACTTCCCATCGGTTATTTTATCACAGGGTCACTCCCAGCATTAAATTTGCCGGTACCAATTTATACACCAGAGTAAGGAAGCGTTGTGAGAGTGTTTAAAGTGCACGTGTCTTGCCTAAGAACACTAATTTTTAACTTTTAATTTTTTCACAGAACAATTTTTAACGGTACGATGTTTTTTCCATTGAAAAAAAAAATTGGTAAAGAGATAACTTTTATCAAACCCACAATATTCGGCAGAAAAAAATTGAGTATGTACTAGTCACTAAATGTTTTATAGCGTCTTTATAAACTCTCTGCTCATTACACAAATCTATGTTTTGCGGTGTTTTGTGAATCTTTGGGTGGTTTGGGGATATTTGGAAGGAGGTTGTTTTTTTCTCAAAGGTGAGTAAAATTAAAATTTGAAGAAATAAGAAATATTAAAGATTTAACGTGATTTCAAAATTAGAATTTGAAGTTAAAAATAAGTAGATGGACACCAAACCACCCCCTGATAACCTGCAGAGCTCTGGCGTGGGATCAACTGTCTAGTGGTGTTCCAATGTTTTATCCCTTCTTAAAACCTCTTAAAATTTAACTGAAATTCACGTTTACCGCCGCCTTAACCCCTCACAATTTCTCGTGCATTCATTTTTAAGGTACCATGCAACCACCAACACCTAATCAAGCCCAGGTGAAGCGATGCGATGGAATTACGACAACCATTAATGTTCCTTTCCTGGAGAAACATTTCACTGGTGACGTCATGGTCACGTGCACAGTGCTGTCCAAGCTCCAGTGCGAGGACCTGTGTATAAGGAATCCACTCTGTAAAGGCTTCAATTACAAAAATTACCAGTGCGAAATTTTGAGTGACATTTATAGTGCATACGACAGGGAGATGAGTCGAGGCACCCGAGCCTTCATGAAAACGGTAAGCAATCGACTATTTTTCATTTGCCTGTGTTTAAAATCCTTCAGAGTAATCTTAGCTTATTTTCGAAGGGAAAGATATTTTGCACCGTAAGTCGCTTAGAAAAAGAATCGCGGCTCTGAAATAATCTATCACATATTAGCAAAACCCAGCTACCGGCTGTTGGCAAAACGCGCGATCTGATTGGCTACACAGGTGCCTTCTATCGATTGTTAGTAGAAACTCAGCTGTGTTCTATTGGAAATCCGCGAATCTGATTGGTTCTCCCAGTGTTTTCTATTTAACAAATAGATTCCATTTTGCCGTGCGTCTGTTCAGTTATAGATCACAGATGACGTCAAAATGTGGTATGAACAAAAGAAGTGGCCCACGAGCCGAAGGCGAGTGGGTCACTGATGTTCATACCACATTTTGACGTCTTCTGTGATCTATAACTGAACAGACCCACGGCAAAATGGAATCTATTTGTTTTATATAATAACACAAGACTTGAGCACACTTCAGTGTGAGCAATGCATGCCGCCGTACCGATGAGCTAAGTTGATTTGATTTCACTATTAAGTTTTCGTTAACGCGAAGCACTGTTAATCCGATTGAATAAACAGAAAAATGGTCAATTGAAAGTCAATGAAAAAACTAACCTTTATTCCGATTTGGAAAGTTGTTCAAATCTGTAAGCATTAACCAAAGCGTTCAACCGCAATTCGTTTGTTTCCCGTGGCGTCGTCCAACTGTACAACATCGGTCAAACTTTCATACAGATTTCGGATAATTTCTCAAATAATTCACTGTCTTCTTCAAGCTTGTTTCGCCCAGTTAAATGCTTCGAAAGGTGAACGATGCTTGGCGTATTGTTTCTCACTGAAGATTTGTAATTAAGCTGAACTTTTTTTGCTTTGTTGTGGCCCCGCAAGTTTGAAAAACTTTTCCGACAACTCTGATTTGGACTATGAACTCTGATCACGCGCGCGAGTCACACCACCGCGGGACGTCATCTATGTGTCTGTACTCTAATAGATCATAAGTAAGAACCAATCAAAATGCGCTTAGAATTCAGGTTATTATATAATCGCCGATAGAAAACAGTCGCGCGCGCGAGTAGCTTTTAAGCGGTAAATTTTCTTGATTTTTGTCTTCAAAGTGCACAATATTGTAGGTTTTGGACTGCAGTCCTTTAGAGTTTCTACTAAAACAATTAGACTACTCGCCCTCGTTTTCTATAAGCGATAGTCAACTCGGCTGCGCCTCGTTGACTATTTGCTCTTATAGTTCACCACTAAATTTTCTCCGATTCTGATTGGTTTAAATTGAACACGTGACGCGATAGTGCCCGTCCGCCGGAGGGCACTATCAGCCCATAGTGCCCGCCGAAGAAAAATGCCCGGATCGATAGTGCCCGCCCTTGACTTTTTTTGTAAACAAGCTGCCTGCAGACAAAAAAAAACCCAACCAGATTCATTGCATTTAGTGGATTTCTTGTCTGGTTTTGTTTCGTTTGTTAAATTTCGGCTTTCAATTGAGTTTTTTATCCTGAAAAGTAAAAATAATTCACGATGCTCGTTTTTGTATGTGCGCGCGGAAGAAAATTTAGTGATGAACAATAAAGACAATAGAGTGTTTCTGTCTCGGAACTATCGGTCTGATAGTTGCCCCTTGGAAATTTGATGTTCTTAAAACTAGCATATTAATTAACCCTCGAAGCTACGCTTCTCGGGTTAATATTTGTTTTAAGAACATCAAATTTCCGCGGGGCAACTATCAGCCGATAGTTCCTCGACAGAAACACTCTATTGTTAAAATAGAAAACTCGGGGTCGTAGTCTAATTGTTAATTAGACAGCTCTTGGTGCGCGCGCTCAGTTTTTTGTGGAATTTTATCAACAAAGCATTAGCTATATTTTGTGTTTAATAGATCGGCAGCTGGGTTATGCTAAAACAAAAAGACGGCTTGCTCTTGGTTTCTACCGGCTTTTGATAGTTCGCTGGGGGCTTCGCCCCTCGCCAACTATCAGCCGACCTTGCCGTCTAAGTGTTAACTTAAAAAGTTGAACGATTGATAGTACGTTTTCTTTAAAATCTAAGGCAACTTTTTAAAATTATTTTCCAATAAATTACAGTTGTACAAATATGTTTGTTTTCCGTGCTAATGAAACAGAATATTTGAACAACTGCGAATGACTGTGCAAATATTCAATTACATGTACACATAATTTAGATCAATTTACGTCATGCAGGCCACACAAAAGAAAGTTGTGTTTGACAGTTTCCGGTGACTTCGTGAAAATGAAAAGAAGCGCTTTAGTTTACTTTTCACCACACTGCTGCAATAAGCAGCGCAATAAACCAATCAAAAGTCGAAGTACCAACATGCAAGTAAATGTGTAACTGGTGTAAAGCGCAGAAGCCATGTTACAGGTGTCAGAGCGCGGGAAATAAAACACGTGACCAATGACAAGTGCGGGAAGCCAAATGCTGCAAGTCAGTGTAATTTATTCAAACCCACCAAAAAGCGAGCAGGAGACGCATTTGAACATATATATATGAAAAATGCGCTATATAAATTCATTATCACTATTATTATCATTATAATATTACGATTCTTGTGAGCGTATTCCTTTCTTTCCTGATGTTCAATCTATTCTGTACTATTCTGCTCTTTCCAAATCCTTTTCTAAGAAGTCGCGTCCAACCAACAAAGCAAAAACGGTGATTGTTTAGCCGTCTCCCTATATCTACAGAAATCAAATCATAATTGGTGGTTTATGTCAATGTTACAAAAAATATGTTTGCCTTCAAGGATGACAAAAAAAAAACTAACAGAACAGCCTGAAGGATATACTAAGGCATTGAACCGTTTTTAAATGTTACCTAACGCTGTCTATATTTTTTGCCTTTGCAGTTTCTGCTGGGTAAAGGGGAGTGCATGAATTAATAGTAACACAAAATTCGACACCACTGATGTCGCCGATTAACAAGCTAGAGCAACAGTAAGAACTTTTTCCTAGAAAAGACATCAGAGAACTACAAGCCTACTGCAAGACTGAGGGGACTAGTTCAAAGTAGTGGTAGTAGATGTGAATCAGCGACCGGCGGAGGGGGGGGGGGGGGTGGTAATACTCCCTATAGTAGACTCGACAGGGAGGCTCTGTCCAAACTGGAGCACCTTTTCAGGAAAGGGTAGGGATTTCACGATTTGAATTATAAGAAAGGGTAGGAAAAGTGTCTCTTTGGTTTTGGCGTAATATATCAAACAGGAGAGAAAGTGTTTCATCGGGATATACAAACACCGAGAAGAGAGTTGAAAATAAGAAGCGCGGCGGAGTATTTTTGACGAATTTCGAAGTGTTTGGATAGCCAATGAAACACAGACTCGAGTGTTTGATATATCTTCTCAATCAAAACAAAAACTACGGAGTAAACGGAGAAATAAAATCGTAAAAATCAATGCTAAAATAAGACCGGGTATCCAAACCTTCTTCACGGTTATGATTATCTTTGTTTTAACTTGATGAATTATTAATGAGATTTAGAAAGGCCCTTTCTAAATCTCATTAATAATTCATCAAGTTAAAACAAAGAAAATTATAACCGTGACGGTGGTTTGAAAACTGATCTTAATTAGCATAGATTTTTGCGATTTTATTTCTCCGTTTACTCCGTAGTTTTTGTTTCGATTGAGAAGATATACCAAACACTCGAGACAGTGTTTCATCGGCTATCCAAACACCTCGTCAAAAATACTCCGCTGCGCGTCGTATTTTCAACTCTCTTCTCGGTGTTTGGATATCCCGATGAAACACTGCCTCTCGTGTTTGATATATTACTTCAAAATTCCCGAAACCTTGCGACTGATTCATCTAAGTACTTTAAGGTGTTATATACCCAAGGGAAGAGTTCAGAAAAAAATGAAATATGAATTATAGTGTGTAGGTATATGGAGGGGCACCATTTTATATTGAAGGTGTATAAAGGGTTACATTTTCCGTTAAAAAAAGGTATACAGCTTTTTCAATTAACGTTGTCCGGATCAAAGCATAAAGACAATACTGAAAGGAAGTATGGGTAGAAGAAGAGAGTAACTGCACGTGCTGAATACTAAAATATATAATGACATGACAAACGCGAATTTGCACGTTTTCTATTTCTTCATACATGTGAAACAAGGTGGTTTTAGCCACACTGAATTTAAGAAGAATTTTCAAAACTCAGAACCAAGCAACAGTGAAAGAAAAGCTACAGAAAGTCCTCCAGAGAGGAAAAAACAAACTCGTGAATTCTCCACGTTAAGCTTTGACCCGACAACGTTTATTAAAATAGCTGTATAAACGAGTTATGGCTTAGACCTCGGGACAGAAAGCTTTGCTGCGTCTCTCCCCCCGGGAATGTCGACATTACATATCAAAACTGTATTCCACAATTTATGAGGCTAGGAAAATAAATAGAAATAATTTACCGTGTTAGTCAAGTGTTTAATAACGTTCTACCCACGAATAATCATAGACAACACTCTATTATTGTAAGAAAATAGTTTTAAATTTAATTATTACAATGTAACTACTTTATCTCAAGTTTGTGTAAAAATATGTCTTTGTAAACTATCTCTATCGCTACTTGGTTTAAATTACAAGTGATAACGTTAAATTTCGATCGATAAATTCGTGTCAAAGTAAACTTAAGTGTGGATTTTAAATAACATTAATGACCATAAAAATGAATTTATAAGACACAAATATAAGTGAAAGTATCGTATTCACATATCAATTCATTCACTCGTTCACTCGCTAACTAATTAATTGATTTCTTCGAGTTATAAATAACAGCGAAGCTATAAATAACAACAAAGGGATAAATAATAACAACAACGTTGTAAATAACGGCACAATTAAAGAGCCGTTTACTGTAATGATTGATTATGATTATAACGTCAACAGGCATCCTAAATCTGTTAAAGCTTTTCGTAAATATTTCAATCATAACGGCGGTGCTATTAAAATAGTTTTAATGTAAAAAAATGTCAAATTGCATATAATTTCTAGTCATATCTGTTTAAAGTACTCACTGATGTTAAAAAAAATGAAGAATAGTTTTAATTCAGGTAGACTATTCACAGTACCCTATTTTTCCGTGAAGTCGTAGAGATCGATCGTTGAGTTCGAGGGGCCGCCATCTTGGTTCTGAACGCGAGCGAAAACTGGGGGAGTGCAAAATGTCCGTGGGTAGGCTCCCCCTCCTTAACGCTTTAACCTCCACACCCCTACCCACAGGCATTTTGCACTATCCCCAGTTTTCGTTCGCGTCCAGGAACCAAGATGGTGGCCTGTCGAATTTAACGACCGATTTCTACGACGTCACGAAAAAAATAAGAAACTGTGAACAGTCTATAGTTTAGTATAGCTGTAGTAAAATGTGGTATAATTACAATTCTTTCATTAAAGAAAGTTAAAAATTTTGTCGTTTACATAGCTAATTAACCACCTCGTTCCCAGGGCTTTCTCGACGTGGAAATCCAACAGGCCGAAAAGAGCCTGGAAATGACAATAACCACACAATAACCAACGGTTCCAAGGTATCCCTTTTTCGCTACGATGCAATAACAAATTTCTTGTCTTGATTTAATAGGGAAGATTCCTTTTCCGATTGTTTAACGTTCATCACAGCCATAATGTACTGCATCACAGCTTTGTCAAGCCAGGTCAGAGGGTAAACTGTGAAAAGACCTCCTTCATAAAATCCAAGATGGCCGCCATGGTGGGTGACGACAAATATTGCGGATTCGTTGCATTCTAAAAATGGATAAAACAGAAGAGATCTTCAGTGATTAACCGAAAGAAACGCTCCAACAGAATCTCAAATAATTATAGTCGGTAAATGGCCCTTTCGCCAAGTTAAGGCGTCTTAACATTTATAATTCTACAAATTGCTATTGTCTGTTCTATTGTTCTCTCGAAGGATAGCGAACTATTTATAAAAAACTTTGCAAAAGCTCCTACCCAACCCTCAAAATCTCGTTTTTGGGGGTGCAGCTTTTTACCCATAAGTGGAGTTCACCTGTTCTGAAACGACAAGAAGTTCCTGTCCGGTTTAATTTTCTTAGATTGCTTTAACGGTGGTAATTTTTTTATTTCAACACCCAAAAAGGTATGAGATCAAAGAATTACAACGCCAAAAGTGGGCGACAAGCATCTCATTCCATACCTTTTCCATCCCACCCCCCCCAGCGCCGAGCCCCCCAACCTCTCCCCGATAGTGTTCGTCTCGTTGCATGTTATCACAAGCAGAGACGTGCATGGGAGATGTGATATCAAGGTACAGTCACTCAATACTTACTGACATGGTTGTATGGTGTCACAAACAGTTCCTCGGGTACAAGCGGATCATCTAAAGCATTTAACAGAAGAACTGGGATCTTAATCTGCAAACAAAAATTAACAAGGTAATCAAACACAAGCAAAGAAAAACAACCAAACAAAACAAAACAAAGCACAACAACAAAACTAGTCCTCCTCAGGACTAATTCTTGTCTTATGGGAGCACGAAAAACTTGTAACGAAAGTGAAACATTCTTCTTTTGATAATGTGTTTTTTTTTATTTTGAAAGACCTGTAATTTCTTTGTCGTCTAACTACACATACTCCTTCGACCACTGGTCAAATATTTACTAGATAATCAGAGTTTGTCAATTACCTGGTTGATGTAGTTACAGGAACTGTTGACTGCATAAAACTCGTCCAAATGGTGAAATCCTGCCATTTTTCTACGATAAGGAAAAAGGATGGTTATTCAGAAAGGGGAAAAAGGAAGGCTTAACGCCAGGTTAGTGCATCAGACTCGCAAACCAGTAGTGAAGGTCAAATAATTTAAAGTCGATAAAGGGTCGGACTCCGTCCTTGTTCAGATATCGTGTCTCTGGAAACTGACGGAGAGTTGCTCCCTTCTCAATAAAAAAAAAAAAGTTCCTCTGCTGTCCGAAACACTAGTTACATGTTTATCTCACTTCATTTAAATGCTAGGCAGGTAGATGGTTAAGGTTCTACCCAGATTGCCCAGCCTGGTGCCAAACTGACAAGAAAAAAAAGAGATTTTTTTAAAAAAAACTCTCATCTTGATCCTCTGTTTCGCCACCACGCCATTAATTTTGTTTCTTCCATTACCCTAGCCTGCGTAGCTGGCGGAAATTGGTGCGTTTGGAACTTGACTTCTTTTCATTTTCTTCGCGGGCAACATTAGCATCATCATCGTCATCATCTATCCTTTTCGCGCCACAGTGTCGCTTAGGGCGCGAACAAAGCCCTTCCAGTCTGACCTGCACTAGGTTATTGTCGCCACTTCACTCCAGTTCTTGCAAACAAAATCGTTCCTTACCAGTGAGGACTAGCAGCCAAGATTCTGCCAGCTTCGAAGGCCACTTAACTGTCTACTTAAAGGGATAGGGAGAGACTGCGCAAGGTCTACGAAATACTTTTTTGCTGATGTCACTTACTTTAGATAAACATCATCTAGTTCTACAAGCGATGACGAAGAGCGCACGTGATGAATTGATGACTTGTGGGGGGAGGTGAAGTTTGGACCGTGGAATAACACTCTCACGTGACGATCAATCACGCTCTTAACGTTTTGCGTGATTGCCCAGTTGTAAAAACGTCGAAGTCCGTCCCACTCATGAAGGAGAGTCTTTGCTCTAAAAAAAAAGAAAACAAACAACTCAAGCCATTTTTAAGCAGACAAGCCATCAAATAAGTTATCAATGGTAATCGAACTGTGTGGATTCCAGTTCGATCTAGAATCAGTACAGACAATTGGTCGACACGAAATCCTGTCACCAATTAATCATCATTATGTTACAAAATTCGCGGAATGACAAAGTGAATCCTGTTTGCAATTTATAATTTCTATGGGGAAATTCCCTGAGAAAGAGTCACTTCTAAAATGAATTTAAAGGAGTGTTCAGTCACAAAACTTAACGAGCCGCTCGGTGTCGATTTATGAAATGTAAAAAATAGAAATAAAATGTACTAAATGTTGTTTACAGTGGACATGCACTAAGCTTCGATAGCTTGTTTTCAGGCATGCCAATAAGAAACAGAGAACAAATACTTCAAATGAACATAACATGATTAAAAATCCCAACTGGCAGGAGGCAGACCAGTTGGCTATATACAAAGCGTAACCAAGGATCTGAATTCGGGATGACCGAGAACAAATCCAGCTAGTGGCAAGGGGGCGGGCATGAACCTGGGACCCCTGAATTACAAGACCAGTGTCCTAAACCACTCGGTCACTGAAATCTGAAATCTTTTTGTTAACATTTTATGGTTTAAATTTGGATTTTAAATGCTGCTGAGAAAAGAGCCCTAGGTTGATAGAGTACAGTCAAAGGAGGTTTTGAAAAGACATCCATAAATATTATAGAGGAAACTTTATTTTACGGAGTGAACTGTACCGGGAGAACAATCTGTTACCTCAAAATGTCATATCCCTGGCAAACAGAGACAGCACATTCAAACAATCCCTGTCTTGAGGGTTCCTCACCAAGGTATTTTATCAAAATGTTTGCACCCATAGAAAACCCAACTCCGATAAGTCGTTTGTGCTTTACCACCGAGGTCAGATGGGTCACTACAGCAGCAAGCTCCTCTGTGCCACCTGTATTGAACATGCCACGTACACATTGTGTAAGAATGTAAAAGAAAGCTACCTAAACTAACGCCCCTTGATAATCAGTTATAACTTTCAAGTCTGTGGATAAAACCCTAGTGTAAGACCATTCAAACGAAAGCTATTGAGCAGTACTTTCATGTGACTCATGTGGTATTGTTTATAATTTTACACTGTACAAGGTGGTTCTAACTTTTAAGTCTGTGGTCGAAACCCTAGTGTGTGACCATTTAAATGAAAGCTATTGAGCTTTTTGCAGTACTTTCATGTGGTGCTGTTAATTAGACTGTACAAAGTGGTTCTAACTTTGAAGTCTGTAGGTGAAACCATACTGTAAGACCTTTCAAGCTATCGAGCAGCACTTTCATGTGGCACTTTTTTGCTATACAAGGTGGTCGTGAAAAGTCTGTAGGTGAAACCCTAGTGTGTGAACATTCAAATGAAAGATAGTGAGCAGTAGTTTCATGTGGTACTGTTTTTCTGCTGTAAAAGTTGGTTTTGACTAATAGTCTGCATGTGGATAAAAATGGCTAGTGTCGGACTGCTCAAATAGCAGGTATTGAGCAGTACTTTCGTGTGGTACTGTTTATGTTGCTGTACAAGTTGGTTCTGTGGATGAAAAATGGCTAATGTTTGACCATAAATGAAACATTTTGGTTTCTTGACATGTATGTTGGACCAACCAGGAATCAATAATGAGATTTCTGTAAACATGTTGAACTGTCAACACCATAACATTACCATAAGTGAATATCCTTGGAGTGGACAAACCAGCCTCCTTCTTCGCTCCCAGGTGATTTAAAACAGCAACTGTAAAGCCCTGACCAATGGCATAGTTGGCAAATGTACGGACATATTTTGTCTCGGTACAATTTGCAATCCCTGGAACTATAACAATTGTAGGCAGTTCCTAGAAGAAGACAAAATTATCAGAAATTAAAGGTTAATCATTATTAAAAGTCTGGATTCCATTAACCTCGTTCCCAGAGTCTCTCTCTCTCCCCCCCCCCCCCCCCTACCACTTCTATCTTCTCTCACTCTGGGGAAAAGGGAGAGAGACTCTGGGAATGAGGTTGGGTTTCCAAATGATTTCAGACAGTCACAGATAATCTTGGGTGATTGCACATGGTTCTATAATGTGCGAGAGCAAAATACTTTGCCAGTTTAATAATCTGTCCATGTTCTGTAGTTATCTAGACTGCGCACATTCCCTCTTTCTTTTGAACAGTGTTTGTTATGTTTGAGTGTGAGCAAGAGGGGCAGCAGGGCTGAGTGGAAGAAGCCAGACTGAAATTGAACTTTACTCATTCAGTGTTCCAGATAAGAGACGGGTCTCGGGTCAAAAACCCGATAGAGGCGGCTGCCTGACCCGACAAATGAAATGGAAAAAATAATATTTTACTTAGAGAAGTAACAATAAAAAGCAAAGAGGAAAGTTTCCAAAGAAAAAGATATGGCTAAACTGTAGAATACCAGGCCACTAATTTGCATCTCATTGAATTTGAATGGTTCCTTTTGTTTCTGGATGCTTCTTCGTTCTTTAAAGCATTCAGAGATATGTAAATAAGTGGCCCGGTATTGTAAAATCGCTCCAAAGATATTGGAAGGAAATCAAATTCAAAGCAAGAAAGAAATCACAAAAGTTCATCCACCGTAGTTCTGAAGGTAACTATACTTGTCCAGGGCTGTGCTTTTGATACATTTCGTTTTCATCTGCTTTCGAGCGACAAGAAAAGCAATAGCTTTACCGAAACGCTTGGCCAGGTAACCTCCTTTTTCAGCTTCAACTTAGGGCCAAAAACAGCCAAAAAATAAATTTCTTATCTCTCCTCGCTATCTTGTGTTGCTTTGCAGTTCAGGAGGCAAAATTGTTACAATGTTTAAATCCATTTGTGAAGTCAAAACGTTCTCGATTTTTCGATCGTGTCCTGCACGTACAATTAAACTTGCGCCTGCATTACTACAGACAGCAGTTTCTTTTTACACTTCATATATTTTTACTGTTCAAAAGCCTTCTAAGTTCTAGTGCCTTATGTATTATACACGAAAAGTCTCTTGTAAAAGAAGATTGTCTAGCAAATTCTTATAAGGATAGAGGGTAAAAATACAGCGGTTTTCTATTTTAAACAATTACTTCTAGGTTAAAGAAAACATGGGAAATTTGTGGAAATTTTGTTATTCTCTGTAGACTACTGAGTAAGAAAATTGAGACCAAAGTAAAATGCAACTTCATTTAGAAATTAAAAAACAGGGTCATATGTACCCAGAGTTGAGAAAACCAGTTTAAATAGATTTAAAAAAAAAATTGTCTGGGGAGCATACCCCCAGAACCCGTAGGAAAGATGCAGTCGAGTTGTTTACCATTCTACCTCTGAGGAAACAAGTATGAGCTAATGAGAGCTCTGTGATAGGTCAATTATTTTATCATTTAAGTAGATAATTACGATTAATCAGGAAATTTTCTTTTCTGTTTTATCCCAAATGCTACCAAATGGCACCCTGAAACGTAACACTTTTAACATTTTTTTCGTGAAGAGCCCGCAGACTCCTCCCTACAAAAAGGGAAACTTTTTTTCTCTACGCTTTCCCCTAACAAGGCTCTGCATTAACCGGGTTGGCAAATTTTCGTTGACCTGTCTGATAAATTTTGTGACCCCTTGCTTCAAAAACTTAACTGGAACACCGCTCATTTTTGCAATGACCCTTGCAACGAACAGTATTTGTTATGTTTGAGTGTGAGCAAGAGGGGCAGCAGGGCTGAGTGCAAGAAGCCAGACTGAAATTGAACTTTACTCATTTTCGCAATGACGCTTGCAACCTCATTAGTACACCTTGTCCTTAGTTCAGTGACTAATGTAGAATCGCTAAGATCTTTTCATTAGCCTGTCAAGGCCTGTTACTAGTGTTCAACTCTCTAGATAGTAGACTGGGTTATTTTTTCCAATTGTCATTCACACTTATTCACTTTTTTGTGATGCTCTCCAATTAACTGAATGCCTGGAACAGCTTTATAGCTAGGCTATTTTTTCATCCTTTTAATATAACATTCAAATTGATTAGAGAGACCCTGGTATTAAGGCTATTTCTACGATTCCCAGTTGGTGCTCAAATAATAGTTTTGTGTAGCTCTGTAAAGCAAATTATCCATACCTTCCTCAACGAAGGGATTTTTCCTAAGACCCCCAACCCATCTGTAATTTCCAATTAAGCTTCATACATTTCCTTCAAAGTTTTGGTCTCTGAGAACCCCCACCCCCAGGAATTTCCAATTCCTTCTGTGGCCCCCAGGGAGTATGGACATTCTGGAACCACGCAAAACATTAAGACGGACTCCGCTGAAAGTTCGAGCAACGAGTGCGAAAATTAAGTGCCAAAAATCTACTCATAGTACAGCAACATTTTGTATACTGTTTAAAAGATCTTATCAAAATTCATTTGTCTTAGTGATCCCGTAATAAAATTCTAAAGCATTCTCGAGAAAATTAAAGTCAAACCTCGTAAAAATGTTTATAACGCGCGCCATTTTGTTTTGAACTGGCGCGAAACGTCGATTTTAACTAAAATATTGACAATTTCAAATCCATTTTTCTCTCGCGGGGTCAGCTTGAGTGCTAAATTTTTGGCAGGTTTTTGTTAGCTGTACTTAAACTGTTACCATGCTAAGAGATCTTTTTAGTAACTTTATTTTTGCCTGTTTTGCTCGAATGTTGGGCGGAAACCATCTTAATATAATAAAATTCACAGAACTTGACCATACTGTAGAAACTGAAACAAGTACTGTTTTCATGCTAATCATCTCCCTGGCTGCATAGCAAAAAGAGTCAGAGAAGGGACAATTAATAAACTTAATGCATACCTGTTTATCAACTGAAGGTGAACTTTGGTCAGGTTGATAAATCTCATATGTCACAACTGTACCATCACCGAGTTGAGTGCCGTGTAATGTTCCTTTCAGTTCTGGAGGAGAACGTCGACCAAAAAAGCCTGCTACAAGTGTTTGGAAATGGCCACTCTTTCCCCAAATAACTGGGGGACAATATCTGTGGGTCAGAAAATAAATACTGTAGTATGAACTTGCAAATATATGGCCCCTGTAAAAGCTAGGCATGTTTGAATACGCCATCCAATCTTTAATTTCTTAACAATGGAGTGTAAGCGCGCGGAAGGGGTTAAGTGTTTAAAAAATCTCAGATCGGATGAATCATTCTATTGAAATTACGTCTACCGATCGCCACAGACAAAGTGAATTTACTGATTATTGCGATAAAATTGCAAGCCACAAATTTGAAAATAAAATTGTACCCTCACAAAAGCTTGGCTAAGCTTCATGCAAGCAAAGACAAAACAAAAAATAAATGAATGCACAGTCCTTTGTGTAATAAGTAATTACTTGTTAATAATTAATTACAGCAGTGCGGCAGTGCATAATTTGTAGTAATGCATTATTGTAAGTGCCTTTTAAAAAAGCTGGACGCCTAAATTATTAAAAAATTACAGCGTTCTTTTTTGTATCGCATACGAGAATGAATACTATACAAATTTCATTATTTCTCAGATATAACACTGATTAAAGTAAAGGCTACTTACGAGTATATATAAAAAGCTTAATATGTAATTTAACAAATTATGTAAGCGAAATCGATACGATCGTGCGTGTGTTAAGTATGTAAATAAAAGGTTGTATTTCTTATATTTTAAACATTACAACATGGAAAGAAAAACACTACAATGAATAGCTGGGCGGAATATTGCTTCGAACGCAAAAGGCTTCTTCATAAAGCTTAATAACAACATTCTTTAATAACAACATTAGACAGCTAACAGCGTAAAATTAATTTAAAATATACGTACCTTTCGAACAAAATGGGACACGATTTCAGGATTGTGTTTATAAATGGATGCTTAGACGCAAAAATCTTTGGAGTACGAGGCGAATCTGTCAGATTAAGGACGCGAACCAGCAAAAACACAACCACAACTACAAAAGCCAAAACAACAAGATTCGCCATTACCGAAGACTCCCGTGATGCGGAAATGCTCCAGAATACATGCGCCATATAGCGGGCCATATAGTCACGCAATACACGAACATGTAACGCAATGAGAGAAAGCCATATTGGAAGTTCTGTCCAAAAAAATTAATTTCGGACATTTGAAACGATCGAGCAAACAATTACCATTGATAATTATCATGGTAATACGAATGAGTGAACAATCCGTTTACCAGATAGCGGGTTCTGAACGAAATTCTTACTGACTCAAAGCGACTGAGTCTACCGAGTCTGATTTGTCAAGCAAGCCCGAATTGGACGACGCGAAGTCCCGTTACCAAATCATGTCAATATTATTGAGACAAAAGAAATTTTTGGTGAGTAATAATGACGATAAAAATCGAATATAAAGTTCAGATATTTGTTTGCACTCAGTTCAAAGTCCAAGAAAGAGAACCCTCATGGTGGTAGTGCGGGGGGGGGGGGGGGGTACTGGGGGGAGGGGGGCAGGAAGGTCTGAACCTCCCATTTCCCGTTCCTCTTACTCCAGCGTCAGGCTCCGTTTACTCCCGCTGCCCGCCACTTTCCGTTGTGGGTCCCTCCTCTTTGTCCTATTTCTGTTGCAAAACACATAGTCCATCAGCTGAGATCCGAAAATTTGGGTTCATGGCTCACTTTCGGGGAACAAACGAAACATGTCTTATCTTAATCCTTGCCTATTGAGTATCACAAAAATGTATGATAGCAAGGTTGGAACGGTAGCTTTCACTTATAAATCGAATTTTAAATTGGCTCCCCTATACGCTTCTTAATTTGGCCGCCATCTTGGATTTTTGGGGTGAAAAAGCTACAAAGCTGCCTGCATTCTTTTAACGTAAACGAATCGCTTTCAAACGCAAATTTAAAACTTATTGGAACTAACAACATGATTTCGTTCATTTTAGTGTTTCAAAAACAACAACGTGATGTCATATGTGACGTCGCCACGGCTGATTATTGTTCACAATATGACTGTTTGTACCACAAAATAAAGCAAAAAGTGCAGATTTAAAAATTATTTCACGAAGAAAAGAGAGCGCGTAGATAAAATACCATTGCCATTCAAGTGTCTTGAATAAATCCCCCTAAAAAACAATCGTCATTTTCCAACCCAGCCCTTTATTTCAAACATATGGTCCCACGGACATGCAAAGTACTTTAAAAAAGAGGGAAGAGGTGCGAAGACCAGAGAAGTGGAGCTTTGCTAACGTACGAAACGTACGTCCGAGCTATGGCGATTAGCGGGGAGGAGTTGCAGTATCCGAGGTGATCATTAAAGATACGAAAGCATAAGTTTATCAGCTGTACGAGAAGACGTGTCAGAGTGTGGATGTGTTGTGCTATGAGATTCACGGCGCCAGGGAAAGTGAAGCCAGAGAAAAGTGAACGGCGCCCGAGAAAGTAAAGCCAGAGGTTCTCCCACCACGCGAGGCATCTCCACTAACCGAACTCAATGTTACAAGAGGAAATTTTCAAGCCACAATCTAGAGAAGAGCTACTGATTCCCTTTCGGTAATTCCTTCACCGCTCCAGAAGAGTTGACAGAAGCATAGCAGCAGTGAAGGAGGACTTTATACGAGTGTGGCGATTCTGTCTGTTCTGTACTCAACAATCTCTTAACTGAGCCCTATTCTAACCTTATGCGTGGACGTAGCTATGTAATCTGATTTGGGGTATACTGATTAATGGTGTAGTATACTTGAAAAAACGTAGCATTGCGATGGAACGCCTTTATGGTAATTTTGTTATTTTAGATGATTGAGGAGCAAAAGGAAAACGAGCTGAAAAACAAAATGGCGGACATTGCGACCTCATTTATTGCGTACTTTGCTTTTATTACCGTAAACAATGCTAAAATAATGTCCCGAATATGTAGTACCTCTCAAATATATATCTAAGCAAAAAATCAGTAAGTATTTAAGAACGAATAAAAAAAATTAAAGATTTTTGTTTTAAAATCCAAGATGGCGGCCAAAAGAAGGATATGAGAGCAAATTTTAAATTCGATTTACACAGTGAAAGCTACCGTTTTATCCTTGCTATCACACATTGTTATGATGCTTAATAGTCAAAGAGTAATATTAGACAAGTTTCGTTTGTTCCCCTTAAGTGAGCCATACAACCCCACTAGCTGATGGACTAACAGTTGAACCCCGTTATTTCGAACCGTCAAGGGAAACAAAAAATAGTTCGAAATAGCGGGAGTTCGAAATAGCTGATAGTAATGAGTAAATGACTGAAGGGGAAAATCCAAGAGAAATGGGTTTTAGTTCGAAATAACTGGGAATTCAAAATAACCGAGTTCGAATAAGCGGGGTTCAACTGTATAACGAAATGTTGCGAAATTTTTCTCCCATTTCTAACGCTTCCCGTCACCCTGGGAATCAAGCTTCCCGCCCTCTGCTCTCCCGCCACCTTCCCGTTTACTCCCGGGCCCGCGCCCTCCTCCCCCCTCCTTTCCCCACCTCAAGGGCAACTGTTAGTTTTTATGTTGACTAGTAAAGTTATTTTATAATTGCATTTCCCCTGTAGATGACAATATTTATCAATCAAGAACGAACATTCCAGTCGTGATATCGCCCTTTATTGTGCGGTATATAACGCAATTGATATTCTTATTAATGGTCGACGTTACATTACAATAGCGCCTAGAAGCGGGCGCTGGAACCTTATTAATCATTTCAATTTTCTATTAGTTAAAATTTTAACCAATTTCACAACTAGCAGTAAATTTTGCAAATCTCCGATCACACCTATCAGTCAAAAAACGTGTTATCATTAAGCTGACAGTTATGTAAGATTTTGACCAATCAGTCATCAGATAAACCCATGCATTCAGACCCTTGAAAAGACATTACACTAACTAAAGGTCTCTTAAATTCACAAGGTTTAAATACAATGAAACAGTGTAAACATTTTTAAATGCATTATGTGATAGAATAACTTATTTTTTTTTTTTATCCAGGGTTTTATACCATGGTCACTGAAGCTAACTGAGTAAATCAGTGAGCCGAAGGAGGCCTGTTTTGCATACACCCCTGTGCTTGATTTTCTATATTAACTCGTACAATGTACCGTGATAATTGACTCACAATTATTAATGTACAATTTTACTAAATTAGCGTAATACACCTCACTTGCTCAGTGCACCGCAGAAGACTGTGTTTACAATGAAGGAGGTGGAAATACTCTGCGTTAAGCTTAAAGGTTCAAAACTTATATTGGCAGATAGTTCACTTTTTCGACGAGCCGTTTTTCGGTAAAACGGTATCTTTTCAATGTTTGCCCCCTGGCAGAAAACAGCTAATTTCCACTATAATATGAAAACCATCATGGCGGCTATCGTGAATATGATCTTATAGCATCTATGTATTGCGTTATTATGTTTCAGAACCAGTTGTAAATAAGTTGTCCATGTCGTGTCTGACAGGAGGGTCTCAATGGGTGGTGGCTTTTACGGTTAACGGTTAAAATTTTGGCCTTTTTACGGCTAACGCTTAATTTATTTCCATTACGGTTAACAGAAGTTAAAAGTTAATTTTCATTGTTTTTAATAGTTAAAAATCAATTTCCATTATTGAAAAACGTATTTTAGGTCTTTGGACCATTTTTGGGACGATGAAGTGAGCTAGGTTGGGTTATTTATAATCACTGATCGATTTTTACGGTTAACACATTTTACGGCTAACGGTTAAAATTTTCCATTTTTTACGCCTAACGGCTAAATTTCTGGCCGTTTTACGGCTAACGGTTAAAATTTTCCATTTTTACGCCTAACGGCTAAATTGCTGGCCGTTTTACGGCTGACGGTTAAAAGTTTTCATTTTTTACGCCTAACGGCTAAATTTCTGGCCGTTTTACGGCTAACGGTTAACCCTCTGACAGGGCTGTAGCTAATGACGGCTAAACTGACAGTAGTATAGAGGGAAGTCAACAAATACCACCACGAATTAGACGCTTTTATTGCAGCTGGAGTTCGTTTTTTTGGCAAGTGTTAATGAGTCACGGTAAATTCCCCAACTTTGTTTACCCACGCGGAAAAAAACAAAATTTGCATACCATGTTCAGGCAAGCCCTTGACATGTTTAAACAAGCCCGTGACTGTCACGCTCTCAACGTAATTCGACAAATACCACACTGAATTAGACGGCAAGGGGTCATAATTGATATCACGTGCATTAAATCAAAAGAACAATAGTTGTGCACGTGTAAAACAATAGATTTTTCATTCCAGAGTGCTTAGAACTCAGATTTTAAGCACACAGGAATGAAAACAACTTACTAACGTCTAAAAATATCATTCGGGTAAACCCCGGCACCCACGCACAAATTTGCATGCCGCTCGCGGCTTCATGTCAATTGAACAAATGCAACTAATGAGTACATGGCGACAAAAAGTTATTCTTCAGAAGCAACAATTTGCCTGTATTGCGACAAAAGTTTCACAAAAGAGGAATTTTATGACTCAATCCCGGTTAGAAAGCACTTCTCAGGGCTCTATCACGGACAAATTCACAAATGTTGTGCAGATATTATAGAGGAAGACTACTGGCGTGTAGAATCTCTAAACGCTAAAGAAAAAAATATGAACTTCAATTAACAAAAAAAAGGGGAGCGGGGGTGAGGAGGGAGAGGGCGAGCAAGCAGGAATTCCAATTGAACATTTGCAGACATTGGAATATACACAAAGATGGGCCGAGGAAGAAAAGGAGTTTTGATAACAAGTGGGAAAAAAAAAGTTAAAAGGTTTATTGGACCCCCTTTACAAACTTTTCAACATAATAAAATTGCTAAAGAAAACAATCAAACAGTGATTTTATTGTCAGAAGAGGCGATCGCACAGTTGAAAACTTTTGACAAAGAGCTTGTCGCAAACCTCTTGACAGGAAATTGACTCTTTTAAAACTGTTTTTTTTTTGTACATCTTAATATTTACCAAAAATTATTAAATTTAACAAACCTGTTTTTGTATTTATTGCTCCGTTTTTATTTGAAATTGCGGCCGAAATTTTGTCTCCTTTTGATGCTTCTAATGAAACAAGGTCCTGTTTTTGGAAATTAGAAACGGTTGGACTGCGTGTGGCTGACCCCCTTCCACCATTTTCTGTTTGAACCTTGATCGCCACCTGTACTTCATCATTTACAACATTATCATCTTTTTTACTTAAAATAAGAAACTGCCATTCTTCAATTCTTCCATCAACGGGCATAATAAAGTAATTTAAATTAAAATTAAATTTAACCGAATAAAAAACAACAGAACTTGGGTGAAAACCCCCCCAAGAGTAATTGTACCATCGGTTCCATCATAAAAACCGTTTATGACAAAATTCAATATTTTTGGAAAATAGTTTTTTAACTCAAACCCATTCATATCAATATTCGTTTCAAGCACCATGTCTCCAGAAGAAATAATAAAAGGTTTTTCAAAAACATCGCTTGGCACGTCCGCTTGATAACCCTTTACACCATAAACAATTAAATAAGCTTGCTCACTTGCTTGTGACCCCGAGTAACCCGGATTGGTTATGTCAATAAAAAGTTTATCGTCACTGTTTGACGGATTTTTTTGTGAGTTAATGATTGTTCTCGTATATTTTAGCGTGTGATTGTTAAATCTTTTTGTATGATAATTAACAGTGTTACTTCCAAAAGGAGAAGTTGCACTTAAACTCCAGTTAAGATCACTTTTAGGAAAGAAAAACTCAACGCAAAGAGTGTAATCTCCAGAGGGCAGCCCAGTTAAACCGATTTTAAACCTTGAATTAAAACCGTTTCCAGATTTTACTAAATTAAAACGAAAAGCGCTTTTTTTGAGTAAGTGAACACCAGAGTTAAAATCATCAATAACTGCTAATGAGTTAACATTTTTAACACCTTGAAAAGAAAATGCAGAAAAAAACAAATGTGAAAACAAATTTTCGTTTACTCCTGAAGAAATTGAGTGAGTTGAAACATAATTTTGCATTGAAACTAAGTTTACTGCGTCTTGGTCACCGACAGGATTAGCAAGCTGTTTGATTGAATGGTCGTTCATTACTAAATTTTGATTGACAACACCCATTTGTCCAGGGTCACCTTTTAGGCCAGCGGGACCTTGTGGACCAGTAGGACCAGTTGGACCGGCATCTCCTTTTGGCCCTTTTGTTCCAGCAGGCCCAGTATGTCCAGCAGGCCCAGTGGCACCAGAGGGCCCCGTTGGACCTGTTTCACCTTTTGGACCCGCAGGACCAGCAGGACCAGTTGCACCAACGGAACCAGCAGGGCCAGTTGCACCTTGGGGCCCTTGTGGACCGGCAGGACCAGTAGAGCCAGTTGGGCCGCTGTCACCTTTATCGCCTTTTTGACCAACGAAACCTCTTGAGCCAGTTGGGCCTTGGGGACCTTGAGGACCAGTGTCGCCTTTCGGGCCAGCGGGGCCAGTAGGACCGCGAGAACCTTGTGGACCAGCAGGACCAGTAGGACCTTGGGGGCCTTGGGGGCCAGTGTCGCCTTTATGCTCCGCAGGGCCAATCGAACCTCTTGGGCCAGGGGGGCCGGGAGGGCCAGTTGTTGAAGAGCTGTCTGAAGGATGACCTGTGTCTCCGTTGAAAGCACCCATTATATATATTCGTCAAAATTTTTTTTCGTAGTTTTTTTTGGCCTGTCGTGATACAAAAAAGAGAATTTTTTTTTCTGTTGCTTGATTAAGCTGATTTCTGTCTATGCCAAGCTCATCAGCAATACGATTATTTTCTCTTGGAAGAAAAGAAAAAATACAAAAATGGCTGCAGTTGTCACGAATATTTTTCGGCACTTTGAAAAAACATTGAGAAAGATAAATGACGCTGCATTGACGATGCCTTCCGTTTATAAAGTAATTGATGATTTCGTTTTGATTGCTTTCACAAACCATGTCATCAAATATGACAATTTTTTGGTTGTCATCTGTGAGTTCTTCAAGGGGAATAACGGTGTTGGTTGCCTCGATAACTTCATAACCAGTTTCAGGATTGACTCTTTTTTCAAAATCGTCAAGAATCAACTGATACTTTTCTTGATGAAGGTTTTTTGCGCAAAGATAAATTTTGTCGTAAACCAAAAGCTCATAAAGCATGTGTAAAAGAGTGTTTGTTTTTCCAGAGTTGCTTGGACCACAAATAAGCATGCGAAAAGTGTCAGATGGCATGCTTGTATGCCCCTGTTTGAAAGCACTTTGCGAATAAAACTCAGGATCGTAATTCGGAATCTTCATTTTTTAGTCGTTATATATATACGCAAAAAGATGTCGATGAAAAAATGGCGAACACTTGCTGAAAAAAAGGCCGCTGTTGAGCAGCAAAATGAAAAAATACTTACTGCAATGAAAAACAAAGCGATTGAAAAAAAATTTGGACAGCTTTCAGGTGAGGAGGTATTTAAACCGCTGACACGAAGGTTTGACCGCGCCTTTACAGCGCAAACGGATGAACGAAAAAAAACTGATGCTGAAGAAGGGCCAGACTATAACCTGGATGATTTTGACTTTAACTACCCTTTTGGTGAAAATTTTATGCCAGATGAAGAAACGCCCCCGACAACTCCGCCGCCGTCACCAGAAGTGCCTGACTATTCGATGGTGGAATCTGACCAAGATTTCGAAGACGACACCCCCGAATCAACACCACCACCAACACCAACATCATCACCGGTTCCCACTCTTGCGGAAAAGGAAGATGATGATGATGATGCAGAAGGTGATGATGATGCAGAAGGGGGTGATGATGCAAAAAATGGAGATGCTACACCCTCGCAAGATTTGTCTCAGCCGGTTGAACGAGCCAAATGGGGAACACCACAACAACCAGGAATCGAGGGATCAGAATCAACTGACCTGGCGAACATACGCAGAATGCTGAAAGTAAATAAAGGCAATCCCGACTATGTTGTGAAAAGCAAGACGTCAAAATACTACGGTTACACTTATTCAGCCTTAGAAAAAGAGGAAGACGAAATTTTAAAAAGAAGGGGAGAAAAGAAAGCAAAATCTTCTTCGGTTTTTGAAAAAGAACCACCCGATCAAGAGGGGAGTGGTGTTGTTGATGTAAACGCTCTTGTTGACAGGCTTTATATAAGCCTCGGTTCAATTGAGGCAGGAAACACTTCAAAAAAGTTGCGCAGACAAATAGTTTTATTGCTGCAAATGTTAACAAAACAAAAAGCGCTGACAACAAAAGAAGCAAAAAAATTTTACATAAGTATATACGATGAATCAACTTAGCATTGAGCTTAACTCTGCGACTGCAAAAAAAAATGATGCAAGAAATGAACCTCATGACTTTACAATTCACTTTGACCCCCCATTTGATTTAGACCCTTCAAAAAGGTACAAAGCGGCAATGAACAAGCTTGTAACAATGAGCTATTCTTGGTACAATGTTTCAGAAAAATATAAAAATAACAAATTTAAATGGAAGAAAAAAAGTGAGTCAGACTGGACTGATGTTACTATTCCTGATGGAATGTATGATTACAAAGACCTGAACGACGCTTTTCAAACTTTTACAGGAAAAACTGATGATTCAAAAAACATTTTTGAACTTTATTTTTATACCACAACATACAGAGTCACAATTTTGATTGCCAAAGATTACGAGCTTGATTTAAGAGAGGGTGATTTTTCAGATCTTATTGGATTTGAAAAAAAAATCTTGAACGACATAAATAACGTTGGCGATCATGTTCCAAACTTGACAAGAGGGGTTGACTGGATTTATGTTCATTGCGACCTCGTTTCAAGAGCTGTTGCCAACATTGAAAACGATGTTTTGTACACGTTGTCAACATCGACTCATCAAATATCTTATCCATTTGAGAAGGAGCCCCTTCGACCCTTGTGGCATCCAGTTAACAAATCCCGAATTAACTCGATAAGAATCAGAATTAGTGACGGACTTGGAAATGATCTTTTTTTAAACGATCAACCTGTCGCTTTGAGCATTTTGATCGAAGAGGAAAAATGATTTTTTGAGAAAAGTATAGGATGAACCACCCAAGCGAATGGACGAGGTTTTACGACAGAGGTCACTACAGATATCGGCACAAAGGAACCGGGGTCGTAAGAGACACTTTACTGACTATTGGTAAACGATTTGCAAAAAGTGGGAAAAAAAAGGCTGAAGAGGCGGCAAAAAAAGCTGCAGAAAAAGTCGCTGAAAAAGCTGCTGAAAAAGCAGTTGAAACTACCAAAAAAGTTGCAGAGCGAGGCGCGGAAAAAATTCAGCAAGTTTTGAAAAGAAAAAAAACTTTTTCACCTGATTCTCAAAAAAAAATCAACTGTGAAGAAAGGACTTAACCAAACTTCGAGACAAAAGCTTGAAAATATTTTGAAAAAAAAAGAAGCAACTATGGAGAAAGGACTCAACCAAACTTCGAGACAAAAGCTTGAAAATATTTTGAAAAAAAAAGAAGCAACTATGGAGAAAGGACTCAACCAAACTTCAAAACAAAAGCTTAAAAATATTTTGAAAAGAGAAGAAGCAAAGATGAAGGTGAACCGAATCATTTCAGAAAATTAATTTTTTTGTGGATAATATATACACCTGGTTTTGAGAGCGATGTTTAGAAGCGGAAAGTTTTTGGAAAAGACTGAGTTCATGAGATTTGGGTTAGACAAGCCCATAACAATTCCTGGAAACAATCAGCTACAGGTAAAAAGTGGCTACAAATTTTCTGTGACTGACAGAGACAACTGGTTCGACTGGTACAACGCTTACATCCGTGCAGATTTTACATTTGAAGCAACCGCAGATGGGGCTGCTGTTGCAGGAGACACACGTTCAGCGCCGATTAATGGATCTTTTTCTTTAATAAATAAACTTGTGGTAAAATCTGCGGGAAAACCGCTTTATAACGTTGACAACGCTCACAAGCTGATATTTATCAAAAACTTGTTGGATTTTTCCGATGACTATTCCAGAAGTGTTGCCAAAAGCCAGTTTTGGTATCTTGATACGAGCAACAGTGATGCTACAGCAGCAGCCTCAACAAATCTTGGAAGTCGACAAAGGGGGCTGTTAGCCCAAGCGGGTTTAACAGTAAACACTATCATTCCTCTGAACAGGTACTCTTTTTTTGAAGAGCTCAGTGACAAGCTTTTGCCGCCAATGCCGCTTGAGCTTGAAATACAACTTCAGTCTGATGCAGAACTGATTTGGCAAAACGACGGTACGAACAGGCGAATTGTTGTAAGAACTCTTGAGCTGTGGGTTCCATTGCTTCGGTTTACGAGTGAAGGGCAAATGCTTGCTAATGAAGACTTTTTAAAACCAAGAAAGTGGACTTACATGAGTGAAATGGTGGAGCCCAGCACCAGCCAACGCACGGCTTTTGGAACTTGGCAGATAAGTCCTGGAATTAAAAACGCAAAGCATGTTTTCATCTTTATCCAGCAGATCCGAAGGGTAAACACTCTTACCCAGAACCCGTACTTTTTTGACACTTTTAACATTGACGGAGATGACTCAGCAAAGCTTGCTACTTGCAGGCTGCAGTACGGCACTTCCAAGTTTTATCCTGAGCTGGAGTATGACGAAAATTTCAAGCTGCGAATCCTCAACGATGTGATGAATTACCGTTACCGAACGAATGATTATAATACAGGAGTCCAGCTACAGCCGACCAACTATAACACACTTTACCCTTTGCTTTACTTTGACCTTCGAGAAAACAAAGATAACCTGACGAACGACCCAAAGCAGCTGATTTTTCACTACAGGCTAAATGAGGCTGCAAATGCCCAGGATTACACGATATTTGCCGCAATTATGTACGAAAGCGAAATGGTTCTGAAGCAGGTGGGCAACGAACTGGTTATTGTTTAAATTTTTTACAAAATATATATAAGATGTCTTCTTACTACCCACTCAAGGTCGCGCTTTCTGAGGGACAAAAACACAGTCTTACCAAGGCATTTTTAAACAAAACATCAGTCACGCTACGACTGAAGTACGAAGACATTATTGAAAGGAGAGACTCTTTGCATCTGACCTTGCGGCAAATTGAAAAAATTAAAAAAGCAATCATCGAAAAAAAAGGGGTTGATCTGAAAATGAGCAAAACGCAGATAAAAAACACAGTTAAAATCATCAAAACCGCGGTTCTTGGCAAAGGGTTGCAGGTAAAACCGCCAAAAGGTGGCAATGGTATGAGGGTCCAGCCTGCGCCTGCGCTTGCAAATGTGATGCGGCGGCCGCCTCCATTCATTGGAACTTGGGGAGAAAAAAAATGAATTTTAAAGACGTCCCTTTAACTGATTTTGACCTGTTTGCGTGGTGTGATCAACTCAAAATCCCGATAAAAGGTGTTTTTTCAAGAAACGAATTTTTGCCAAAAAATCACTCTCCCTGCATAATCAACATGGACGACTTGGGCGGCCTTGGTACCCATTGGGTTTGTTGCTTTAAAAAAAGCGAAAAAGAAAGCTATGAGTACTTTGACTCTTTCGGTTTGCCTCCACCCGCAGAATGGGAAAATGAGCTTGTTCTAGAAGGAAAAAAGAGCTTTTTGCGAAACGACAACCAGCTTCAGTGGGAAAAAAGCGTGCGGTGCGGTTACTACTGTTTGCTTTTTTTAAACGAACGAAACAAAGGGCGGTCGTTTAAGAAAATTCTTGAAATGTTTTCTGGCGATTTGTTGAAAAACGAGGCTGTGGTCAAAAAGTATTTTTTGCATCAAGTATAAAATGAAGGTGTATTGCGTTAAAGAAAGAAAGTTTACCCCCAACGTGCCTGGCAGTGAAAAAGTGGTAATTACCAAAAATGCCCGAAAAATGTTAAAAGCCAAATGTGTAAGTTGCGGCATCACAAAAACAAGGTTCCTTTCGAAAAGCCAGAGCCAAGGAGGCGCTTTAGCGAGGCACAAGACACGCTTGGTTGACAAAATCGCTGAGGGAGCAAGCATGTTTTTGTCTGGCCCCTCTCCCTCGTTTGCAACGGCAGCTGCGAAACTTGCGGGGCAAGCATTCAAAGGAGTGAGCGACAATGTCAAATATTTTCGAAGAACATAAATTAAACAAAAAAAGACAAAAAAAAAATAAATGGAAATTCAAAAAGTTTACTGCGTGAAAGAAAGGCGTTGCACTTACAACGAGCCTTATACCAAAAGAACTGCGATAAACATCGAAGGTCAAAAAATTCTTGAAGCAAAATGCATCAGTTGCGGCATAAAAAAGGTTGTTCGTTATGACCCGGTAAAAGGTTTTTGGACTCCTAAAGGCGCTTGGAAAGCCAAGCAAAAAACAGAAATTTTTTCTACAGGTATATAAATGAAAGTCTATTGCGTAAAAGAAAGACAGTTCACTCCCAATGTGGAGGGAAGCGAAAAAATCGAGATGACAAAAAATGGCCGAAAAATGTTAAAAGTGAAATGCGCCAGTTGCGGAATAACGAAAACAAGATTCGTTTCAAACAAAACGGGGGCAGGCGTTGACATTCACAAAGCCATCGGCAAGCTACCAAAACCAAAAAAAGGTTGGACTCTACCAGGTCACAACTACACTGGTCCCTACAATCCTCTTGAAAAGCAGCTTACATACGATCCGAAGACCGGAAAGATATTGAAAATCATGCAGAAGCCTACCGGGGCGACAGACGCAGTCGCGATGCAACACGACGTTGATTATTCCGTGTGCGAAGGAAAAAAAGACGTGAAAGGTTGCAAACATGCAGCAGACAGAAAAATGGTGAAGGCGCTTGATGCAATTCCCAAAAACAAGCGCCAGTGGGGGCACACTTTGGCAAGAAACACTATCGCGTCAAAGCAGAAGGTCGGCTTGGGTGTCGGTGAAACGATCAACAAAAAGGTCGGTGAGAAAATTCCTGGTTTTAAGCAGGCTCAAGATCTCGGCATGTTGTTAACAGGAGCTCTCGGTGGAGATAAAAAGCTTCTTGAAAAATATTGGTCAGGAGACATAGCAAAGGGCGCTTTCAACACCAAAACGGGGTTTTTCAGCAAAAAGTTTTGGACTCACCCTTCAGAAAACCAAGACCCTTCTTGCTCAGCCACAGTTTATAACAAAAAAACAGGAAAATGGGTTAATCATTATTGCGATTAAATCAAAAAAATTTTTTGCCCTCAAGTATAATGGCCACCGCTACCCAATACAGACGAGCCGAAATCAAGGCAATGAAACTGACCTTGGAAAATCAGCAGGCCCACTACGAAAAGACTTCCGCCAAATTCAAGCGCTGGCATACTCGCTGTCAAACAGCTTGCGCTTTAACGGGCGGTGCCGCGACGATTCTTACCGGCTCAGGTCTCGCAGCTTCGCTTTCCGCTGTCGGCATTGTCGTTGGCGGGCCTTTGATTGGAATAGCAACAGTTTTTTCTCTCACTTCAACTTCTTTGGGCGTCACTGTCAAGTTTTTCTTGCAAAAAGCGAAAAAACACAAAAAAATACTTTCACTTGCAGAAGAAACTCTGTTTGCAATCAACTCTCTCACTTCTGCGGCCCTTGAAGACGGACAAATTTCTGACGAAGAATACCAAGAAATCGTCAAAAAGTACAGTGCCTTCTCTTCGAAAAAAACAAAACTGCGTTACTCAAATCACACTGACAGCGCTCGCTCCCACCAATCTTGAAAATGTTTTTCGGCAGTTTTTTTCGTTTTTTCATTTTTCGTCAAATTTTCCTCCAGCTTTTTGATCATTTCTTCTTTTTTTGGCCAAGAATCTGGTAGCTTTTTAAAATAAAAATACAAAAAACATGTGTAGTTAATATGTTTTTTTTTTTATAATTTTGGCAGTCTTTCACCACGTTTGCCAAAAATCGCAGCCTTGATAGATCTTGCCAAACAATACGGTTTTTTGTTAAAACTGTTTTCAAATATGACAAGTTCGGCACCGGCGAAATCGATCTTCTTTCTGTCTCTTCCAGATATTCAAAACCGTGAGGTTCTTGAAAAACGATTGGTTCAAAAGTTTTCTTTTTCGCAACAAGAACCAAACAGAAATTTTGGATATCTTTTTTTGTCAATGGTTTTGCCCCGTAAAGCACACCATAAGGGTCATCAACAAATGGTTTTTTGTCTTTTAGCCACTTGAGGCTTAAAGATTTAACAAAGTTATAATAAATCGTTGTCATATTATCACTGAAGCCTGCAAGGGTACAAGTGCCATCAACGAATTTTTTTTTTCTTCCATGTTATATTAAGTCTTTTAAGTTCAAATGGAAAATAATAAATTGGAGGCACGTTACTACAGCCCTCAAGGATACTGGAAAGGAATTTCTGCAATAAAAAAATTAGCCAAAGCCGCAAAGGTTTCCGAAGATACTGCAAAAAGGTGGCTCGGAAAACAAGCTTTTTGGCAAATCTACCTTCCCGCACCACGATACGTTCCTCGTCCAAAGTTTGATGTATCTTCTCCCAACGCGGTCCACCAGGCGGACCTTCTTTTTCTTCCTCATGACAGATTGCCGCGAGGGCGAAAAGTTTACAAATACGCGTTGACTGTTGTTGACGTTGCCAGCCGTTACAAAGAGGCCGAGCCTTTGACCTCAAAAGATTCAACTGAGGTTGCAAAAGGTTTTCGGGCAATTTACAGGCGTAGTGCACTGAAATGGCCACAAATGCTGCAAGTTGACCCCGGGCGCGAATTTATGGGCGCTGTTACCAAAGAAATGGAAAATCAAAAAACAACTATTCGACGCGGGCGTGTTAACATTCACAGAGATCAGGCCATTGTTGAACGTTTCAACCGCACACTGGCAGAGCGCCTGTTTGGTTATCAGTACAGTGTCGAGTTGACCCTGCCATCTGGCCAGCGGTCGACAGCGTGGGTTAAGAGGCTACCCGAAGTTATTGCCGCTCTGAACAACGAAGTTACACGGCTGACGGGCAAAAAACCCTCAGAAGCTATTAAATTAAAAGCCGTTGCCGCCAAGCCGTCGACTCCTTATTTGAGGCCTGTTGGTAAGAGCGAAAAAAAGCTCCCCCTCCTCCGTGAATGTTAGATATTTGTACCAGCCGGGTGAGTTAGAAGGTGGCGGAAAACGTGCCACCGATCCAATCTGGTCTTTAAAAGTCTTTTTGCTTGAAAGAGCTGTAATGAAACCGAACGAACCTGTTTTGTATTACTTGCAAGACGGCCCTAAGCGTGGCTTTGTGCGCGAGGAGCTGCTCGTAGTACCTCCTGATACCGCCCTTCCACCAGTCAATGCCAGCTAAACGTGATATTCAATCGGTTCGGTATGTATTCCATCTTCAAGCACCCAACGTTTGTCGTAATAGGCGCTCAAACCCAGTTTTTCCTGCTCGTAAGTTACCATTTTTCCTTCCTTCATACGGAAGCCTCTGTTTGTTGCCATGTCCTTATGACCATTCAGAGTGGCCTTAAATCCTTGCCATCTTATTTCGTTTTGCGTCTTGGACATCCCCTTAGTGCTGAACTTCTTTTTTTCACCCTCGGGTTCCTCAATAAAATAACACTTTGAGCAGAGCGCAATCATCCGGCTGCCCGTACACTCAAGCTTAAAGAGACCAGGGGTGCGGCCGCTCCACTTGTCCCAAGCCAGCCATTGTTTTTTTTGGGTCTCGAATTCTTGTTTTAGCTCAGGTTTTACGATGTCCTCAAGCTTCGAAGCAAAAATGGCCATGTAACAGCTGTCCGTGTCCATCTGAATTAGCTCAAAGTCCTTTCGATCAAAATATTTGTCTAAAAAGTCATAGTAAAACTTGAGCATGCGCAGCTTTGCCAACTGGTAAACCGCGATCCCAACTTGAAAAGGCCTGCTGATCGTTATCCGCGGCTTACGACTTTCCAACTCGTACGCTTGCCCGATTTCATCTAAGTCACTAAAATACGCACTTCGCAGGGCTCTGTCAACCACTTTCTCATCTTTGGTGTATATCACATTCGTTTGCCGTTCTAGTGCCTCGATCAGCTTCCCGTATGCACTGTTTCCTAACAGCTTAAACACGTCAGCCAGCAAGGCCTTGCTCTTATCAACATCACCTGTTCTCCGCGCCTCTGTCACTTGTTCTACAAACCAGGGGAAGATCTTTTTCGGTTGATAGTCAATCGTTCGGTAAACCGCCGTTATCTCTGCCCCGTGTTCCACGTACCAGCGCAGCAGTGGAGCATACAAAAGAATTTTTTTGGCAGAAAGGGCACCAACGAGCTTTTTACCATCTCCACGATTTCTTTTTGTTTTTTTCAAGTATTCATACATGTGTTGTGGAACGGCTTCGGCTGGCACCTCTTTGTTGTAAAAGAATGGCGGCATCTCTTCAAACTTTTTCCACAAATTTTTTGGAATTTCTATGTCAACTTCCGCAAATCCAAACCATCCGGCGGGTATATATAAAGGGGGGTTTTCTCCTTTCAAGTTTCGCATAAGATAATAGGCCGCAGATGTTTCCATTCCTGTATGGTACCAAAGTTGTTCTTTTCCGCATGGCATGTCTTCTAACATTGTTGACAAATAGAGGGCATTTGCGTCGTAGCCAACGATGTTTTTGCAAAATTTTGCGTTTTCAAACTGGTGGTCTCTTATCTTTGTGACTCCAGCTTCGTGGTACCTTGTAAATACTATGCTCGGGCCTCCAACAACCGCACCTTTCAGCATATCATACGCTTGTGAGCTCGGGCTGTGCATTTCTGCCCCCCTCTCGACCGCTCCCCGAAGCAGGTAATGCAAACTCACACCTGGAATGCTGACGGCGTCTTTTAGGATGTCAATACCCTTTTCAGTGTAAAAAGCTTTCATTTTTTCTAGAGCTTCTAGGCCGGGAGCCACATCAAGGTTATTGTAATAGCGAAGCCAATCTGCAAAAGTTCGCATTCCCTTTTCTCGAAACAGTTTTTTACAAGCTTTCCATTCTGAAAGTTTTAGCACAAAAGAGTTTTTCAACTTTGAATACCAAGCAAGATAATCCGGCAACCCTGGGTAGTCAAGCTTCTCGGGGGAGTCAAACCACTCATAAGGAAACCACGATTTCGTAGCCTCACATCCGTATGCCTTAACCCACTTTTCATAGCTTGTTCCTGGCCCAAGGTAGTTGATAATGTCAAGGAAACGGAAGCCCTGAGTGAGCAAGAACATGATTTTGTTACAGTTTTTTGCCACTCTGACTTTGCCCGTTGTGTCAGCAAGGCGGTCTGCGAAGTTATTTTTGATCAGATTCAGATCGTAACTGCCAGAGTTGAACCCAACAACAGGTACCTGGTTGCACCATTCCTCAATTTTTTGTCGCTGCGCTTTTGGAAGCAGGCCAACGTCTTTTGGCATGAATTTCGCTCTTACTTGAGCCCGGATGTTTTTTCCGCGTCTCTCCAGCTCTTCCATAAACTTGCGGACCAGCTCCGCGGGGTCTCTTTCACAGATGTGGGTGGGCTCTCTTTCAAGGGTGTCACCGATGCTTACCGAGATTGGCACGTGTGCGTTTTCGATCGTGAGTGTTGGCGTTGGTTCCTTTCTCTGATTATTGTCGCCATACGCCTCGAAATCGTACAAAATCGCGTGCGGGTAGCTTTTTGTTTGCGCCCGCGGTGTATCAACAACGATTTTCCTTACTTCGCACGCCCAAGCCTCGATCACGCGGTAGCCGGCCCTTCGTAGCAATCTTGTACGTTTCATTGTGGCTTTGAACCTGTCTTCGCGTGTTTGGTCGTTGCGGTCAATGATTTTGTTACGATCTTGCGGGTAACATTTTCGACACCCGTGCCAGTGGCAGCCGTGGTATTGAAATACAGTTTTGGAAATAGGGTCGTACCCGTCGACAGGTGCGCGCTCAACCCAACGCTCGCCACCATGTCCGCACATTGCGTGGTGAATGTGAATTTTCCGCCGCTTGGCTTCTTGGTCAAGCCACCGAAGCGATTCTTTGGAAGCTTGATGGTTTGGATAGAAAGCCTTCTCAAAGCTTGTCTGCGGTTCTTCAACCTTTTTGCCCGGGCAATCAATTATTGTTTTTCCTTGGCTGCAAGTTTGATAATGGCGTTTAAGGTTGCAAGCTTGTGTAAATCTCGCGTCGCAATGGGCGCATGCATACGTCTTGGCTAACCTTTTAATATCCTTAATGACAAACGCGTGCCCTTCGAAAGTGCCGATTGTCAGAATGTTCTTCAGCACAGCTGGAGGGTTTCTTTTTAGGTGCCATACGACTTCCTCATCTTTTACCCTCACAGGCTCATAAACTCGGATGCCGAGCCAATCAGAAAAAGCGGCACCCTGATTCAGATGCCTTTCAACTTTATCTAATTCATCAAGAGATGTTTTTGGACAGTCGGTCGGCACAGTTTCGAGTTTGAAGAAACTCTTTGCGAGACCTCGGGCTGCTACTGTGCTTCGATCAATACGTGCTCCTTGGTGCACAGCAATACAACGCCATAGACACAAATTATCTCGATAGGTATCTAGCGCAACCATCGACCTGCCATGCGCAAGGTTGCGCAGCCAGTCTGGTAAGGGGCCAGTGCCTAACAGCGGTTGACGGTCAAGCACAACCTTTACATCAACATTAAAAAAGCTTTCAAACTTCCACTTTGTAGAAGGTTTTTTAATATTGTCAGGGGCCAGGCGTTTTGTCTCCTGTTCGGTCAACCATTTTTCCGCTGCAGAAAGCTTATGAATCCAAGGTGAGCCTTTGTTAATGTAGTAAACAATGACCGTATCATCTTCAACGTTGCGCAACTGATACGAGTAAACATGCCTGATATAAAACGCTGTTTACATTTTCTCGAATTTTTTCCATAAAGTTTGGTGTAAGGTCTTTTTCCAGACCTCTAATGAAGCGCCATCGAATAAAACGCCGGCCACTCTTTTCCTCCCCCTCGTCTTCCGCGACATCAAGAAGGTTTAAAATCTCATTCTGATAATTTGGTACCCCCCAATTTTCGTGTGGTACAAAAGGATCAAATTCATTTTGAATGTTCTTCCTTTTTTGCTCCTTCTTTTCTTTGTGACGACGTCGCTGAGGGGGTTTTGGGTGATACTTTTGTGCAAGCAACGGTTTTAGCAAACGCTTTTGCACTTCAAGAGGGATCGGTTCATCCAGTATATTACGGACAACTTCACGAAGTGGGCCCGACATTTGAGGCATTCGCTCAATTTGTTGCTCAACAAACTTGTCAAATTGACTTGCTTTGTTCGCGGTCAACAAGGTCTTGCTGAAAGCCATGTACTCATTAGTTGCATTTGTTCAATTGACATGAAGCCGCGAGCGGCATGCAAATTTGTGCGTGGGTGCCGGGGTTTACCCGAATGATATTTTTAGACGTTAGTAAGTTGTTTTCATTCCTGTGTGCTTAAAATCTGAGTTCTAAGCACTCTGGAATGAAAAATCTATTGTTTTACACGTGCACAACTATTGTTCTTTTGATTTAATGCACGTGATATCAATTATGACCCCTTGCCGTCTAATTCAGTGTGGTATTTGTCGAATTACGTTGAGAGCGTGACAGTCACGGGCTTGTTTAAACATGTCAAGGGCTTGCCTGAACATGGTATGCAAATTTTGTTTTTTTCCGCGTGGGTAAACAAAGTCGGGGAATTTACCGTGACTCATTAACACTTGCCAAAAAAACGAACTCCAGCTGCAATAAAAGCGTCTAATTCGTGGTGGTATTTGTTGACTTCCCTCTATACTACTCTGACTCACTTACCTCAGCAAAATCTTGAATTACTTATAATATATATTTTTTCTTTTCTTTGTAAGAAATGGTAGTAATAGTGAGTAAGTAAATGCGAAAAAAGCCTCTTGCCTCTGTAAGAGACAACAGTTCTGACTGGTGTAAAGATAAATTGCTATGCTTTTTCAAAAGTGGACTACCTTTAAAGAGAGGGTCTGGCCTCTTGCAATTCGTGTTGATTCTGGACATAGGCGGAAATTAATAATAAACATCACAACGGCGAGTATTCTTGTTATGTCAGAATACTAAAGGTAAAGGTAACCCATTATATATCATTTGTATTGAATTGCGGTTCATGTAAAACAAGAAGCTCTAAGAGCTTAAAACTGCGCGTGATCACGTGACCACCCTAGGGGAGCCATGGTGGAGGAAAGAAAAAAAAAATCGTGCCCAACTTGAAGGTGAAATGGGTAAAAATATAAAAAAATAAATGAAAACATTAATTGTTTCACAACTTGACGGTGGATAATTTTTTCCCATAAAAGTTGACCACCTGGCATCCCAACCCCCCCCCCCCCCCGCCTCGTCCTCACCCGCCTCAAATAAAGTATGGTCCGCCCGATTTTGATACAAACCTCAGATATTGGTTTTATTCTCCATTTGTCCCTCAAATTATTTTCAGTTTTAGTTTTCAAATATAGGAACCGATCTATCAAATCGACATCCAGTGTCTTGCCATGTTACTGAATAACTTGTCCGAGAAATGAAATATTGAAGCAAAATACTAAATAAAATTTGAAAGGAACACTGAACTGGTTTTAGTTGTGTGTTAATTTCCCAGGGGAATTTTTTAAACTAGCGATGACGTAAATCTTACAAGTCAGGGCATGTTTGTCTCGTTAATTCTCCTTCAGAATTCTGAAATCCACTCGATGACATAGCAAGAAACGGTATGTAAAACGCTAAAAAATGGAACATTTCACACTAAACATGCTAAGCTAAGACCAAAGGATTCTCAGAGTTTCCGTATTATTCATAGCATATAAACGTCACGTGACTAGTTTGGCCGATCGTTTATCAATGCCTTGTGAAAGTGAAAGTTGTCATGTCAGCACATTCTTTGACAAGGACGTATACGTAATCCTGTTGACCTACAGTTTCTAGCCCACTGAAATATATTTTTTCTTCGTAGCACGAAATATTAGGATTTTCTTTGAGTCAAACACTACAAAATCGAACATTTCACACAAAATATGCTAAGTAATGGCCCAACTATTCGGAAATTTTCCATTGGTGACTGATTTATAGCGTTTAAACATTGCATGACTGGAGGTCTGGCCGAGAGGGGGCATAAGTCTAGGCACTGAGAAAAAAGTGAGTGTAGATAATGAACTGCTGCTGCGCGCAGTTAAAAAGCTACATGTATTCTTGGTATTCCGGGTGAAACTATTTATTTAAAGTTTGTTAGAGTTCAGGCTCAGGCAGATCTTTAGCGACAGGTCGCAGCGAACGAAAATGTTCCCGTGGGGATTTTTCACATTTTTCATCCCTTGGTTTCTGTTGTTTCCACAGGGGTCATGAATGGGATAGTTATTTCCTGTGCAAGCATCAAAGGAATAATAACTTTTACCCCTCTTTCCTCCTTTAAACACTGGTCCGCACGAACGGTCACTTTGAAATTCTGAAGGTGCCGGCTCATCTGAACACAAGTCAGTCACGTTCCTGGCGATCTTGCAAAACATGTTTCCATTCTGCCATTCTACAAAACTTCCTGTGTCAGGTGAACAAACGACCCAATGGTTGATGTTGCTTTTGATGAGGATCTCCTTTCCCAATTGCTTCCACAGTGAAAATTCCACGGCGTTGTAGTCGGTTTCAGTCAGTGGTGGCGTCCCCCCTCGTCCCCCCCCCCCCTCGTCCTCACCCGCCTCAAATAAAGTATGGTCCGCCCGATTTCGATACAAACCCCAGATATTGGTTTTATTCTCCATTTGTCCCTCAAATTATTTTCAGTTTTAATTTTCAAATATGGGAACCGATCTATCAAATCGACATCCAGTGTCTTGCCATGTTACTGAATAACTCGTCCGAGAAATGAAATATTGAAGCAAAATACTAAATAAAATTTGAAGGGAACACTGAACTGGTTTTAGTTGTGTGTTAATTTCCCAGGGGAATTTTTTAAACTAGCGATGACGTAATTCTTACAAGTCAGGGCATGTTTGTCTCGTTAATTCTCCTTCAGAATTCTGAAATCCTCTCGATGACATAGCAAGAAACGATATGTAAAACGCTAAAAAATGGAACATTTCACACTAAACATGCTAAGCTAAGACCAAAGGATTCTCAGAGTTTCCGTATTATTCATAGCCTATAAACGTCACGTGACTAGTTTGGCCGATCGTTTATCAATGCCTTGTGAAAGTGAAAGTTGTCATGTCAGCACATTCTTTGACAAGGACGTATACGTAATCCTGTTGACCTACAGTTTCTAGCCCACTGAAATATATTTTTTCTTCGTAGCACGAAATATTAGGATTTTCTTTGAGTCTAACACTACAAAATCGAACATTTTACACAAAATATGCTAAGTAATGGCCCAACTATTCGGAAATTTTCCATTGGTGACTGATTTATAGCGTTTAAACATTGCATGACTGGAGGTCTGGCCGAGAGGGGGCATAAGTCTAGGCACTGAGAAAAAAGTGAGTGTAGAAAATGAACTACTGCTGCGCGCAGTTAAAAAGCTACATGTATTCTTGGTATTCCGGGTGAAACTATTTATTTAAAATTTGTTAGAGTTCAGGCTCAGGCAGGTCTTAAGCGACAGATCCCAGCGAACGAAAATGTTCCCGTGGGGATGTTCCACATTTTTCAGCCCTTGCTTTCTGTTGTTTCCACAGGGGTCATGATAGGGATGGCTATTTCCTGTGCAAGCATCAAAGTAATAATAACTTTTACCACCCTTTCCTCCTTTAAACACTGGTCCGCACGGACGGTCACTTTGCCGGCTCATTTTCTACGATTTTCGGATTTATGTGTGATGAAAAACTGGAGATTTCTACAGCTCAAACTTTCGTGACATGGGGAAAGTAATGCCTGCTGTTTTCGGAGAGAGAAAAGTGTCGTTTTCGGTGCGAAAAAAGGCCAGCTACGATTTTAGAGAAGGCAACAGCGGCTCGTAAATTCGGGTAATAATATTTCGTTCCCTAAAATTTTCTGAAGTCTGAAAGTTCAGCTAGCGTTTCCGAAAAGATACGCTTTTCTTAGCGTTTAAAAATAATTCTTTAAAACGCACAGAAAGGACAGAGAAAACGTAAAAACAGGTTGCGACACCTAAAGTAACATTTTCTCGTTGGGTGCCCTGACTCTGGCATGGCTTAGATGATACCACAAGTGTGGGATCATTTGGGATTGCTATACAGCTTAACCTCCATCCTAGCATCAGCACTGCACTGATGAGGCCCAGAAAGCCGAAACAGTACTGTCTGCAATTATAGTAGTTATATATAGTATTTGCCCCCACCAACAATTAAAAGCTAACCGCAATCAAACCGAGTGAAAAACCAGAGTGAAATTAAACCAAAAGCAAACAAAGTGAAAGCTAACCGCAAGCAAACCAGAGTGAAAACTAACCGCAAGCAAACCAGAGGGAAAGTTTGAGTCTCGAGCTCGAGTCCTGAGCTCAGTCCTAGCTCGAATCCTGGCTCGGTGTTTAGGTATCTTCCGAAAAGTAAAAGTTAAAAACCCGTTATAAGCGATTTATATGATTAATATGAAGTTATGTTACTTTGTCGCTTAGCTAGTTTCTTCGATGTAGCTCTTTATATTTTAAAGATCAAAGCAACATTGAGCAAGTGAGGCGTACTAAAACTTTCTTAAAAAGCGTCAAAACTATTTTTCTGATGCGAAGAATCCTTTATAGATGGCTTTAAAAGTCAGTCAAATTCAAATCTCCAAACATTGTTAATTTGTTCTTATTTCCACACCTGCCACCCAAATAACGTTGATCTTCTCAATATGTGGAGTTATTGATTGTTGAAAAACTTGTTGAACGCTTTACAGTAAAAGTTACTTCTCAATTCTTAAAAGACTGCAACATAAGAAAACACTTAATGAAAAAATACAAAAACAAATACTACCTCCAGTTGATGTTTCATCTTCAGGCCTGTACACTCAAACTGACTCGAACAAATCCCCTTACAACTAATTTATCAGCAAGTCACAAGTTGTTTATAAACATATTGGCAGTTGTCATAACAAAAACTTGTTTTTAATACATGTTCGTAACAATATGACAGTTGATGAGAATAAGGAAAACAATAGCCTCGATAATGATATTCTTTTGATGTGCCATCATTATCTTGATAAACCAATTAATTATATAGCCGTCAGTAAATCCTATATTGTCAGCACAGCTGTTTTTCCTTAATTTCTGGGAACTGTCCAATTTGGGATTAAATTTGGATAGTTTCAATTAGGAATTTTAGGTAAAATTCACAATCTGTCCAATTTAAGATAAATTGGACAGTTTCGTCAGCCAATCAAATCGAAGAAAACACAACATGTGACGGATATTGGCCAATTAGCACAAAGGATAGCGTCAGCGCTGTAAACTGGTCGCATTGCGAGTCGACAATGGCGGACTTTTATACGGAGCAAGTTTGCTACGTTTTTCTATTCCTTTTGAGCTTTTCAGCAATAGAAACAACAAAGAGAAATTTTCTACGTTGTCAGAAAAGGAGCTAGCTACACTAAGAAGCAAAAACTAAGAGCAAAACACCTCCAATAGTACAAAACTTGGGTGAACGTAAGTACAGCGAAGCGAAGCAAGAAATCTGTCAGATATTTATCGCCATGAGGCATGAGCTAGATGCAATTCTTGGTCGTTTTTTGCTGAAATTCGAAAAGAAAAGACGGCGATGAAGTACGAACGATATAGTGGAAAGGAGTATGTCACATTCAAGAAGTTGTTAAGCTCTTCGGACACTTTGTTTACGACTTTCATTGATTGATGCAGTGTTTTCACTCACTTTGTAGCAAGCTTCGCAAACTCAGGTGAATAAAATTGCACTGTTTGTTTAAGTTTTTTTTGTGAAGACAATGCTCTGAGTGAGTTGCATGTGCTGTGTTATGCCTACTATTGTTGAATGCTTTTCCCGTTCTGGACATAAGTTTATTGTTTATGCTGGATTGACTGACTACAAGCTATATAATTAATATGTAACCGGACTACATGCTTGTCCAATTTTGGAAATAATTAGATTCAAAAAATTCCTCTGACAGCCAAATTGGACTCGGCCTACGGCCTCGTCCAATTTTGGCTGCCCTCGGAATTTTTTTCATCAAATTATTTCCAAATTGGAGAGCATGTAGTCCAATTACGTATACGAATTATTAAGAAGAATTAATATTCTGGGATTAGACTTCATCTCAAAATCTTAAACAAGGACTTAAAAGGTGAAGTTTAATTTAATTTAAAGCCGATAACAAATGTGGTGTGGTATAACAGGCTGACAAAGAGATGATTTTTTTCTTCCTAGTATATTCTCATCATGTATATATTGACATAATTAGAAAATTGGGATGATAAGCAGTTTTGGGAGCTAATGAAATTACAGAGGTTTTCAACTTCCCAGTCTATGGTGTTTATCTTTTTTGCTTGTCATCGAGGATTTTTATTTATCATGAAGATAGTGAGTTACAAACAAAAACCGTGGGAGTTCTTGCACATGATATAATCTTCGGATTTTTAGAAAGCCTTGATATGGATCGTGCCTGTGATTGATATTTAACCTCGTATAAATAGAGGATTATACATGGTTGCACGGAAATATGAAATTTGTCTTCGCGCGCTCACTCGTGCGATATCGATTTAAACATGAGAAGATAAATTATATATCCTCAAGCAACTATGTATTATTCTGTTTATTATATAAACCTACAAATTACGGTGATTTTAGCCATTTTCTGAAGATTTCCGACCATTTTCCGAAGATTTCCAAAAATTTTCAAAATGTTGCCCGAAGGTCAAACGAATGTTCCTGACGTTATCCGAACTTTTCCGAAAACTTGCGAAGATTGCTGAAAAACAACGCTCTGGCGTGAAATGGCCACTAGGTAAAAAAATGGTAAAGTCTTTGTCCCAGACCAAGTGGCCCAAAGAGCCGGATCTTATCCTGGTTTCCGTAGCATTAACTGGCTAGGAGTATTGCTACCCCCCCCCCCCCCTGGATGGGATGCTAGTCCATCGCAGGGTTACCCCCCAGCAGTAAATTCGCCGGTACCCATTTATACACCTGGGTGGAGAGAGGCACTGTGAGAGTAAAGTGTCTTGCCCAAGAACACAACGCAGCGCCCCATGGCCAGCCAGGCCTCGAACCCGCGCCATTCGACTTGGAGTCGAGCGCGCTAACCATTAGCCACCACGCCTCGCACAAAATGGCCACTAGCGTGACGTTTATCTTTCTCAAACAACCTTTCTTAAAACTACACGCATTTGATGATATTTTTAGCAAAGGTGGGGCACAAAAATTTGCCACACAATCAATCAATCAAGCAAGCAAGCAAGCAAGCAAGCAAGCAAGCAAGCAAGGAAGCAAGCAAGCAAGCAAGCAAGCAAGCAAGCAAGCAATCAATCAATCGAACAAACAAAAATAACAAACAAACTGCGGTGATGAACATTACGGACAAACGCATTGTTAGAAGAAAATAGACCTTTTACTTTTTACTTTTTGTAATTAGTCCTTTTTTGATAGATTTTTAATTGTAAATAGTAGACTTTTCATTTCATGTAAGTGTCACTCGATAATTCAGTTTCTTTTAACTGCAAAAGAGGTTAAATAAACTATTATTATTATTATTATTATTAACGTTTCGTATGCTTCTACATACATCCTCAGAAGTAACCGTTAAATGTAAGTACAACTAAATTTAAATTCAAAAAACAATAGGATTGACAAATGAAGAAATACAGATGATGAAAAAAAAAATAGAAAATAAAAAACAATGAAATAACAATTTGCACATAACAAAATGTGCAAACTAGTAAAGATAAAGTTTTTCGCTGCCTACATTTTCATTCAGGGCAGGTTTTAAATCTCTTATCAGTAAAGTCTCCTTTATTTTGCAATGTAAATCTGACCGTCCCCTTGCTAATATGTCAAAGTGGTCCCATTTTAAATTATGACCAGTTGACGTGACGTGGTCTGCAATAGCGGATGCGTCACTCTTACTTGTGATACCTTTGAAATGTTCCGTTTTTCTGACATGTTGTCTACGTTTTGTTTTTCCGATGTAGAAATCTTAGCAATCCCAACAACTAGCCTTATATACAACTTTTGACATCTGAGTGCGGTTTAGCTTGTTTTTGTATGGAAAGAAGGACTTAATAACGTTGATTGCTTTGAAAAATGACCCTAAGGTCAATGTATCTATAAAGTGTATTAATGCATGCCTTCAACTGCTTTATTTAACGAGGGTAACACGTTATAGTTAAACAAATAATAAATTTGTTGCCCTCATAACATAACAATAGCAAATCTGCTATAATCAATAACCAAATTCAAAATCTACTTTAAACCTAATTTAAAATCGAAATGTAAGATTAAAATCTAAAAGCAAAGCTAAAAGGTAAATTCATAGAAAACCAACTTGCAAGGTATTTGGCTGAAGCAGAAGGGGGGGGGGGGGGGGGGGGGAGAGAAGGGGAGTTGTTTTGTTACAAAAATGTTGCAAGTGCTTTGCACCAATATGTCTAGTAGCGGTTAGAGTTCTGGCTCAGCCAGGTATTTAGCGAACGTAAATGTTACCGTGGGGATTTTCTACATTTTTCAGACCTTGGTTTCTGTGTTGGCCACAGGGGTCATGAATGGGATAGGTTTGTCCTGTACAACCATCAAAGAAATAATAACTTTTACCATCCTTTCCTCCTTTAAACACTGGTCCGCACGAACGGTCACGTTGAAATTCTGAAGGTGCCGGCTCATCTGAACACAAGTCAGTCACGTTCTTGGTGATCTTGCAAATCATGTTTCCACCCTGCCATTCTACAAAACTTCCTGTGTCAGGTGAGCAAACGACCCAATGGTTAATGTTGCTTTTGATGAGGATCTCCTTTCCTAATTGCTTCCACAGTGAAAATTCCACGGCGTTGTAGTCTTTCTCATTCAGTGGTGGGGTCGTAGAGATTCGAACATTAGCACCAGAGTTAACAGAGACTGGCCAGCTAGGTCTTGGAGTAACAGCGTTTGTGGCGTCCGAAAAATCTTCATAGTTAGTAAAAGTGTAACTCCATACCAGAGTCCAGCCTCCTCCATCGGTTTCCATCTCACAGTAAGCCTTGAACGCGTTGGCATGGGATCCACCGTCTGGATCGACCCAATAGATACCACTGGGATGGATCGCTGAGGAGAGGGACTTGCACAAGGGAACAGCCAGCTCTTGTGTTGAACCTACGTGACAAAAATAAGTAAGAAGTTGTAAGTAAATGACGAATGATGAAAAATAAATTAAAATGAAAATATATATATATTTACTCAATATCAAGAAACCTACCTGGTTCTGTATTCGCCTGCGGAAAGATAAAGAAATCTTAATACTGGAACAATTATTCACAAAAAATGCTTATATACCTTTGACTCTCAAAAATTAGATGAGACCGCCCAAATACCACGTAAAAAAAAGCTGGCAAATGCGTCTGTGTTCGTTTCGTGAATAAAGACAATGCAAACTCTTTCTGTCTTGGCTGGTAAATGCTTTTACAGCAAGGAGCCCGAAAGTGTAACCACTTTTAATCATTTCAGATTTGTTCGTGTAGTTATTATCCAATCAGAAGCTGAGGATTGCTTGTAGCTGACTTTCTATTGGAACAAATCTGTACGAAAGAATGTGAACTTTTGGGCTCCTTGTTGAAACCTCTTAACTTTATTTATAATCACTTTATTATGAAAGGATAGTTCATTCTGAAAACAGAGGATATAAAGCGGAGCTCTAGCGTGACGCGCGCCAGCGGAGCACCATGGGGTAGAAATGTTGGTAAACCCTGAAAGCACGGAAATTTTGATAGTCACATGAAAATACCTTTTCTAGGTGGATGAAGTTGGCTTGTTTCAAAAAGTGCTGTGGATGGGTTTTCCGTGTTTTGTCCAGTAGAGAGCATGTCCTTTCGTTTTCAATGAAATTAGCACTCTTACAACGTTTGTCTTTGATACAGAGCTGTGAACAGGTTATCAGTGAATCTGATTTGCTGTCCGAAATAGGAGTTTCGTCATATAGAACAGAGTTTTCCATAATTTCAAAGAAAGTTTCTTGAAGTTCTGCGCTGGTGTTGACTATTTGAAAGAGTAGAAAAAATGCAATGGTCAGCATCTGTTGAGAAATCAGTAAAAAAATGTGTTACAAATGACGCTTTATGTACTTAATAACAATTAGAATAGCAGATCGATAAAAAGGGCCCAAGCTAAGAATACTTTATTGATTGGTTGCTCGCACGCAACACAAGTCTGACAGGCCTGCCCAATTGCCTGATGACATTAAGCGATGACGTCATCGCTTAAGAATGTTACAGTTGTGTCCTTTTGTGCGAAGTGTGCTTGTTTTGTTCCTATTTCTTGAATTATTCATCATGTAAACTGAAAAACACTAAGATGTTAAAAGAGAGAAAACCTATAGATTTAATTTGTGCAAAATATTTCGTTTAGTTCAAATTCCTTCAATACTGCGTGGCAGAAACTCTTTGTATATGGTCAACTCTTTTGATGCGCTAGCTAAACCTTTTCAGATTTTATATGTTAGAGTCGAACTTAAATCGAGAAGCGAAAAATCACAACAGCTTGTTATTTAAAAAAATAGTTTAGATATTCCCTTCTGGCGAGAGGGTTTAAGAGCTGAAACTGAATTTTTTAACGTAAACTCCACAACAATGAAAAAAATCTTGTCCTTTTTTGGGATGGGTATTAAAACTAAGTTTCTTTTTAAACAAATAGCATGTACAAAATATTAAAATTGTAATAACTTAATTAAGTTAACCAAGCTGGAAGAATATTCTGCCCAGCATGTGTTGTTTCGGCAACATTAAGAAGGTTCTGACTTTTGTGTCTTCTCAAACGTGACAATGGCAGGGTGTTACGTTTGTGTCCTTCTGAACATTTCAAATAAAAGCTGTGACTGAAAAATTTAGAAAGCTGTAGAAAAGGAATATTTGAATTTCCTTTTTTTATTTACTATATATAACTCTGATCGATTCTAATTAAGTTCTTGAATTATTGATAACATGTAAACTGAAGACCTTATTACAATTAAAAACGTGAGATAACTGTATTTGTTTAACTTTAAAAAAACCTTCTATATGATTTTAACACAAGTCCAAGTTAATTAAAACACTTTCTAAACGATTATGTGAATTTGAGTTATTACCTTGTTGATTAGTTAGGAAGCTCTTTGAATTTTTTTACGCCGAAATGAATTTTCAGTTGTTTATTAAGCAAACAAAGCGTATATATAAGTTATTACTCGTTGATAAACTTGTCAAACGCTTCACAATAAAAAGTTTCTTTTTCAATTCTAAATTCTTAAATTAATAGTAACATGTAAAATGAAAACCTTTTTTGGTTTTAAAAAGTGAGATAACTCTATTTCTTTAAGTTTAAGGAAAACATCGGGATTTATTTTTAACACTTCATCATTCTTATTAAATTATCTAAAAAGAATACATACTTACTACAAACCTCTCAGTTCGGGACTCAAGCCAGCTTTTATTTTAGAATTTGAACTGTTTGAAACTGTAGAAGATCGTGTTGCTATAGTATAACTGCAATTTTTACACTTTATATAGTAAATATATATAGTATTGCCCAACCAACAAATAAAAGCTAACCGCAAGCAAACCAGAGTGAAAGCTAACCGCAAGCAAACCGTGTGAAAGCTAACCGCAAACAAACCAGAGTGAAAGCTAACCGCAAGCAAACCAGAGTGAAAACTAACCGCAAGCAAACCAGAGGGAAAGTTTGAGTCCCCAGCTCAAGTCATGAGTTCGAGTCCTAGCTCGAGTCCTGGCTCGGTATTAAAAGTTAAAAACACTTTTTAAGCGATATTTAAATATGGATTTAAGTTATGCTACTTTGTCGCTTAGCTAGTTACTTCGATATAGCTAAAGATGAAACAAACATTGAGCAAGTGAGGGGTAGGACTTTCATAAAAAGCGCAAAAAGCAATTTTCTTTTCTGATGTGAAGAATATTTTATGGATGGCTTAAGACAATTTAACTGTTCTCCAAACATTGTGAATTTGTTTAAATTTTCACAGCTGCCACACAAACAACGTTGACCTTCTCAATCTGTGGAGTTATTGATTATTGAAAAACTTGTCGAACGCTTTACAGTAAAGATTACTTCTCAATTCTTTAAAGATTGCAGCATAAGAAAACAATAAAGTTACAAAATAAACCCTACCGGCAGTTGATGTTTCATCTTCAAGCCTGTGTATTCGAAATGATTCTAACAAATCTATTTACAACTTAATTGTTATCGAGAATTAAGTTGTTGAAAAACATATTGGCAGTTGTCATAACAAAAGAACTTTTTTTAACCTGAGACGTGTTCGCAACAACATGATAGGTGATAAGAACGAAAAATTGTGGAAATTATTCTACTCTCCTAAGGCACTTATAAGGAATTTATATTCTGAGACTGGACTACATCTCAATAGGTAGTGTAAGTGTGGTTATTTTGGCGACTGAATCAAACAAAAGTAAAGTTTAATTTTTTTAGTAAGCCGATAACAAAAAGTGGTGCGGCATAACAGGCTGATAAAAAGATGATATTTTTTTTATTATTCTTATCTCCTGTCAGGCGGATAATGTATTGTCATTATTGTAGAGTATTGAACAGTATTGGCATTATTAGGAGAATTTGGATGATTATCAGTTTTGGGAGCTACAAGTGACGAGTTCCTGATGTTAAACACTTTTTGTCATCGAGGGTTTTTATATATGAATGAAGTGAACACTGACTGTCAACGGTTCCTAGTTTAAAAAAACTAATTGGGGACACTATTTATTTATCATAAAAAACCGCGAGAGTTCTTGCACATGCTACAACCTTCGAATTTGGAGAAAAATTTGATACGGATCGTGCCATCGTTTGATATCTCAACTTGTATAACGTAAGATACAAACATGTTCAGTGCACAGGGATGAAGAGCAAACATCATTTATACAAATGCGGTTGCAAATTTAATGTCCTGCGCTAAGCTACAAGAATTCATAATTTATATTCGTAATTCAGTGTTCTAAGATGCGTATTAGTGACTTCAGTGTTTCAGACATGCACATAGAGAAGATTTTAATTGAGTGTCGTAAAACAAAAACCCAAGTTATCACTCTGGCCAATCACGAAAAACACAGACAATCCAGTAAACCAATCAAAACTCGAAGCAAATACATGTAGCTGGCACGAAGCGCGGGAAAACGTGCGCGAGCGAGTCATGATTGGTTTTGGTTTTACTTCTGATTGGCTGAGAAAGTGGCGCGAAATTTTTAAACCAATCACGAAGCGTAGTGAACGCAAAACCAAAACAAACGCAATTTAATTTCGACACTCAAGTGAAAACCGCTCTACATCATTAATGAATTACGGTTATCATACATAAAATTTTAGCGAAATATGCTATACAGCAAAGCAGTAAGTAAAGTTAAGAGATCGTCGTTGAATATTCCGAACACCACCACCCCACTCCCCCACCCTGCCCCGTAAAATGATGTTGAAACACTGTCGCAGGGCTGGTTGGATTAAATTCAAAATTGCATTGGGGGTGGGGAGGGCGAGGTGAGAACAACACCCAAGTATACAAGCAGGGAAAGGATTGAGGAAGCCTAGTTCAAGTATTGTTACTTTTAATTTGAAAACTCTTTTAGTCATTGTTAGTAGATCCATATATTTTTTCCCCTGTATGACAAACGTAAAATAATGAAAACAAAACTGATAAGGAATTCCTGTCTTTACATATGCCAGTTTAATAAAGGATTTTCTTATGCAGTACTCTTATTGGCTGGATTGCATTTAGCAATAACTCCAAATGGAAGGTTTAACCTAACACAAACTAGAAATTAGTCTTAAAATACCTTTTATAGGGAAATTAGGCTATTATGTTTCAGAATTAATTGTCCATGTCTCATCTGGTATAAAGCGAAATTATTGTACTATTTCAAAATTAAACTACCTTTTAGAAGGGTGCCCGGTCCGGAATAGTGCAAATGTGTTCATGCTGGACAAAATGGAATTTAATTTAAACATAACAACGAAGAGTATTCGTGTTATGTTAAAATACGCAAGGTTACCCAGTATTATTTGTATTAGATTGGTGGAGGCAGCGTGGCCGAGTGGTCAGAGCGCCGGAGGTCGCGGGTTCAAGTCCCGTTCTGACCACTAGCTGGATTTGTTCTCGGTAGTCCCGAGTTCAACTCCTCGGCCACGCTTGTAAGTAGCCAACTGCTCTGCCTCCTGCCAGTTGGGATTTTTAACCATGTTATGTTATGTTCATTTAAAATATTTGTTTCATATTGGCCCTGAAAAGCCCCATTGGGGGAGTGGTCAATTAAGTATTATTATTATTATTATTATTATTATTATTATTATTATTATTATTATTATTACAAGTGAAACCGGTAAAAACAATATATAATTATATATTCCATAGAAAACAGGAAAATGTGAAAAGGTTAAAAAAATAGATTAGTCTGTATAAATCTGCAGCTTACTTTCTTCCAGAAAATTCGATACTCACCCCAAGGATGGTCAATGGAAATTCCGAAGGGGAGGGAGGGCGCAATAGCCCAAATTTTAAAAATAAAGTATGAAGCTAAACTAAAAGTTCCAGGGGGTCGGAAGGGTCCATCCTTGGGGTAGGTATGGATATTTTTGGAATCACACATTATAATTAAACTGCCATTAAGGTCTGGACACACTAGGCGACATGTCGCTGCAACAGTCGCCTAGTGTGACATGCGACAAACTATGTCGCTGCAACAGAATTTTGTCCCTGCGACGTGTTGCACGAATTCAAACTGGTTTGAGAGCGCGTCATGTATTTTCGCCATATTGAATATGGAAAACTAGTTTGCATTCTCACTCTTCCAAATTCGCTGTTTGTGCACCAAACAAACACCTTGTTGCAGCGACTTAGTTGTAAGCAGTACACATGGAGCGACTTGTCGCCGCGACCTGTCAAGTCGCATAAGTTGTCCCGACCTTTACACTATTGAAGACACTTTAGCCTGCGCTAGAGTAAATTTATGGTCTGCGTAAATAATTTTGTAAATTCTCTGCAATTTCATTATTTTTATTGAAACTACATTGTAAGGAGCAATTTGTAGAATACCCCGTCATTATTCATCTGCTCCCGTGGTCCACAGTCCGCAGTGAAATGTTGTTAAGTTATATTTCACTCATAACGCAGTCCGCAGTCATGCAGTCCATTGATCAAAATTGAATTAAATTGTTATAATTGCCTGCCACCGCCGTTCACAGTCCCATAGTGTTTTATTTGAAAATAATACAAAGTCTGCTAATCGCCTGCCACCGGGGCCCGTAGTCCCGTAGTCGATTCTAAGAAATGCTAGTAAATATTATAATCGCCTGCCACCTAGGTCCGCAGTCCCGTAGTGGATTTCAGAACAGTAGATATCCTGAACACAATATAAAGGCTAACCGCAAACAACCAAATCGCAGTCCGTAGTGTACCCAGAATTCTACATGTTAACAATATATAGTGTTGCCCTTACAAATATAGATAGCTTACCGTGAACAGGCTAACCAAAGTGCATATTAGGCTAACCGAAATGAATAAGTAGTCCTCTCTAAACACAAAACATTCTGTCCCATATGTTCACTATGGGACTGCAGACCACGGTGGCAGACAAGAAATGCGTGACTATGCAGTGGCAGGCAATCTAAACACCAAACTTTTTGTGTCGGACTGTGGACTGCGGTGACATTAAAATCACTTCAGCGTGAAATTTTGATATTTGTATGGTGACTGCGGACTGTGGTGGCAGTCATTTCAGTTATGCAAAAAAAGTGCCGGGGTAATCTACAATCATGCCAAAACAAAATAGTTTTGTCATGAACCCAGAATGGTTTCAAAACTAACATGTAAAAAAGTGTCAGTATTCACATGTAGCCTTATTGGGTTCTGGGATGTAGCTATAAATGTCACTAAAGTATGTCACTAAACATGTGAGAATCAATCATGTGACAATTTTATTACATTAACACAATGTGTATTTTTGAGTTCATTTTGACTAAGAGGAATGTCATTGCACTCTTCAAGTCACCTGTAAATAGAAACAAAACAAACAAAAACGGTTTATTTTGATGAAATTGCTATTTTTCCAGCATGCAGACTGTATAATTATTTTAATTAAAAATGGCTTTTTCAGTGTGTGAAAAAAAAAACTGACTGCTTTCATTTTGGGCTTGTGGATTCAATAATTTTTTCCACTTGCTAGATAGCCAAATGACATTTATGGATTTTTATTTTTTGATGTTGATCTTTCCAGAGAAATATGGGACTTTGGGCAAGCATATAATGGTTTCACCTTGCACAGTCTACCTGGGTCAGGCCAGGAAGAAATCAATTTTCTTGGCACCCTTCCTTTCATTAATCATAATTTTGCAAAAAAAATGTCAGTCTTCATTTGAATATTTAACCTTGCTAGCTGTAGTTTAAAATGCTACTGAAGGCCATCAAACAACTGAAAATACATGCCTTAAAAAAATGTCAAACAGCTTTTTTATAACGTAGGCAAATGTCTGGTCAAAAAGTAGATCTTTTAAAAATGTCTCAGGTAGTGAATGTGTGAAGAGAGGAGGATGGGAATTGCTGAGATTGGCTGAAGAGATCAATAACTACCTGAACTTGTTATAATCCATAGTTTAACTCACCAGTAATTCAGAAAGTCCTCAGTTCTGAATTCTGTAAATCCTGTTTAGACATTCTAATAATCCCACAAATTACCTGTATACAACAAATGCAAAAGAAACGTCAATCTATGTCTGGCAATACAATACAAATCATGGAAAGATAAAATTTAAACTTCAGAAATGGTCTCATTTATTTCTTTGCGGCCGGAAATGACCACATGGTCAATATTTTGACAAACATTTCCTCACGTATAAATAATTAAAGGATGCGATTCTTATTAAATTAAAGTAGCTTAACATTCAGATGACAAATATAAATAGCAATTACATGCCTCGACGAACTGAGTGACATTACTATGACACTATCGCCTCAAAATCTACAAGATCTATCACCGAGCTCGGCTTTAATTCCAGTGAGCTAAGACCAGCTAAGTTTTAGTACGATTCCATCTTTAGCACTATTATAAATCTTCACATAAACGCCGAAGACATAAGCTTAAGCCAGTCTTCAAAAAGAAATTATAGTACAATGAGAAACGCTTACCTGAAGTGACCTCAGGTCATCACTGTATTAAGTGACCTCAGGTCATCACTGTATTAAGTCTCTGTTAGAAATGTTTGTGCGAAAAGCTTCCACCGTTTCTCCTCATTCCATATTCTTCTCCAGTATCGGGAATACAAATAAAGGATATCGAATACCCTTTGTTTCGGGACTCGTGATCGCGTCAAGAAGAAAGAACATTGACAAAACTATCCTATAGAACTCGAAATTGCAAAATCAAAACACTAATCGATCGACGCCATTTTGAAAATGCGCCCGCAATACGGACCGCGGGGAATCCGCAAGCAGGGGGGGCACAGCTAAAACTCTCCCCAAGCGCCACTCCTTTGTCTGAAAGAAATTACGTTCAACTTCGCCCAAAGCAATTACAATGAAAAGAAACTGATAACGCTATAATAAAGAGGATACACTCAAGCCTTTGGCAAAATTTTGTTTTATTTCAAATGCAAATGGTCGTTGAGTAGGAAGCCAACAAACTTTTCAATTGTATTTTTTACTGCCATACTTTTTCACGAAAAAGTAATAATGGCCATTTTTCAAAACACTATTTAAAAAACTACAACTTTGCTCAAAAAAATTCTAAGAGAGAGGTTCTAGTAAAGTTTTCAAGCGAATTTAAAAATGTGATCCGTTCTGGTCACGTGAGCGATGACGTCATAACAATTAGATTAATTAAAAACTACTTTACATATAAGTATCTACCAACATGTATATTCTTGTTACCTCGCATTTAATGCAACGCCAGATACGCACTTGTACCCAGACTCCCATTTTTTGAAAATTGTGCATAGCTACCTTAATTTTGATATTTTGTTCGGTACCTGGGCAGTCCAAAATGCCTCACACCAATGTGCTTCAAACTGCAATGACTGCTTTTTTAGTAATAAACTATTTTCGTCACAGTGAGCAAAAACGAACTTCTGAGCAAAGTCACGTGACTAATGATGTCATCAACCTACGACTTATACAAGAAGTAGTTTATGGTAAGAGTTATTTCTATACGACGTACTACTCCTGCTGACTTCAAACTGACCAAGTTATTTGGCATTGACGATTTTTCAGTTGCAAAGGATTTTGGGAAGGTTTTTATTATAATTATATATTGTTTTTATAATTATTATTATTATTGCTGTTAGTGTGAAAATAATGCTACGTGCATTTGAGGTACGTAAAACTATTTATTTAAAGTTCGTTGGATTTCAGGCCTGGCGATGTCTTACACACACGTTTCTAGCGACAGCAATTTCATCAGCGGTTAATGCGTCATTCCTTGCGTCGCACGTTGTTCCAACCGAGTGTTTACATCTTCTACCCCTGCTTTCTAATAAGGCAAGGTGGTGATTATAGTTTCGGTTTCTTTAAATTGATGTCTTTTACACACCCTTTTGGCGAAAGCAATTTCATCAGCGGTTAATGCGTCATTCCTTGCGTCGCACGTTGTTCCAACCGAGTGTTTTCATCTTTAACGCCTGCTGCCCAATAAGTTACAGTGGTAATTCTAGATTCGGTTTCTTTGATGTGTTAATATTTTCCGGGAGCGGGTTATCAGCCCGCCGCCCAACCCCCAACCTGGAGGACCAGGGTCTGTTCTTCGTCCCAGGGACACTCGCCGGAATAAAGCGCAGTGACAAATCTTTTTGAGGTGAGAAGTCATTTTTCAATTTTCCGAACCCCCTCCCCCCCAAATTGTTTTTGAAATGCTGTCAAAGGGCTGGGGGGGGGGGGGGGAGATCAACATAGTGTTGGGCATGGATAGGGCGAGTTGAAGACAACGCCCATATTTCGCGCCGAACTGGTGAAGTGTCCCAAAAAGACTTTTGTCTCGAATTGTAGCTTTGTTTTGCAATAAAGCTTCGATCCTCTTAGGAAAAATGCACATCTGTTCAAGTATTGTGGCTTTAGAATTCGAAAACTCTTTCCAAACTCCTTCGGTCAGGTTCTTGTTGTCATTGTTAAGTTAATTAGTGAATCTACATACCCTGCATGGCAAATGTGAAATAATGAAAACAAAACAGAATTGCTGTCTTAACATATCAGAGGTTATTACTGTTGTACAGTGAGGAACTATCTACTTATTCATAACTCTTAATTTGGTTGGATTGCATTTTTCAATAATGACGCCAAATTGTAATTTTAACTCTTAATCTATCGTTAACAAAAACTAAAAACTAGTTCAAAAATTCCCTTTCAAGAGAAATTTCGTTAATGTGTTCTAGAAAGAGTTGTCGATTAGTTGGCAATGTATTTGTTTGGTGAAAAAAATCAACATTACCGCGCCTTTTTTATATAGTGTAAATCGTGCTCATCCTGGAAGTGAATGGAGTTATTAATATAAACTTAACCGCGACGAGTGTTCTTGTTAAGTTAAAATATGAAAGCTAATAATTATCTCGTAGTGTCGTTCGTATTAGATTACAGGACGTGTGAAACGAACACTACATGTGCACTAAAGTGCCGACTTGGCCAAATCTTTAGCGATGGATCTCAGCGAACGAAAATGTTCCCGTGAGGGTTTTCCACATTTTGCAGGCCACAAGGGTAATGTGTTGGATAGTTACCTCCTGTGCAACCATCAAAGTAATAGTAAAGTGTACTGCTCTGTATCCCAACCATTGGTCCGCAATTGTAATAATTGTGGAAATATGAAGGTGCCTGTCCACCTGAACACGTGTCACTAACGTGCTTGGCGATTTTACAAATGACGTTCCCAGTCTCCCATTCTACCAAACTTCCTGTGTCCGGTGAACAAACCAGCCAATTGTTGATGTTGCTATTGATGAGGATCTCCTTTCCAAATTTTTTCCACAGTGAAAATTCCATGGCGTTGTAGTCGATCTCATTCAATGGTACGCTATTAGAGATGGGAACATCAACACTAACGGTGACATCGGGCCAGTCAGGTCTGGGAGTAACCGCGTTTCCGGCAGTTTTAAAATTGTCGTAGTCAGTAAACGTATAACTCCACACTAGAGTCCAGCCTCCTCCATCAGTTTCTGTGTCACAGTAAACCTGGAACGCGTTGGCATGGGATCCACCGTCTGGATCGACCCAATACGTACCACTTGGGTGGGAAGACGAGGAAATGGCCTTGCACGAGGGAACAGCCACCTCTTGTGTTGAACCTAAGTAACAGAAACAACAAGCTGTAAGTAAGTAGTAATTGGAAATTTAACAGGAGGCTTTGAAGGTTAGTATTATTAGAAACATTTAATGTTGGAAACTTCCCAGCTGAATGTATTATTTGATGTGTAATAGGGTATTACTTGTAATTAAATTCCGGTCGTTAAGTGGATTAATATTATTAAAAATAATTAGGGTTGGAAACTTCCCGGCTGAATGTTTAAATTGATGTGTAATACGATATTTTTTATAGTTACATTCCGGTCGTAGTGGAAAACCAAAACTCTTAGTATAAAACTAAAACAGAGCTCAGCCAAAGCGACACACACTGACCAGTACCTTGAATAAGTTGTGATTAATTTAAAAAGACCAAGATAGGCATAAAATCATTGTGAGTCCTCCTCTGAAATTGCAGTGAAATTCATTATCCCTTAAATTAACCACAACCTTATTTTAATGTGTCATCATTAAAAGGGAACGTAGTTGTTTTTGCTTCATAACACTGCCAGATGTTATATTTTTCCACACTCAAAAGTATTCCTCCAAAGCCGTGGATTTTAATAAGGATCATTCGCCTCTGTTTTTAGGATCTAAATGCCGTTTTTATAAAACACGGAAAACACCGCGGTAGATTTAATACGAGATCTGTAGAATAGCAAAAACAACGTCTCACCAGGCTTAGGTGGCCTTGGATTCACCTGCGGGACGATAAAAAAATATGTTACTGGAAGAACCATTTACAAATGATTCAGTTTACCTTTCCTATTTTGTGGTTCAATTTTATCCTTGCTTCGAATTTGATTTTCCATTGTTTTAAACTCATTATTATACATTACCATACCCAAAAACAAAGGAAAATAAAATTTGAACCACGGATAAAATTGAACCACATCAACTACACCTTATCTTCTTACATTTGTAACAAAAGTGTCAAGCTAGTAAAATTATGTTTTTGTTTAAGATCATGTAATGAGACCACCCAACTAAAACGCAAAAGGGTGACAAATAATTCTGCAACAGTTTGAGTAACAAAGAGAATCTTACACTACCAAAAGCGAATGTCAATGTTTTTGGCTTGTCAATGTTTTTAGCTTCTCAGATCTCAAGTTTTTAGCCTATCATATACAATACATTTTTTAGGCAACAATGAAAAAATTCTGAGACCATATAATTTTGATTGCAAAAAATACCTTTTCGAGGTGAATAACGTTAGCTTTTTTCATAAAGCGCTGTGGATGAGTTTTCTGTGTTTTATCCAGAAGAGAGCACGTTCTTTCGTTTTCTATAAAGTTAGCACTCTTGCAACGTTCGTCTTTGGTACAGAGATGCGAACAGGAAATTTGTGAATCTGCTCTTTTCACAGAAATAGGAGTTTCATCAAATAGAAGAAAGTTTTTCACAGGTTTGAAGAAACCTTCTTGTGGTTCTGCTCTGGTGTTGACTGTTCGAAAAAGTAGAAATACTGCAGTGGTCAACAGCTGTTGAAAAATCAGTATAAAATGTGTTAGAAATGACAATACCGAATTGCAGATCTATCACCCCGTTAAAATGTTTTAAACGCCTCCAATGATCAAGAAAACTTGCAATGAAAATACAATGATTTTGAAACATGTATATGGCATGGCGATCGAGCGTTCAAGAGCATTTTAAGGGGACGTATCACGGGGATTTTGATTGTTTTTCGTCGAAACTGTGCTATAATACCTCTACTTGTTTAGAAAGAGATTCTAGGACACCAAGAGAAAGATATCAACCAAATTCTTGAAAGAGGAAAAGATCATGATCGTTTCTAGCGTATTTTGAAAAAAAAGATGCGAGAACTTCAAAAAGATAAGCCTAACCTTTTTCAAGTTGTAATTTATTTCGACCCTTTTCATCTATGGCCAGAGACACTCGTCGACAGTTTTAGTACAGTGGGTGGTAATTTATAACAAACCTGGGCCATTATGTTTAGGTTTTGTTAACACTGAAATGTCTCTTGGTTTGTGAAAATACACAAAATCCCTGTGGTACTTTGTTTGAAAGAAAACAAGAGTTGCTAGTAATTAATTAAAAATACAACCGCATTTTTTGATAAAAGATTCTATAAATGACGACATCTTTTAAATCAGCTACAACGAGAGGAAAGATAAAAAGAAAACAAGCTGGTCTTTTGCATTGTGCGACGATTCCCTGTTTGGTTACTCTTTCTTGAATTGTAATGTAATGTAATGTAAACTTTAATAGTCGCTCCCCACGGGTTTTCAGTAACTATTTACAATTTAAAAAATAAAGGGGTGAGGTGGAAATGCTCCTCTTTTTTTTCCCCCCCCCCCCCCACCAGAAAAAATTTTTTTTCTAAGGGGGGGGGTTTTAAATTATTTTTTTTTCGGGGCGGGGCGCACCCCCCACCCCCCCCCCCCCCCGCCCCCCCCCCCCCGCGCCGCCTCATTTAATCATAAACTGAAAAAAACACATATGTTTTCTATAAATTTAATTTCTAGAAACTACTACATTTAATTTCAATTCTTTTAATCTGACTGCTCGGCAGGAACTCTCTGTAAATGGTTACTCATGATCCGATGCAAACATAAATAATAATGAGTTTTAGAGTAAAACAGTTTAACTCTTTTGTCGGGCTGAAACCTTTAATATTTTATAATCAGTACTGTGTAAACGTTAAACTGAAATCGAGTCAGAAAAACATTACACTAATATCATCTCAAATGGTTTAGGTGGTCTTTTTTTTCGAGACTATTCGAATGTTTTATTAAGAACACGAGCAATAATATTTAATGTAACTCAACGAAAATTAAAAAAACCTTCTCAAACGTTGAGGTGCATATTAAATATTTTGACAGAATGCAACGTTTAGAAAAGTTGTACAAAATATTAAAAATGTAATTACGCGACTAAACCAAGTCGAAGGTATTCTGCCGTACTAGGGTAATTCAATAGGGTCTTGCGTTTGATGACCTCTTATACATTAAAATGGGTGCTACGAAAACTTCTGAAGAAAGTAGTAGAAAAGGGAATACTTGCTATAGCCTTGTTTTCCATAAGCTTGATCGGTTCTAAGTTCTTGAATTATTAATAACATGTAATCTGAAAACCTTTTTTTGCTTTAAAAAGTCAGATAATTGCATTTGTATAACTTTGGCAAAAAAGTCTAGATATTGTTAGCGCTTCAGCGTTCTTTAATTAAATTGATATAAAACGAATACAACTTATTTCAAACAGAAGGACAAGTCAAAAAAACCTTTTTGAAAAAAAAAAATTGAGTAATGTTACATTATCACTTGGTTACTTGGTTCGATATGGTTCCTTTATATTTTTAAGATCAAGCTGAAGTTAATTGAGCAAATAAAGCGTAAGACTGACTGATAAAAGAGCGGAGAGGGTGCAAACTTCATTATCGGATGTGAAGGTTCAATTTTGGATGGTTAAAGGCAATCAAAATTGTTCTCTTAGCTTTTTTAATTTGTTCGTATCACCTCACCCGCCACCCAAACAAAGATGACTTTCTCAAGTTTGGAGATATTGCTTCTTGATAAACTTGTCGAACTCTTTATAATAAATATTAATCTTCATTTCTCAGCTCCTTTATAAACCTTTAAAGCCTATTTAATAATTAAGCACACAAAAATATACCTTTTAAATTCAGTAAAACCACCTGAGTTACCGAGGTACCGGAATGCTTTGGGCGAACCTTGATGAAAATCTATTCGAGGTAAAAAATGTCATTGCCTATAATTGAATTCATATATTTCGCCTGTAACAGCTTTACTTTATAAAAAAATCGAGCTCCATATAATTTTGTAAAATTCTAAATAAATTTAAATTGCTGGCGGAGTTGAACTATAAAATTAAAGTGACCCCTCGTAGTGGTATAATGTTAAATAGTTAATATTGTTGTTTCAGTTAAGTATCTATGATCTCAATTCACATGACAAATAATAAACCAGGCATTGTAATGCCCCCACACGGACAGAAGTTTCTAGATTTTTCTTTTCTATTTCTGTTTTTTGAGAAGCCGAATATTTGCAGTAATGTTTTGTGATCAAAGGTCGCTTTGGCAAGCCAAGGTTAGCTCACACATGTGCTGTACTTATTTATTGCACGCCTCTTTTGTTTTTCCTAGTAACTTCGCGTTCAAAAACTTCACCTGTGCTTGTGACTTTCGTGCGACCTTGGCTACTAATTCCCTTAAATAGATCCAGGGTTAATTCCCGCTTAAAATACATTACTCGCAAAAAAAATTTCGGACGATTTTACTAAAATTTCGGACAGAGAAATAGTTCTAGTTTGATCCAAGCCCAGTTTTATGATAATTGCATTGCCAGTGCCGGTGGTGGTAGTCCTCATCTGCTTAACGGCTTGATAAAATTTGTGTTATTTTCTTGACGGTGTATCTGTAAATCCTTAAAGGTGCAGTAAACTATCATTTTCACAGATTTTGTTTCCGTCTAATTCGTGTTTTAGGCGTAAATTTATTTTACCTATATTTCAGCAGTGTCCGAATTTTTTGGCCGAAATTTGTCCGAAATGAGAAAGAAAGTGTCCGGAAATTAAGCGTCCGAAATAAAACGACCGAAATTGTTTCCAAGTAATGTAGTCGTATTTACTTAGCTTTGATTGGTTAAACTTTGTTTGCCATACTAAGTCAGCTGGGAACGTTTTGGATTTACATCCGACTACTTTGTTTTTGAGCTAGCTGGTTTTCTCCTTGGCTAGATTCCCGTGCATGCCTACAGTTACTAGGCGAAGCTCTGCCTATAAAAAAGACTTTAGCACGAGTAGTAGTTGGAGTTCTACAATAAACTCTGGCAGTGCTGACTCTTGGTGCCTCTCGCTTATTGTGGTCAGCTCAACTGTTTCCCCTAACATCTCAACGAGTTTTATTGTATGATTTCTGCGCGTGTTATCAACAATTGTTCTACTTCTTTAGGGCATAAAAACCCAAAGCAGGAGCAGAGCTGAGCTGAGCAAGACGAGCAATGCATACAATCGTCCATAGCAGTGGTTGTATATTAACAAATAATTTCACTGAATTGTTCAAAAAATGTTATCTTCTGACACTCTAACCTATAACTTTAACGAATCATTGACTCTAATAAATACACCTTTTGCCTTTCAAGAAGGCAAGATAAATTTTTAATAGCACTAACCTTAAGTTCAATAACACAAAAGTGTTGGCAAGTCAGTCATTACGATGAATTTAAGGCTACTCGAACTAACACGACCATTCATTTAAACCAATATACTTTCATTAATGCTACAGTGTAATCAATAATGAGAGTTTTAGTCTCATTAACAACAAAAAAATTGAATAATAAACGTTTTTCTCAGAAATCATCAATTGAAACTCCGTTTTTGCTAATGGAGACTGAAAACTATTATCATTGATTGCACTGTAAAATTAAAGTACTTTTTCTTTACATTCTAATGAAAGTATATTGGTGTAAATGAATGTTCGTAATTGATGAATGACCCTTCATGAAATTTATACCGATCGTAACAATGGTTTTTTCGCTAAATTGTTCACACTTTCATGCAAGATATTGAATATTTACCTTGTGTTGTGATCTTGAAGGACAAAAGGTGTTTTCTATTGAATCCACAAATGTTAGAACCTTAAAAAGTCTTGAAAAATCTTTCCAAATTACGATTTGGAACTGAAGATTTCAAACCCCACCGTTTTCGCCTCGTAACTGGCGTATTTCAAATTTCTCAACAGATGCTGACCATTACAGTGTTTTTACTACTGCAAGCAACAAGCACAAGAGCAGACGAACGACTGCAAGCTATCTTCAAAACAAAGAACAGCGCTGCCTTGTTTGATGAAACTCCTATTTCAGAGAGAACATCAGATTCCTTGATATCCTGTTCGCAGCACTGTAAGAGTGCCAATTTCATAAAAAGCCAAAGTACGTGTTCTTTACTGGACAAAACATACCGGACAACTGAACAGAAACGATTCGTGAAACAAGCTAACACAATTCACCTGGAAAAGGTATTTTTAACATTAAAGTACCTTATTCAAATACAAATAGAAAAGAAAAACAGTGTTTGAAAATAAGGAACCGCGGGGTTATCCCTATTATTAAAGGCCCCCTGACTATATCTAACTAAAATAACAAAATCTACTATCAAAAATTTTGAAAATTCAAATACAAATATCGGGCACTGAGGCGGCGGCAGTATATAGTTAATAGATGTTCATCCACTTTTTTAAGTTTGCTTTAAATCTGTTGACCTCAATGTCGTGCCAAATAATTGGTTTGGTAAATTTTCCAGTCTTAAATGATTCTGAAAAAGAAGGAATACTTCATGAAGTGAACTGTAGATGACTTCATTTGGATCTTAACGAATGATTAGCTCTAGTGCTTTTGCTTCTAGCTAACTCTAAATAGTCATTGAAGTCTAGCCATATAGCCCGAACACTGTTTTGTAACATTCTACTAAGGACAAATACTATTTTTGATCGTATAAAGATACCGTAATGATTCGATTTAGCGCCCTCCTTCCAATAAGCGCCCCCTTCCGAATAAGCGCCCCCCTTCGAATGTGTTTTTGTCAATAAGCGCCCCTATTCCAATAAGCGCCCCCCATTCTAATAAGCGCCCCCATTCTTATAAGCGCCTCTATTGTAATAAGCGTTCCTATCGGCGGATAACTGCCTCTACTGAAGTCATCGACGTCGAATAGATAAACTCATCAACATTCACCGTACCGTACATGTATTTATACCATGCCATAGAAAATACAGCCAATCAGAATACAGGAAAGCCGTTGTATATTCGACGGTATTCAACCCAACCTTCCCATCGTGCGCTGCGATCTTATTCTCGATGAAATTTAGTGAGCGTATTTTCTATGGCATGGTATAAAATAGTTACACAACACTTTCTCGTGGTATACTATGGAATATCCCACTTGTCACTTGTATTTTCTTCGTATACACACTCGCCTAAAGGCTCGTGTGTAAACCGAGAAAATACAAGTGACTCGTGGGATATTCCATAGTATACCACTCGAAAGCGTTGCATAACTAGTATATATTTACTGCTAAAATGAACAATTCTTTAAAAAGTAACTAACCTTTTAACATTTTTTTTTTACTGTTACAGTTTGTGTTTTTGTTAGTTATTTTAATATTTATTAAAGTTTTGTTTTGAACTTTTGGTTGTTTCTCAAAAAATTAAATAAGCGCCCTGTCCTGAATAAGCGCCCTGTCTCGATTAAGCGCCCTCTCTTGAGGTGCCAAAAGTAAATAAGCGCCCCGGGCGCTAAATCGAATCATTACGGTAACCCGATTCAATAATAGTTTAAAAGGCCCTTTAAACAATTGTATATTTTAATTGTTAAATAAAAGTCTTTCAAAAATACAAGTACATAAACTTATTTTTTGGCGAATGATTTCATTACATTACTTTCATCGTTAAATATGGTCAAAAGAAACCCAATATATACTTGCAAAAACTTTCAACTCAAGAGAGTTCTTGCATCCAACCAACTTGTTTACAAAATGGTCTGTACATTCTTTCTATATGCTGCTTGTCTCAGCAATTCGAAATGTTACTTGTACCTGAGTATATATTTTAGTATATATTTATTCTAGTAGGGACCTTAGGCTAAGACCTCTCTTAGGGGCCTCCTTTATGGAGGCAAGCGTGGCCGAGTGGTTTAGGGCGCTGGTGTTGTAATCCGGAGGTCACCGGTTCGAGGCCTGCCCTTGCCACTAGCTGGATTTGTTTCTCGGTTGTCCCGAGTTCAAATCCTCGACCACGCTTTGTATATAGCCAACTGGTCTGCCTCCTGCCAGTTGGGAAATTATTTGTTTCCTCTGTTTCAGTGGCATGCCTGTAAACTAGCTATCTCGTTGAGATATGAAGCTAAGTGCATGACCACTATAAACATATATATTTTATTTTTTATTTTTTTATTTTTAAATCACAACATGAAATGACCAAATTTTGCGTAGTCTGGAGAACGTGAACCACGACGGCAAATTTGTCATGTTTCTAGTTTGCATTTAATGATGCGCTTACATATTCAGCTAGAGATCATTTCTGACACCTAGAACGCACTAAATAAATTAAGATATTTGCGAGATTCTAATGTCGTCAATGTCGCCGTCGTGGTTTCGTAAGGTCCCTAATATGGTGATGGCGAAGAGGACTGAAATTTTGCAAGATTTGTTAAACGTGTGTTCAGGTCGCCTTATAAGGTGTTCAATATTTGTCTACTCGCTCAGTAAATAAAATGGTGACTTTGGTTGCCTGTAACCCAAAACGCTTCTCAAAACTTTCGGACGTTGCTCGAATGATACCCGGCACAGACTACAAAAACGTTCTGTTTGGTGTTAACGTTGATATTGTTATCAGTTTACAAACATGTTTCACCACTTTACCTTTAACATTAAACATGCAAACATATTTTTCTAGTAGAACGTCCGTAAAACACAATACTAAGCCATTTTATTACTCAGACAATATGATTTTTGTTTTCTTTCTGCAGGTGAATTCAGACATTGGTAAGCTCAGAGAGATTTATTGTTTATTATCATTATATAATTGTTTGCTACTTTTACACCTTTTTCTGGCGAGAAGTAAGTAATAATGGAATAAAACTAAAATGTCTCAGTTTACTTTGTTTGGCACCACAGTTGTTCCGTTCCTTTGAAGGTTGACTTGATCTTATATTCTTTGCACCCCCTTTTTGTTACAAGACAACCCTTTATAGCTGATTGACCTAATAATTTGGCCGATAATAAGGGAGTTAAGGGAGTTTAAAACGGTTGATTTGATTGCCTAAAGTTTAAATTCATATTGTTAAAGTATAGCCAATTACATGTCCCAAGAGCGACCCTTTACTTTTCCTTCCTTGCCGGCTAAGAGGAACAGGCGGCTCTGGGACGAGAATTTTACCCAATAAAACAATTTAACAGATTATACTGAGTAATTTTGAAATTCGAGCCAGTTTTCAGGCTAGTTTTCACATGTGTTAAGAGTATAGTTTTCATATATAAAAATTGTTACTTCATTGCTGGCAATGTGTACAGGTTGATATTATCCTTTGAAGTACCATTTATTTTATCGTTTACTTAACCACAAAACTTTTGAAACATTCACGTAGGTTCTATAAAAGAGCTGGCGGTTCCCTCGTGCAAGTCCCTCTCCTCAGCCATCCATCCCAGTGGTATCTATTGGGTTGATCCTGATGGCGGATCCCATGCCAACGCGTTTAAAGTTTACTGTGAGATGGAAACCGATGAAGGAGGCTGGACTCTAGTATGGAGTTATACGTTTACTGACTACGAACATTTTTGGACTCATGCAAACGCGGTTACTCCCAGACCGAACTGGCCAGCTCTACCTGAAGTAAATGTACCGGTTTCTACTACCCCTCCATTGAATGAAACCGACTCCAACGCTATGAATTTTTCACTCTGGAAGCAATTTGGAAAGGAGATCCTAATCAAAAGCAACATCAACAATTGGTTCGTTTGTTCACCGGGCAATGGAAGCTTGGTAGAATGGGAGACTGGTAACGTCACTTGTAAGACCGCCAGGCGCGTGGTGACTGACACGTGTTCTGATGAACCGGCACCTTCAAAGTTCAGAGGAGCAGGGTATTGTGGACCACTGTTTAATAGAGGAGTGCCTCGTACACATTATTATTACTTCGATGGTTGCACAGGAATACAAGTGCCTGCACATGACCCCTGTGGACAAAACGGGGACAATGGTTTGAAAAATGTGGAAAATCCCCACGGAAACATTTTTGTTCGGTGAGATTAAAAAAAAGCGCCGCATTGCATTTCCTTACATGGAAAGTAATGCACCACTAATAGAACAACGAAACTTTTCGTTTTCTAAGCACGATCCCAAGCACTCCACTCAAAAAAGCAGCGACGAGCATTCTGTTATGCGAAAGTTGTCTCGCCTCCTTCAGTCTAGGAATAGTAGATCTAGACTGACTTAAATGAATACAGATAAAATGAATACAGCCACCTAGGTATGTCAAAATGCTGAAACTGTTTTGTCATTAGCAAGCACACAATTCGTATGTTAAATAAAAAAACTTTGGAGGATTTTCGAAGAAATCTTCTTGATGCTTATTTAATTAAAGTCAACGTTTTGTAAACACTGTTGTACATGCACAATAAATGTTAATGATAAAGTATAGAAAATCGTTTGATCACTATTATCAAGTATAATAGAAATGGGTAACTAAGACTGACAATATAAAAAACATATTTGAATGGGTTGTTTCTCCCATGGACTTTGAAAAAAAAACTCATTTGTGAATCTCTTTATTCCATGAGTTATGGCGAACCATTAACCCTATTCAGACCGGGGGGGGGGGGGGGCTTTTGAGGCCCGCGCTGACTTTGAACTTTTATAACTTTTTTAAGATTTAACCAAACGCTGCCAAACTTTCTGAGTTTTCCTAAAATTTATCTGGCAACAATTTGGTAGGGTTGGATGATTTGTCAGGAACTTGACATCACCATGGTAACGACATTTTGACAGCCTTGGTTTCCCAAATTTGTAATTTTGCGTGTTTCTGTTAATAAAAATCAACTTAAATGGAATTATTTTTACATGTTTACGGGTTTAAAGCACATTTTTATTCATTTTGAGTACTTTGCAGTGATTTTGGATGGTTTTCTGGCATTTTGGAAAAATTTTGAAATCCAAGATGGCGGATCCAAGATGGCGGCTGTTTTGACATCATGATGTAATTGTCAAGTGATGTGACGTCACCATCCCACGTGACGTATACCAAAAGAAAGAGTTTCGGACGTGCAATACATCCTATAAGTTTGATGGTGATTGCCTAAAGATTATGGAAGTTACATTTTTTTTTCAAAGTCATTCCCGGTCTGAATAGGGTTAAATTGACACTGGACAAGTATATTTTTGTAACTAGTATGATGCAAGAAAATTTTGCTTGTGTTGTCACTAAAGTAGAACCCCGGTAACTCGAACTCGGATAATTTGAACACCATCGGATAACTAAAACACTTAACCCTATTCAGACCAGGCTTTTTTTTGGATCTTTTCAGACCGGGGGTGGTGGGAGGGGCGGATTCCGCCCCCCTCCGTAACGTGACTATTATATCAAAATGTCAAAACAGCCGCCATCTTGGATCCGTCATCATTTTAAAACTTCAAACGTCAGAAAACCGCCCAAAATTACTGCAAAGTACTCAAAATCGATAAAACTGTGATTAAAAACCGTAAAAAAGGTGAAAATAATTGCATTAATAGCTGAGTAAAACATGCCTGTCAAAATGCCGTTGCCATGGTGACGTCAAGTTCCTGACACAACAACCTATCCTACCAAATTATTGCCAGATAAATTTTAGATAAACTCGCATAGTTTGGCAGCGTGGGTTGAATGTTGAAAAAGTAATAAGCGTTCAAAGTCAGCGCGAGCACTTTCCGCCCCCCCCCCCCCCCCCGGTCTGGATAGGGTTGAGCTAACTCGAACTTAATTCCATTTCCCTTGGATTTGAACCAACTTTTCAGTTACTTGGTTAACTCGAACTCGGATAACTTGAACACCCTCGCTAACTCGAACCATTTCCCCGTGATTTGACCACACATTTCAGTCAATTTTTCTCAGCTTACTTGAACTAGAAAAGCTCGAATGCCCCCTGTATACTGAAGTGGTGAAAAATCAGTATACTATCAATTATTTACATGGTAAATTGGATATTCAATCGACTCCGATAACTCGAATCCCCTCTTACTCGCACTGTTTTTTGTTACCCTTAAGAGTTTGAGTTACTGGGGTTCTACTGTAGAAGATGCCACTGTAAATTTTCATTTATTTATTTTATTAACTGCGCTGCGCAGTTCTTGCTCTGCACGGGGTTTATTATTATTATTATTATTATTTTTTTTAGTTTTGTCGGTGACCTGTCCCAGACCTCCACTCGGTCGAGCTTGAAGTCACGTAATGTTTAGAAGCTACAAATCAGTAACAAATGAAAAAAGTTTCTCTTTTTTCGTCTTTTTAAAGTATGTTTATTGTGAACTATTCCATTTTGAAGCGTTTAGTCCATGGAAAATACTAAATTTCCACGCTTTCAAAGAGAAATTTAATTTAGCGGGCCAGAATCTATGAATAAATACCATTACGATGGTGGAAAAGAATGTGCTGACATGACAAGTTTCAGTTTCGATCGTCTAGACCTCGAGTCACGTAATGTTTTTAAGGTATTATCAGCTACTTTAAAATCTTTGCAAATCCTTTGGTCTTTACTGAACAAATTTATTGCAAAGTATTTCTCTTTTAAGAGTAATCTATTTGTTTTTGCCTGTGTCATTGAAAGGATTTTAGAGATATGAAGAAAAATTCCCTTCACAAACATGTCCTGACTTATACCGCTTACGTAATTCGGTATGGTAGGGAAATACCCTCTGTGCTAAAAACAGCCTCAGAGTCCGCGCGTGAGAATTCGGCCAGAATTTGCATATAAGAGAATTAATTAATCGCGGCTGGAACAAGTCAACCATGAAATGCCACACAAAGTTTGTCAGTCGCTGCATTTTTAAAACCGCCTATTGTAATACGAAAACCGAAAGAGGGGCAAAATTTTGAACTGTGAAAGATGTTCAAAAATAATACGAACAGTATAGAAACTGCGAAACATTGTCATTGGGCCAGTTTTCAGTTTCATGCAAATGGGGAATACTGTCGAAATTCTCACGGATACTTACGTTCCTGGCGTGAAGCCAGACGTACTTATCAATTGTAAAGTTCATCCTCGGAGGAGACCCAGGGGCAGTTGTTGTAAACTTTCGCCCGAAAAATCCCGTCGTCCCGATAAGCGATTTTTTGGTTTCACGGATCAGGATCGTGGGAATTAGATTTGGCCAGCATTAGCATATAACAAAAGTATTTAATTGCGGATGGAACTAGTCAACCATGAAATGTCCCACAAGGTGTTTTCTTACCATTATGCTTGTCAGTCGCACTATTGTTTGACGCAGATAAAGGGGATATAAGGGGGTGGGGGTGCATTTTTTATGCTCCCCGCATAGCTACCCCTAGGGTGGTCACGTGACCAGCGCAGTTGTAAGCTCTAAGAGCTTCTTGTTTATACAGCGAAGCAATTTGAAGTTTAAATTCATTAATATTCCGAAAAGAAAAACGTTTCCGCTGCTCATAGAAATATATTTCGCTTTATAAACGATATTTTCGTCCTTAAAAGATGTTCGTTGTTTCAAGAAACCATGCATGTAAAGGACATATTAATTGTCAAACATTTAACCGTTATTTGAGCATTTTCTAAGTAATAAATTTCCCCACACTTACTAACTGCTGAGAGAGATAAATATATCGAGTAATTTGGAGAGAAAATATAAATGGACGTTTATCACAAAGTAGGAAATAAAGTCTTACAAGGCAATAATATTTTCGTTAGGTCGTGTGGTTTGCACTTCCTTGTATTTTGAAGATAAATGGGACCGCTCATTTAAAACATGAAAAATTGTCTTGATGAGGGCCGGATCAAACAAGTATGCTTAGTCTTTTGTTCTCTGTGCTGTGTTGTGCTTTTGATGTCTGCTTTTCGTAATCTGTTCCTAACCAATACAACCAAGTATTTCATATAGATTGCTTAAGTACCTCTGTAGACTAATTGGAGACCAGCAGGTAGATTAATTTACTCTATTTTTCAACGAAACCCATTATCCAGCGACTGTCGAGTATGGTTCTTCCTGTGTTTTGTTCGAATTACGTTTCTTTCCACTAAATCGTATCTGCGAGCACACTTAAAATAGTCTTTTGATTATACATTTGACTGGTTTATAATTTAACATCTATTTTAATTTAATTTTTTGTGCATTCATTATGAAGAAACAAAATCGGGACTTGAGGCGATATAAGGTGAGAAGAAAATTGCATAATCTCCTCAAATATTCCATTTAATTAACATGTAATACCTATATAGATAAATGAACTTACGATTGATTTAATTTATTATATTCATAAATAGAAACTTTTGGAAACGAGTAGAGCTAAGGCATTAATTGAAGAATTTGGATTTTGATTGCATTTCTCGGTACAAATTTAGGTAATTGTCTTCATATACTCAGCATGTAATTTATGATCAAATATTTGACACTTTTAAATAAAATTATTTCGGTTTGGGGGGTTTGGATGAAACTGACAAGAAATTAATGTCTCTTTGGATCAGCAACATCAAGATTTAATAACAATGTTTGTTGAAAAAAAAAACATTACCCACATTTAAGTTCAACGGTATTTTTCATCGCTAATTTTATAGTTAACAATTATTCACCGAAGTGGAGGTGAATAGTGGCAAATATCCAACACATTCACCGACACTGAGGTGAATAATTGTTTTAGTATATACCACCCAAGTTGAATAACTAGCGGACCAAAACATCACTTTCGGTAAACATAGCGACGCGCGAAGGCAGTTTGTTTCTCTTAAGCTGCTCAGAGGTGAATAGTTATTTGCTAATCACCTCCGAGTTGACCAATCAGCGCGCGAGAAAAGCACTATTCACTTGTGTGGTATAAACTGAAGAAATTTTTTTTCGAGAAACCATAGCAATTCAGTAGATAAAGTACATATATTGACTGAAGTTTGACTCTGGCTTCGGTACAGTCAAGATGGTCAATTTGAAATGGTCAATTTGCAAAGTTTAGCCAGTTTTGAAATATAGTATTTTTATTCCCATCTAACAAAAATTAGACAGTTAGTCCTTTTTTAAACATAAACCCGACAACTTTTAAAATTTCCTTTCAATAATAGAAACCCTTTCAAAAGAAGTACTATGGTTCGAGAAGGAAATCGGGATTCTTCTGTATTATTCAAAGTTATTTATTTTACAATCTAGTGTTACTTGTGATGGTAGCTTAAAAATTGGTAATAAATTTAAAGCCTCGTTAATTATTGAGCAGAAAAGGGATTTCTTAGAGGGCTTCGAAGAAACATTTAGTCAGAAGACACTTTACGTGGGATAAGACCTTGAAAATGGCTCATCAAGTAAAGGTATGAGTTGATTTTTGTAATTTAAAGACAAATTAATATTTGATTTCAACATGCTTACATTAATCCAAAGAATTTTGCATTGTTGGCACTTGTTGGCACAACATATGGTAAATCCAACATGGTGGCCCCGTCGGCAGCAAGGTCACGTCGGATGAAAACCACGGAAGTTTTAGCCGAAGTTTAAGCAGATAGAGACTCTGATTTTAGCAACGAAAGAAAGGGATAGAGTGACGATGTTTTAGAGTGCAATGAAATTAGTTCAGGTTCAGAGGACGACCATGAAAGCGGAGAAGAAATCGAAGGTATCGAACAACATCAGTGTTTTGTTGTGAATACAAACAGGATGCCATAGCAGTTGTAACTGCCTAGCCAATTCATATATATACTTGCTGTAGTGCCTTTTCTCGTCCAAGAATGAAAACTAAAAAGAGTAATAAAGTGCCTAGGTGTTTAAATTGCGAGAAACTAATTTGTGTAAAAAATCCAATATGGCCGCCGGTCACAAGCCTGTATCTGGGTTGGCATTCAAAGGGTTAAAAAAATTCTTAAGACAGCACAAAAACTTCCAGAACTTTCACAGTTGTAAACAGTTTTACAATTGAACAAAACGATAAGAAGAATAGCTGATTAGATTATGCTTCCTTCAGTTGTTTTTAGAGGAGTGATTTTACATGAGTTATTTACGTTTCCTTGAACAAAACAACCAAACATTTTTAAATCTAAATCAGTGTTAAAAAAAACAAATCGAAAGTAGCACTTTTTAAAAAACAAACACTTTATCTATGAATTGAATTTATATTTCTTTATTGCTTATGAATAACATTAAGACATCAAAACGGAATACTTTAAAGAATTAATATAAAATAAAAACTGTGTAGTTTTCACAAACATATATTCAAACAGTTAGAATACATTTATTTCATTTAACATCGCTATTTCAGCTAGTTCACATTATTAATAATTCAGGAGCGGAAAACAAACAAAGGGAAGTTATGTATGCCCACACAAAGAATTGTCTACTTCCTTTTTATTTTATTTTCAGTCGGACTCCTTTTTTATATTTCCATTTCATCAGAAAGCCAAATGCAAAACCTTGCCAAAATGTCGCAGTCTATCACCCTTACTTTTGTCAAGGAATGAAATAATTATCAACAGCAGTAAGAATTATATTAAATTATGAAAATCACGTCCAGTAATTTATGGCTCGCACATCTATCTACAATATATGTAAAATAATGTTAAAAACGTAAACGACAGGTACCGTAATGATTCGATTTAGCGCCCGGGGCGCTTATTTACTTTTGGCACCTCGAAGGAGGGCGCTTATTCGAGACAGGGCGCTTATTCGGGACAGGGCGCTTATTTAATTTCTTGAGAAACAACCAAATGTATCTAACAATAACAAAAACTGTAACAGTTAGAAATTGTTTAAAGTTCAGTTACTTTTAAAATAATTGTTCATTTTAGCAGTAAATATATACATGAACTGTACGGCAAACGGTCAGGAGTTTATCTAGTTGACGTCAATGACTTCAGTATGGGCAGTTATCCACAATAGGGGCACTTATTAGAATGGGTGCTTATAAGAACGGGGGCGCTAATTAGAATGGGGCGCTTATTGGAATAGGGGCGCTTATTTACAAAAACACATTCAAAGGGGGGCGCTTATTCGGAAGGGGGCGCTTATTGGAAGGAGGGCGCTAAATCGAATCATTACGGTACATTAATTTCAGTTGAACATCTCGTTTAGTTTACGAGTTCTGTTTACCAAACATCAATCCCTGCTACCTCAAAGCAGTAGTGCACATAAAGTGGCAAAAACCTAACCTAAACCAACAAATTAATACAATTATGTTCGTGTTTTTTTCTTTACGTTATCTTAATTTTGTCTTCTTCTCAAGGTTGTTATACATTCCATATGAATTTTCAAAATTTGCTGTCGTTTGTGATGATGTGAGCTACATCGAAACAAGTTCTACAGATTAAGAACTGCCGCAGTCTTTCTTAAACTTGCTGTTCCAATAAATGTAACATTTCTATTGCATTCAACAAGATTAATAAGTGATGAGCTGAAAATACAGCAAGAGAATTGACACAGTTTTTTTAGTTCTCTCTCAATGCAGATTTTTTCAATTGGTTTTTATACTTTGTATTAACAGTTTCCTCTGAAAATTAAACGCACAGCCCTGCAAAAGACAATAAAAGAAGTGCAGAAATCCTTCCATTTGCAGCAAAACTGTTGCTGTGTATCAGTGTGCGTACAACGTTTCTCAGTCGATGTTATGTTTTGACATTCTAAACCATGATAAGAAAAAGTAAATATCCATCAAGTATATCAATGTTGCTACGTCAAAAAGTTGCCTCAAAACCTCAACTTCCAAACAATTACGATCAGTTTTTATCGTGTTGTTGGCTTCAGCCTGCCAATCTTCGTGACCTAACAAATTCGAATTTTTTTTTCAGGTGCTGACAATTGCAGTCTTCTACCTTCTCCAAATGACAAGCACAAGAGCTGACGAACGTCTACAAGCTGTGTTCAAAACAAAGAACAACTCTGTTCTATTTGATGAAATTCCTATTTCTGAAATCAGATCAGATTCACTGATGTCCTGTTCGCAGCGATGTGCCAGAGACAAACGTTGCAAGAGTGCAAATTTTCTAACAGACGAAAAGACGTGTTCTCTACTTGACAAAACGAAGAATACTCATCCACGGCTTTTTGGGAAACAAGATAATGTGGTTCACCTGGAAAAGGTAGAAAAAACGCCCAAGTAACAAACTGCAGATAAAGAATACCTGGGCTATGTTCAGTCTGTTTTCTGACAGCGAGAATCCATTAGATAACAATCCTTTTAACCTTTTGCTAACTGTTTTCTTATTTGTCGACTTTTATTGCATTTTCGTAGTTCTACTAAAGTACTTAACAATTCGATTATGTGCTCCAAATTTCTATTTAACAATCAGTCTACGAGTCCAAGTTCTCTATGGGCGAATAGTCGACGAGGCTGCAATGAAGTATACGAGTTGGCTCCACCAATCAGATTGTCACATTTGCATGAGTATACTTGTAGAATTCTACTAAATGATGCTATGTTTCCTCTAACAACTTTATTGGGTACGATAACCTATAACATTGTTGTTAAATTATTATTATTTAATAATTGGTTTTCTTCATACCAATAATATGTTTTTTCTTTATCTTTTTGCAGATCACTTCAGACCTTGGTAAGCCCAGCCAGAATATACTTTCTCTATATTTAGACCTCAATTTTTTAGTTGGTGTGCTCGGGTGGTTGTTTACTCGAAATCTTTTAATCCCAAATCACGTTCTCTACTGGCTTAAAATTCTAGTATTTGTAATTTGCATAGATTTGTTGATCATGTCGTCTTTAACTATACTGTACAGAACTAATGTCTTGCAGTTATTAGAGCAATCACCAATGAATATGTCATTAATCAATACCCGATAAAAAACGCTGACAAATGTTCCACTCATCATTTACGTAAAGCTTATTGATTCTTTCATGTAGGTTCAACACAAGAGCTGGCTGTTCCCTCGTGCAAGGTCCTTTCGCCAGCCATTCATCCAAGTGGCACTTACTGGGTTGATCCTGATGGTGGATCCCATGGCAACGCGTTCAAGGTTTACTGTGAGATGGAAACAGATGGAGGAGGCTGGACTCTAGTATGGAGTTACACGTTTACTGACTACGAACATTTTTGGACCGACGGAAACGCGGTTACTCCCAGACCTATCTGGCCAGCAGGACCTGATGTTAATGTCCCGGTATCAACTACAACACCTTTGAATGAGACCGACTACAACGCCATGGAATTTCTGTTGTGGCGACAGTTTGGAAAGGGGATCCTCATCAAAAGCAACATTAACAATTGGCTGGTTTGTTCACCGGACACAGGAAGCTTGGTTGAATGGCAGGAAGGAAACGTCATTTGCAAGGTCACCAAGCGTGTGACTGACACGTGTTCAGAAGTGCCGCCAAGTTCATATTTAGTACACGGTTATTGTGGACCGTACTTTAAAGGACATACAGAGGGAACAGCTTTCTATTATTTTGAAGGATGCACAGGAACTCGCGCACCAGCACATGATCCCTGTGGACAGTACAGTGACAACGGTCTGAAGAATGTGGAAAATCCTCATGGAAATATTTTCGTCCGCTAAATATTGTTGCCAGGTCGAATCAAAACTTTCATTAACTGAACAGTACATCAATAGTTGCACAAAGTATAAAAGGGATATGATGAATGATAATATCATGATATTATTTCATTTATGCTCGGATTTATAGAGCAGTTTTAGAATAGGTAATATGTCCGAGCATTTTCGCACCAATCAACACAGGCAGTGATTGTACATGTATATTTATTAAAAAATATATATATTCTCAAACCACAAGCAATGTTGTATTTTCATACTCTTACTTGATCTCCTTTCGCCTATTTTATAACTTTATTTAAAAAGAAAAGCCTTTGTTAAAAGTCTATTTGTACCCGCATTCAGTGTTACGTGCATACCGTATTTACTCGAATAAGCGCCGCGGCGCTTATTAAATTTTTCGTGCCTCAAGTGCGGCGCTTATTCGAGGGCGGCGCTTATTTGAGGGCGGCGCTTATTAAAAATTCCGACGCCACAAAGAATCTAATCCTTTACATTAATTGAAAAAAGCGTCTTTTGATTGTCAGTATTCGTCTCTTGCTGAAGAGAGAAGTGGCGTTAGCTGTCCTGGCAAAGTTGGCGGCCTTCGCAACATTTACAGAATTACGTTTTGTAAGAATGTTGGGCAGAAAAACTAATGGGTGAGCGTTAAAACAATCACTTTGAACTAAATAAGCACTTTCCTTTCCTGAACAATCACTTTCCTTGAATAAGCGCCGCATCGGGACTGCGGCGCTTATTCGGGGGCGGTGCTTATTAACTTTTTTGTCCGAAATGCGGCGCTTATTCGAGGGCGGCGCTTATTCGGGGGCGGCGCTTATTCGAGTAAATACGGTAGCTCTCTTTCGACAGCGTCTTTCGACGTGCTGTTTGAAATGAGCCAATCAAAATCGATGTATACCGTTGTTGCTTTCATGCAAATGAGCCCACAAGGTCAGAAGGTCATGCTAAAGATGGATGTCGACAGAAAGCCGCTATGCACGTAACATTGAAAGCGGGTGTAAAATACAATTTGGATTACATACCATGCGGAACTAATGTTCTAGCTGAAAGCCTAACTCGCTTGGAGTCAGAGAATTCAACTCAGAATATTTAACAGACGTGTATATGTCAAACTAAAATTGGGCAACTCGATAACAATTGAAATACAATCTTATCTTTTTAAGGTTTGTGACCCTACTATATTAAATTAAAATTTTCTTTCTTGACCTGAGTTCAATAATACATCATTATACCGACCGATATTTGTTTCTTCATTGACCGGGTTAAAGTATCAGTATTCAAAAACGTTTTGATATTATTTTTGCTATAACTAAAAGATAGAGACTATACGGACAGTACAGTCTCTATATTTTAATTATAACATTCCGCTCTACAAGTAGTTGCATCGAGCACTCCCACGATTTTGTGAAACCATTTACAGTTTTCTTTGTTAAATATTATTTTTATATTGGAAAACGATGACAAATGTTCATTGAAATAGAATAGCTCACTGACGTTAAACATGAATAGGCAATTGGAGATTACATGTGTGAGTTAAATTTTAACTTTGTCTTAACCCCGCCATATCAGCAAAGGTCAAGTTTAAAATACGAAAAAGGAAATTATTTTTACATTTTCATCAAAGAGTGTTTCAAAATTATCAGGACAACTCTAAAGATTTGCATCAAAGTTTAAAGCCTCGTTAATTAGTTATCAGAAAAGGGATTTGTTCGAAAGCTTTGTACAGACACTTAGTCAGAAGACTTTATGAGTTTGGAGAGGCTAGTAGAGGTTTGCATTACTTTCTGTCATTAAAAGACAAATTTAGATTAAAGTTGTACATGTTGAAATGTTGATAAATTAAGAAACATTTCTTTGGACAGTTAAAAAACAAGTGAAGAAAATATTTTTTTTCCTCTGTCCGATTTTAGTTTAATTTAAATTGCCATGTCAAAAATATAAACATGTTTAGTCCTGCTAATCGAAACAGAACAGAGGAACCGTTTTTAATCTAAATCAGCACGGTTCGACTCGTGTCTTAACACATTCTATCTTTTTCTTGATCAGATGCTGATGACAATTGCAATCTTCTACCTTCTCCAAACAATAAACACAAAAGCTGAAGAACGTCTACAAGCTGTCTTCAAAACAAAAAACAACTCTGTTCTATTTGATGAAATTCCTATTTCTGAAATCAGATCAGATTCACTGATGTCCTGTTCACAGCGATGTGCCAGAGACAAACGTTGTAATAGTGCTAACTTTATACAAAGCCAAAGGATGTGCTCTCTACTAAACAAAACACGGAAAACTCATCCACGGCTCTTTGTGAAACAAGCTAATGTTATTCACCTGGAAAAGGTACAGTTAGAACTCGCTAAAATCGAAAAACAATGGTCAAGTCCTAAATGGGCTTTTAGTCAATCGAAACAAAGTAAAAAAATAATAATAATAAAAAACGAAACAACAGAAATACTGAGTTTTTTTTTAGAGCTAAACAGTGATGGTTTTATTATTTTCGATGGAATTATCGTGAATCGTGTAACAACGAAAGTGTTTTAAAACCTGTTTAACCTGAACTTTTAAATCGACTATAAATCCAGAAATAAATTCACTACACAAGAGCTATTTCGGCCTTTCGCCGAAAATCAGGGTTTCTTATTATACGCGCTTGTTACTGTAAGTTATACTATCTAATTCTAAAAATATACAATGTTATGTTTCTTCATATAACAATTTTATTGCTGTATGCTATGGCTGTTTCGTTAAATCACCATTATCAAAATTTTTGTATTTCCTTATTATTTGGTAAATGGTTATTGTTTATTCCAAAAATTAAGTTTGTTTTAATTTTTCCGCAGATGAATGCAGAGCTTGGTAAGTTTAGCTAAAATTGTTTAATCACTATCACTAGTGATAATCATAATCATAATCATACAATTATTTAGACAGATGGTCCATTTCAATCTAGGTTGTTAAATTATCAACCCAAGCAAGATATATAAAAACATTATATTAACATTAAATTGAAAAATTAAATAAATAATTTAGTACGATGAAATTGTTCTACGGCTCGAATATTACACTTCTTCTTCTTCTAGTAGTACTGCTCTACTCATCCTCTTTTATTGATGCGGTGTTCA